>NC_090439.1:716342564-716658594 GCF_031143425.1 Pleurodeles waltl
CGCATCCTCAGCAAACAGGGGCGAGGCTCTCCTGGCCGCGCGGCGCTTAACTGAGAGGCGCTTTGGAGAAGACAGGGGTCGCCTCTGACGCACCCACTGGATGACTTGCCCCGTCTATCCCGACATCAGTTGTTCGCTTTGTCCGTTTTCTTTCTTCCTTACTGCGTGTTGTACGATGGCTGTTACTCAGAATGTAATGCACATCTGCCAAGTGCCCGCTGAATAAATCTACAAATAAGTAAATAAATAACCCAACCAACCCGCAGACACCAAGGAATGACGCTACGGCAGCATAGCTCCTCCACGCGTGCAGAGCGCTTGCCAGCTGTGAGAGGCAAGGGGTGCTGTTTTGTAGTCAGTGCTTTAACAGGGCAGGTGCTGTCAGGCACTGGGTACACGTGTTTAATTTGAGCGGGGGAGTACCTGCACGTCTCAGCACTACCGTTGTTCAACTAATGAGAGTGTCCCAGCACCTCTCACGAGTAAACAGGGACTTTAAATTGTGAGTACCTGGACGTCTGTATTTGCATTTACAGCACTGGTCGAAGCGTTTAAATCTCGTGTGACACATACCCCGTGTGGGGCACTGGCCCGTACAAGACACCACGGGGGCAAGAATAACTCCCCCCTGTGGTAGAACACGTTCGGGCTGGGTGAGTCCAGATTGTGAGCAGAGTGGGGCGGGGCGCTGCTCCATCTGTGCAGCAGGTACAGTGGCACCGGGGCCTATGACACACTCGACACCACTGGTCTCTGGCACGTCCCCTGCTGGCGGTAAAACATACAACTAATGCAGAGCTCTGCAGGCGCTGCACTGTCACGTGCTGGGGACCTCGGGGCGCTAGTGGGCGCGCGCCTTCTTTACTCTTTATCTGAGCAGCAAGGAATTCGGAAAAACGCGCCTTAATAGACATTCGCTGTGAGAGCCACAAAATGCTGTCATTGAAGCGCAGCCAGAGGCGAGTGTTCGTGGAATTTATTTAGACAAATATAAACCAGAGTCAATATCAAAGAAACTTAGTATCTGCGCCAAAATAAAGCAAACCGCATCGCGCTATTAGGGCCTTCAATCCGCTCTACTCCCCACTCACTGCAAAAGGTTTTGCGCCAGGGTTAAAACGAAGACATATATTATGGAAACGTTTCTAAACATGTGGCACTTACTTATGTAGCTCATCATGGTGTCATAGAGATTTTGGCAAAGTAACCTTACGAAAAACATAGCGCAAATCAGGAATGCACTTTTTAGTTTTGCCTCAAAGATAATACATTTTTTCAGATTTGAAAAGCCAGAAGCGTCTGATTTGGAGATATAACACACAACGCGAAAATCAGTTTGTGGCCCATTCCTCGTGGTGCAAACATCGTTTGCACCGCCCTATACCAGAGTGGGAGACGTTGCGCAATGACAGCGACTCGCACTAGAGCAGCGTCTTGGTAATACGTCTGAGAGGCGGGAACACAGACGCATTACATAGTGGCTCCCTAAAGCGCCTGCTGTCCAGTTCTTCGGCACCGCAGCGCTGTCTCTTACACATCCTGGGCAAATGAACGTCACGACTTTCATTGAAAAACAGGAGGCGATCGTGCCCCGCGATCTGACCGACTCTGACAAGTGTATGGAATAGACCGCTGTGCGTGGGCTGAACTATTTTAACACACATTTTGCAGTCGCACAAGTCGACGTTTTTATTACATGTATTCTTATGGTGACACCGGGCAATCGGTGCAGGCGGGGAAGCCATGTTGCTGTTAGATTTCTTTCGATAAGGTTTAAAGGACATTATTCGTTTCTCACACTTTGTGGCCGTGTCCAGATACAACCCTCGCTGCGGTGACAGCGCGCATCGATGGCCCAGAGTAGATAGTAATGTTTAGAATCGGAGGAAGCAGGAATATTATGCCGTCAAATGCAAGTGGCTGGAAGTCAAGAAGAGTAATCCATGGATTGTTGGGATTCTGCCCGTCAATCCAACACCAAAAGATGAGATTGTGACAAGCTCCCAATAAACAACAAAAAACTGGCCAAAGGAACCAGTTGAACATACCATGAACTCAACATTTTTGCTTTTTCTGTGAAATTTTAGGGAGATTGTCATATAAGAAAGAGTCGGCAGAAACCTTAACATAGAACATATGAAGAAAAATAGATGCGTATGTGTAGGAAGAGTATATTTACAGTCAGTGCTTAATTTGTCAATAAAAACGTGCAGGTGCCCAAAGCCTTCCTCGTAAACACGCGGTTGCTCCAATTAAATCCGGGAACACGGAATACAGAGGCAGCATAATCCTGAAGTCATCTCGGGCCTCTTTAACCCATGTAAAGCCACTCCCTGCCCATTTAGCCCACTCTTGCAGCTTTCTACTTTCTCCCTTTGTGACGCTTTTTCCTTTTTCCCTTCCTCCGTCTTTCCCATATTTTTGTTCGCAGCAAATGTTTGAGTCAGACGAATAAGCCCCGGCCCTCAAGAATAAGTGCCGGTGCTCCGCTCCGGAAACAACAAGCACAAATTAAGCACTGTTTACAGTACGTTTCTGTGAGTTTGAAGATCGGGCGCTCCAGTAACAGTGTGTCTTATTGTAATTAAATATCAACTGGGTCAGGGTTACACCAAAATATAGGCGGATGGGGAGAGAACTCGAGAGAACTCGTTGATTGGATTTCACAGTTCCTATGACATTTAATTGGAAAGTAATTAGACTTTAGCTAAATTGCTATTTTAAAACAGTGAATTCCCCTTATTGTAAATATCAAATTAAATTTTGTCACAGGCAAACAACTTGAATTGAACTCTGCTGTTCAATGAACTGGTACATTTTTACAGCCTTCGCTCTATATTGGTAGAAATGACAATGCACTGCTGCTGTGAATTATTTTTGATTTTTATTGTTTTAACTAACTAAACCAGTGGTTCCCAAACTTTTGACTTCTGTGGACCCACACTTTGTCATTACTGGAACCCAGGGACCCCCACTGAATCATTACTGGAATCCGGGACCCCCCCCCCCCCACACACACACTGAGTCATTACTGGAAGCAGGGGACTCCAGCATAAACATTGTTGATTATTTGAAATGCAAAACAATACACAGAAAATAAAGAAACAAGCATTCACCAAACATATACACAAAAACAAGTTTTACCCAATTTGCAAACAAACACAAATAACAAATAAAAATGTCATTTTAATAGCAAGGTTGGAGCTTGTCTAAATTCAATTGAAGCCACACAGTGTCCATACTATACTCTGTTTGATGTACTTGCACTGCTCCCATGAATTAATCTGAGGATATTAATTTAATTTTTAGCCTCCAATTTCAAATTTAGCTACACATATCGCATAAAAGTTTGAGCTATGCATAGTTGCAGATTTTTTAAATAATAGCCTCAAAAGGTGTGGCAGTTGTAGCTCTCCAGCCATGCTGATGGGAATGTCATATGACATCTGCAGCTTCCCAGCCACGCTGCTGGGAATGTCATGTGACATCTGCAGCTTTCCAGCCGTGCTGCTGGGAATGTCATGTGACATCTGCAGCTTTACAGCCGTGCTGCTGGGAATGTCATATGACATCTGCAGCTTTACAGCCATGCTGCTGGAAATGTCATGTTGCATTTGCAGCTTTCCAGCCATACCGCTAGGGATATAATGTAACATCTGCAGCTTACTAGCCATGCTGCTGGGAATGTCATGTGACATCTGCAGCTTTCCAGCCACGCTGCTGGGAATGTCATGTGACATATGACACCTTCCAGCCATGCTGCTGGGAATGTCATGTGACATCTGCAGATTTCCAGCCATGCTGCTGGGACTGTCATATGAGATCTGCAGCTTTCCAGCCACACTGCTGGGAATGTCATGTGACATCTGACACCTTCCAGCCATGCTGCTGGGAATGTCATGTGACATCTGCAGATTTCCAGCCATGCTGCTGGGACTGTCATATGAGATCTGCAGCTTTCCAGCCACACTGCTGGGAAAGTCATGTGACATCTGACACCTTCCAGCCATGCTGCTGGGAATGTCACGTGACATCTGCAGCTTTCCAGCCGTGCTGCTGGGAATGTAATGTGACATCTGCAGCTTATTAGCCATACTGCTGGGAATGTCATGTGCCATCTGCAGCTCTCCAGCCATGCTGCTGGAAATGTAATGTGCCATCTGCAGCTTTCCATCCGTGCTGCAGGGAATGTAATGTGACATTTGCAGCTTATTAGCCATACTGCTGGGAATGTCATGTGCCATCTGCAGCTCTCCAGCCATGCTGCTCGAAATGTCATGTGCCATCTGCAGCTCTCCAGCCATGCTGCTGGGAATGTAATGTGACATCTGCAGCTTATTAGCCATACTGCTGAGAATGTCATGTGACATCTGCAGCTTTCCAGCCATGCTGCTGGAAATGTCATGTGACATCTGCAGCTTTCCAGCCATGCTGCTGGGAATGCCATGTGACATCTGCAGCTTTGCAGCCGTGCTCCTGGTTATGTCATGTGGCATCTGCAGCTTTCCAGCAGTGCTGCTGAGAATATAATGTGACATCTGCAGTTTTCTCCCCCATGCTGCTGGGAAATGTCTTGTGTCATCTACTATTTCTCGGTACGAAGTTGTCTGTAGTGTAACGCTCTGTATGGGAGAATGGTAGCCTGAAGTATAAACACGGTTTTGTTTATTTTTTTTTCCAAAGAGAAAACATTTTGTGGAAAACTCTTTGCCTCATTTGCCCACAAAGACTGGGAATGTTCCGTTCCCATTCCTGCCCTGGACAGGACGTTACAACTGTATTTGTTGGAGCTCGTGTGTCAAAAAACCCACACGTTTGTGGGTGTTTACAAAGCCTCAAGGCAACCCACACCTTGATCCGCCAACTACTGCATATTTGCAACAAGTTGTGGTGTGCCACTTAATCTTGCATTTGTGGACACCTGGCAGGGATAAATGGAAGAATCATGACTTCCTCTGAAAGAGAGATGAAAAGTAATGGAAAAAAATAGGATTATACTGACAAATCCAACTAGGTAAATATGTCTCAATTGTGCATTTGTCCCAAAAAGTAGAGTCGCTGCATTGCTGAATACACTGCAAAGGCACTTGTGAGAGGTGGGATCAGTGACTGCCTAGTGGCATATAAACCAAAGAAGCCTGACAGCGGCAAAGAGATGCACTGAGTGAAATAACACAGAGGCAGTTCAAAGACACCGAGATATAACTTCCCTATTCAAAGGATTGTACAAGCTTCTAACCAAGAGGTCTTATGGTTACCGATAGCTGGCATGTGCTGCAACCGAAAGAATCCAGCAACCAAGAAAGAACCTCTCAACAAACTCATCTCAGCTCTAGGTGTCAGGTCTGTGTAATGAAATATACGGTCTGTTTAACTTTGATGTCATGCAGGCATGCACGAGTTCATATGTATATATGTATATCTCTATCAAACTATCCTCCATTCCCACTCTGACTCATCCCAAATCCATTCTACTACTTTCATCTCCTAAATAACTCTGCCTAAGATCTTCCCTCCGCTTCCACATCTAACTCACCAAACCTCACTCTACTACCATGACCTCCCAAACAACCTACTAAATTCTCCCTCATTTATCTCACCCTGCTACTATGCTCTCCCTAACCCTTCCACAGACTCTTCCCTCCTCCATCCCCCTTTACTCATCCCAAGTCTTTGGATTGAGTAAATGAGGATATACTCCCAATTAACACTACTGGATTTCTTTCCTCCTCCACCCCTCCATTACTCCAGTCAATCTAACTAACAAACTCTCATATCCGCGGCTCAAATTAACTCATAATAATACTAAAACTGTACTCATATTTCCCGATACTAATCCATCACTAATTCTTGTTGGGTTCCAGAGTAGCGTGCTACTCGCTGAAAAGCGCTTTGACGCCTCGTCAGCGGTAGTAACCGCTATATAAATACTATTACAATACAATATTTGAATATGGGCTTGCTAGTGGCGATCAACGACCTGTGCGTTCGGAACGTGATTAGTTGGTTGCAGTCCGAAGGCACAGGACGAGGTCGCTACGCTGTGGGCTCCTTGATGTAAGAAATAAACTTTAGCTTTAAGGTTAACCTTTTCCTGCTCTGGAGTCCTGTTCACTTGCACTTTTCAGTCTGGTTGGCGCACGCAGAGGGATAGAGCGCACCCAGAAGGTGGGTTATCATTGTTTACGGATGTGGGTGTCACATTCGCTCTCGCTTGACAGGGGATCGCTGTAGCAAGGTAGCGTCTATATGTCAGGATTAAGGCAGAATTTAAGAGGATCTATTCTTTGGCTACGCACGTAGACCGCCACAAACCTGACCGCCAACGAGCCTGGGTAAATAAGGAACAGGATTAATAATTCCACGGGGATAAAGAGATTCAGACACATCAAGGGGCAGTCACAGGACAAAGAACACGGACAGGGACAGCTCTGGACATCTGGCACTTTGACCTCTGGGCAGTTGCGGTCCACTAAATATTAGCCAACTGCATGGGCCATTCTCTAAACATGGAAACGGTTTGGCAATTACATTGGCATTACATACTTTTTAGTAAGTCAGCTGTAATGTGCACACAGATGGCGCGTGCCGCCTGAAAGCCAAGCTTGCTTGGATTTTGTGCATGAATGTTCTTCTATCTTTGTGGTACTTACAGGTTGTATGGATGTTGTGTCACCCAGTGATCAACCTGACGCTTCGTCGTGCTAGCGCTTTATAGATACTTTTAATATGGCGCACAGGCCTGGCTTGGGTGTTGACATCAAAAAGAAAGCTGCTACTGTTCTTGACACGATATACTTACTATTTTGTAATCCAGCTTTAAGTATGCATTTACGTATGTACAGCAGCGTAGAGTTACAATTCTGTAAAGTAAAATGGTAATTATACTACCTCCCAAAAAGTGAACACGGGCTTGGAGCTTCATTATTGCAGGCAGCCTTTAAAAGTATTTTTATTTATTTATTTAAGCTGGGTTTTGGTAACGCCTGTTAGGGAATATACAGATAAACACGATTTCAGCTTCAAGGAAAACTAAAAAAATATAGGAAACATTGAACACATTGCATTTTGTGCACCTGTGTTGCAAATATGACTTTGTACAAGTGTCACACCGATACAGAAATGGTTAACCAGTCAGGGCTGGTGCATTAAATCCAGGTCCACTAGGATTTTCCTGCAGGTTTGGATCAAATAATGCAGCGGGGTTGACTAAGTTATGTGGCAAGAAAAAAGTACATTATGCAGAACATTTTAAAATATTATTACTTGATTATGTTGTCATTTTGCCACATGTTTACCCTGTCTTGGCAAAGTTATCACCTCATTAGTACAAGTTCTACACGCAAATACACAATAAGCATCTGAGAGGGGAACCATCAACCTTTGGCTTTCTATTATGCTGTAACAGGCGTGGCAGTGATTTTAATAACATGACCCGTTTGTGCTAGAAGCAATATTTTTTGTTGTAATCTGCAGATAATGCAGAAGGTGATGGATTTTGAGGTAAATGAAGCAATTTTATAGCAATGCAGAAAACGCTGCAGTCGCAGAATCGCATGAGTCCATGAAGGTGCTTAAGTCTCTTACCTACAATTGAGTCCCCTGTGGCTCACAGGTGATTGCTGCTTTTTTAAACCTTGTCTCATCTCCAAAGCCTGTCCTGCCACCGCTGGTATCTCCTGTAGCAACATCTACCAGTCAAGCGATTCTATGAAATTACTGTCCTTTTAGAGAATGGACCACGACAGACCTGGAGTAACCTCTCACCACAGGGATTGAGAGCAGATAGAAGAGGAGAGATTTTTCTTTGAGCCTCTGAGGAGTTCAGAGAGAGAAAGGGAGGGAGTTCTGCCATCTTGGAAGATGGAAACACAAGGCCTTCTGGGCTTGTTTTTGAAGAAGTGCAGGCTTGGACCGATAGGAAGTAGGAAGAAGTGCAGTAAAGGTTAGGTGGAAATGTGTGAGGAAGCTAGCTGCGTTTGCTTAGGGAAGTCTGCCAATCACACCTGAGTTCATACTTTAAGAACTGCAGCAACAGCTTGAGAGGACTAAAAGAGAAGACCTGGTGAAGGACATCGGAAAGGTGTCTCCAGCTGTACCCTGAGTCTCTGTACCCGGAAGCTACTCTAAGGGACAACAAAAGGGTAAGGATATCCAGGCGTTACTACAATGCTGCATGCAATAGAGCATCTTTCCAGAGCCTGGGAAAGTGGGGAAGATCTGAAGGACAGGAACAGCTGAATCTGGGCAGAAGAAAACCAGCAAGCCCATTGGGGCTGAAGCACTTGGCTATGTTCCTGACTGGAAGGGGGGAACCCTTTTTCCTATATGAACCCGTGGTCTTGTGTACAGGAAACCTTCCTTGAAGTTTGAGGACACTGGTGCATCTGGTAAGAAATGACAAAACTTCTGGGAAAGTTGGGATTTAAAAATGTCCTCCGTAGAGAAGCGGGACAAGGTGCCACACCTACCTCATGAAAAATCAACCGTGTTGACTACAGTTTCCTCGTCTGATCTGTTCAGAGATTTCTAAATCAAGTTTGATGCTGACGTGAAGCCACAAAAATGGGGTACCCCACCTCATGGAGCCCTTCCATTGCAGCTTCCAGCCTTGGACACTGACAACGTTTGATCTCAATAAAAATGCCAAAATCCAAATGGAAAAGGTGCAAAATTGTGCCTGACAAAGATGTGATCTCAGTGGCTGTGATTTTCTGACCTGCTCTGCTCTGAGCTTTTTGTTGTTAAGTACGCGATAACAGTATATCCAACATTATGGAGAACTGTTCCACTGCAACTCTTCATTTTTCTGCGATGTAGCTTTAAAAAAAAAAATATATATATTTCATATTTGTTTTGGAGTGAAAAAAACATTCATTACAGAAACACATCAGAATACTACACCACACACGGCAGGTCAAATCAGAGTTCATACAAACACATTCATCATTAATCATATCCAACGTTCAGGCATCCACTGTTCAAGCCAAATAGCTGTCATAACACACCACACTTAATCCAGTTAAATAAGCCAGAAGAGGGTTCCCCTCCAGGTCATCAAGTCCATAGTAAATCCTCCACAGACCCCATATGTGTTAACTTCTCCGGGGGCACTCCTGGTTTAAAAGGATCACCTGTTCAGCTGTCATGCATTTGACACCCTGTGGTCCTCATAGTGCAGACCTGATTTCCCCATTTTCGTAGGATATCACAAGTGGCAACCATGAACCCTAGGGGGGCAAAGTGCGTGTGTATTTCAAGGAGACTAATGCCACTAGGGATGTCCAGGACAATAAATTCTGATATCATCGGAACCCTGGTATCCAGTATCGCTGACAATTCATCTACTACTGACCCCCCAGCATGCCTGGAAAGAAACTACCCTCCCAGATCGTGTGACAAAATGCACCCTTGCCTTCTCCACATTTCAGGCCCCTGCGTCTCATGGCTAGACCTGTTTTATATAACCTACTCCTACAGTAATAAGCTATGTGTAGGATCTGTGACCGTATGAGCCATAAGCGTGCAATTATTGACACATTTCTGGGGTGCACCAGAGTAGCCTGCCAGTCCACATCTTCAGGGGGTCCTAACTGCTTTCCCCAGGAGCTTCTAAGACAGTGTAGCAATCACATCTTCTGTTTTTTAGTTAATCTCTCTGACAAGACCCCATATTCTAGAGAGGGCTGTACATGGCAGATGTGGCTGGTCTGTTGAACATGAAGTCAGAGCATGCCACAGCTCCGAGTACCTACATCTATGAAAGGGAGCATAGTTTATGCCTCTTGCCCTTGGCTAGAAGTTTGTATTTCCTCTTCTCCTCACCTATCTCCCAACTCAGCAATGCATGTGGCGTCCAGTCTTTGAAATACTCTGAACTTGGACACGTTTCCGTGCAGTGTCCAGCCCTGGGGGGTGGGGGAAGGGGGCGTCTTTAATGATATTTCCATTCCATCCAGTGAGTGCTGTGGTTTGCCCCAGGCTTATAGTACTGCCTGCATCGTTAATGGTGGAGCATGCACCCCTTTCCCTCCATATAGAAAATGCAAATATGTAGCTTCTTTCATGGGTACTTTATCTATGTGTATGGAAGAATCCTCTCCAAGATGAGGTACCCCATGGTGGGTAAGCAGAAGCTGAGAGGCCAAGTAGCACAGCCTGACATTGGATGGCAACCCTCCACAGCACAGGGATCTGTACTTGACACCACTGCCTCACTCCAGTTTGAAACTAGATAGTAGCCTAAGTTGAGATAAAAAAGTATCCTTGTTCCTGGTCACCTCTATTCAAGTTATCTAAACCATTCTTCAGTTATTTTGATGCCTCTGGTATGTAAATCTTTCATGTCCCGTGAATGTTCTTTAAACCTTGGAAGATAGAGAGTAATTTGGGGATTGTCTGGAAGATCTGCTGCATACAGTAATCTGTCATTATGACAAAGTCTGAAATGAAGTAAGTCAGCCTGAGGAAAACAGGCCGACAAAATCTTCAATTCAGAGACTAGTTAAAATGACGAAATAGGTTTTCTACGAAAATGTAATTGTTAGAAATGGGGTCTCTAGTTGGCAGAGGCATACACCCTGTCCAAGTAAGGACCACAATCCTAGTCAAGGTAAGTCACACACAATCCAAATGATCCTGTGCGCACCCTCTGGTAGCTTAGCACTGAGTAGTCAGGCTTAACTTAGAAGGCAATGTGTAAAGTATCTGTGCAATAATCAAACAGTAACACAGTGAAAACACCACAAAAATAAACCATACAGGTTTAGAAAAACAGCTAAGATTTATCTGAATAAAATAAGGTCAAAACAACAAAGATTTAATAAGCACAATTTGAAATATCACTTTTGAAAGGCTGAAAAGAGTCTTAATCCTTAAAAATAAACAGTTGTGACTTTGTTACACACAGTACCTGGCATGTCTCAAAAATAACGACGCAGAGCCAACATGGCCGACCGGTTGTGAAGCCCGGAGGCTCTGCGACCACCCACGCCTGAAGACCCCTTTACCAAGTGTCTGGTGGGAGCCGCTAGATGGTGTGGCTCCCTGGACGATGTCGTGAGTCCGGGGGAGCCGGTGGAGCGCGCCAGGGAGGCTTTGCCAAGATCTGCCGGAGGCCTGTACATCAGGGGGATCCCCCGAGTGAGGTGAGGGGGCGCCCCCTGGTCTGGGAGAGAGGAAGTGGCAGCGGCGATCCGGCAGAGGGGGCAGGAGGGCCCCTTTGCTGTTTCCAGGCAGCCTTGGGAGTGGGGAAAGGTGCGGACGCTCCTGCAGCGTCGAGTGCATCAGGCGGCCCTGGCGAGGAGTGTAGGCCGGGGACTGCGGAGTAGGCTTTCTGGCTTGTTGTGCACCCCCCCTCATGGAGGTCTGGGGGGGGGCGATGTTAGGCCCCTGGAGGCACGTTTTACTTTTCTTTTGGGGCCTGCCTGACCTGGTTGCCTGACCTCAAAATGGCGCCCGGTGCCAGGCCTCGTGGAGCTTCCCTGGGGAGGATTTACAGAGAGCCATTGTAGGAGGGTCACTTCTCCTTTCCCTGCATAGGGATCTGTTCCTTTGTGTCCACCAGCATTTTTACTGTAGGAACCATGTCCCAGTGAGCAGCAGCTGGGGGCCAGCAGCAGGAGTGGCACTTATTGTGAAAAGAAGAGCACCACGGTGAATGAGTTCTGAGGGACGCTTATGCCTCAGAGGAAGCTACAATCTAATAGGGTCCCTAATTATTTTACACCTGCCGGATCCGAGGTGCCCGAGATGCAGCGTTCAGGCGGAATGGCACTCACCAAGGACCAAGGAGGATCTTCTGACCTCCCTCCGCACCTTTAAGGTGGAACTGAGAAAGGAACTGGAGGCGCTTCCATCAGACGTTACAAGTCTCTCTTCAAGCGGACGTGGATTCAGTGGGGACCCGCACGTTAGACCTTGAAACTAAGGTCCAAGAGATAAAACAACAAGGAAGTCCTTTGGAGAAGGAGGTCTTGCAGCTCAAATCGTGACTCCAACTATCAATACTTAAATGTGAGGACTTGGAAAACCGTTCTTGAAGAGACAACATTAGAGTGCGGGGGCTGGAGGAGGGCAGTGAGGGTCCAGATCTGGAGGTGTTTGTAGTGGTTCGCTTCTCACATCTCTTGGGCGATGATCATCCAGAAGTACAGATTGAAAGGGTGCATAGGGTGGGGAGTCGCCCCGCCACAGAGAATAAGAGACCCCGCAATATTTTGGTGAAATTGAGCTCATTCAAGGTTAAAGAGCGCATACTTCAGAAGACGTGGTGTCCTTTCAAGGTGCTCAATGTACACTTTTCCAGGACATTTCCCCAGCTACGCTACTCCGACAGCAGCGATTCCACCCGATCACGGATGAGTTGAAAGCACAAAATATTCGGTAGAGATGGACATTTCCATTTGGCATTGCTTTTGAACTTAACAACAAGCTGTACCACTTTGTGGAGTCTGGGGAGGCAGCGGCTGCACTGGGCCTGCCAGAGACGAGTGTAAACAACGGACTTGCTGGACAAGGGGAGTCGCGGCGTTTGGAGGAGTTCGTCATGTCTCCCGTTGGGGACCGTTGGAGGTTGCCGCGGAGGGGGAGGAAAGCCCTCAAGGAGTAGTATGTGAACTTGTCTGCCGCCAGCTGGGGGATCCCCTGGGGGGCGGAGGCTTTTGAAAGGGGCTGTGTGGGGTTCCTCTTCCCGGGGGAGAGAGTGGAGGCTTTGGACAGACCGGCGGAGTGCTGGTGGCTTGAACGCTTCCGGGGCGGCTCTCTAATCATCCCTCCAGGGGCAGAAAAGGAAGTCTCTACAGCAGACACTATGGGGGTCATTCTGACCCTGGCGGTCGGCGGTGAAGCGGCGGTAAGACCGCCAACAGGCTGGCGGTCTTTTTTCATGTATTCTGACCATGGCGGTTACCGCCATGGTCAGCTGCTGCTTCACGTTCCGACCGCCACGGCGGTAACGACCGCCGGGCTGGAGACCTGGGTCTCCAGCCCGGCAGTCGTCACATACCGCCGGCGGTATTCCAACCCGCCTGACCCCGGCTTACCGCCATGGATTTCATGCGGTTGGGGACCGCCATTCAATCCATGGCGGTAAGCACTATCAGTGCCAGGGAATCCCTTCCCTGGCACTGATAGGGGTCTCCCCCACCCCCAACCCCCACCTGACTCCCTCCCCTACCCCCCCACCACCCCTGCCACCCCCAAAAGGTTGCAGGACCCCCGTCCCCCACCCCGATCCCCAACATATACATACACATACACACATACAGGCACGCATTCATGCACATACACACACCCCCGCATTCATGCACGCATTCATCATGCACATACACACACCCCCCCGCATTCATGCACGCATTCATCATGCACATATACACCCCCCCCCGCATTCATGCACGCATTCATCCGCCCCCTCAATATACACACACGCACACCCCCATGCACGCACACAACTCACAACACCACCCCACCCCCCTTCCCTAGCAGACGATCACCTTACCTGTTCCTGTTGATCCTCTGGGAGGGAACGGGCAGCTCCGCCGACACCGCGACGCCAACAGAACACCGCCACAGCGAATCACAGGTCGTGATTCGCTGGGCGGTGTTCTGTTGGCGTGGCGGTGGAGGTGGAGCTACCTCCACTTCCCGCCTGCCGCCAGTATGGCTGTTGGCGGCTCTTCGTCCGGAAACGGGCAGAGCGCTGCCACCAGTCAGAATGGCCCATGCGGAAGACCGCCAGCACTGGCGGTCTTCCGTACGGCGGTCCCTCGGCGGTCTATTGAAAAGACCGCCGAGGTCGGAATGACCCCCTATATGTGCTTCTGTCGGGGGGTGGAGGCTGATGAATAGATCATGAGGACTACATGGAATTTCTTGTTTCAATGTCGGAGACTTATAGTTGCTATGATGTTATTTTTTGTGTTATCATTCTTGATGTTTGATTATTGTTTGTTGTCCCTATTTCATGTGGGTGGACAGTTTGGGAGAGGCGGTAGATGGGGGGGCATGGGATGGAGGGGGAGCACTAGGGTTCCAGGGTGACACATTTGGTTAGAAGTAATCATGGGTGAACGCTTATTAGACGCCTCGGTATGATGTTACACTTTTTAACATGGAATGTTAAAGGGCTGAATTCACCTAACAAGCGGTCACAGCTGCGGAAATTCTTTGATGACCACCAATACGATATAGTGGCATTGCAGGAAACATATCTCAAGAAGGGCGACGGCCATAGACTGCAGCACAAATACTACCCGCAGATATATACTGCGTCAGCGACAACAAAGCACTGTGGGGTAGCCTTGCTGTTTCATAGATCCACGCACTTTCAGCTTTCGGGGTCATATCTAGACAAGGAGGGCAGTTTGTTGTTGGTCAAGGGATCCCTGGGCGGCCAGATTTGTACGATTGGCCACTATTAGGCGCATAGAGTGTGGCTAACACAGTTTCTATTGCACTTTCTGGATGTGTTGGGGGGCTTTGCGGAGGGTGAGATAGTGCTTTTGGGAGATTTCAACCTGATTTGGGATACCGCTCAGGGCACGACACATCCCCAAAGACCGCTTACTGGTGTCTTTGCAAAATCCATTGAGATGGCATTTCACAGATTGGGGCATTCTTGACTCTCAGCGTGCGTTTCACCCCACGGTAAAAGACTATACTTTTTTCTCCCACTCTCACAGGTCCTACTCTAGGGTCGACTACATTTTCATAAGTAAGCCCCTTCGACAGCTTCTCTGAATGGCCACTATCCATCCGATAATCTTATCAGATCATGTGCCGATTGAGGTGGGTTTGGAGTGGAACCTCCCGAAATCACAGAGGGGGCGCTGGTATTTTCCACACGTGTTAACTAGAGACTCAACGACTCGAGATGAGCTGAGGAGAGCTATCAGGGAGTTCTTTCAGAGTAATCAACCTGGGGACACCCCTCTCCCTACTATTTGGGACGCATTTAAAGCTGTCATCCGGGGCACATGCATCTCTTCAGTGACCTCACTTTATCGGTTGAAAGCTGAAGAGAGACTAGGTTTGGAGAATGCATTACAGGAGGCTGAACGGGCTCACAAGCTCTCCCCTACTTGGCAGAATCAGAGGAAAGTAACCTCCATAAAAGGCAAACTGCAGTCTATCTATATGAATAGGGCAGAGGTGGCATTGTTACGGCTCCAGAGGCCTTATTATGATGGTGGGAACAAAATCAGCTCTCTCCTGGCCAGGCAATTGCGCGTTAAGCAATCTAAGGGCTATATTGCGCAAGTGCGGGATGAATCTTGCGGGCACCATTCAGAAGAGGAGAAAGCGTGCGCTTTCCGGAACTTTTATACTTGCTTGTATACCTCAGATAACCCAAGTGCTACCGCCCAGGAACGCTATTTATGCCACATTCAGCTTCCGCAGGTCTACCGGGATACCGATGAGTTTTTCGAGGCCCCGTTCACCTTAGATAAAGTACGGGAGGCCATCGACTCCCTTCCTCTGCACAAAGCCCGGGTCCTGATGGCTTCACTGAGCATTTCTACAGGACTTTTGAGGCCAAGCTCATCCCTCACTTAGCTGCACTTTTCAATTTAATAAGAACCGAGCACACACTCTCCCCCACTATGGGGGAAGCCCTGATCTCACTTATTCCTAAGGAGGTGAAGGATCCTCAGAGCTTTGTGATTCCTATAGGCCCATTGCCCTGCTCAATCTTGACGCAAAACTTTACACCAAAATACTGGCAAGGAGAGACTTGAAGGGGTGTTGCCGGATTTGGTTCATCCGGATCAATCCAGTTTTATAAAGGGTCGGCAAACACATGATAACCTTAGAAGGGTCATCCACCTGATGGAAAAGGTGGTGAAGAAGCAGGTCCCGGCTATGCTGTTAGCACTGGATGCTGAGCAAGCTTTCGGCCGGGTGGAATGGTCCTTTTTGGTGGCGACTCTCCAGCGCTTTGGTTTTGGGGAGCAGTTTATAGCGATGGTGATGAGCAGCTACTCAGGCTCCAGGTCACGGATATGTGTCAATGGGGTGATATTGGATTTTTTTTTCTTGTCCAGGGGAACCAGAGAGGG
The DNA here is from genome assembly GCF_031143425.1 of Pleurodeles waltl. Taxonomy (NCBI): domain Eukaryota; kingdom Metazoa; phylum Chordata; class Amphibia; order Caudata; family Salamandridae; genus Pleurodeles; species Pleurodeles waltl. Next base: position 716,358,623 of record NC_090439.1, read on the forward strand.
ATACCCTCTTTCCCCGCTGCTTTTTGTGCTTAGCATGGAGCCACTAGCGGCCCGGATAAGGACAGATCCGAATTTTCATGGCATTCAATTTGGCTCCGATCAGCATAGGATCTCATTATTTGCCAACGATATTCTGCTTTTTGTCACTCAACCACGCACGACCCTTTGGGCCATTCTGGAGGAGTTGAGTCTCTTTGAGCAGGTAGCAGGCTTCAAAGTGAATAAGGGGAAATCCAATATCCTCAATTTAACGGTCCCTTCTGCAGAGATGAGTGTGATGGCTTCCACTTCTCCATTCGTCTGGGACAAGAAATCAATTTTGTACTTGGGAGAACGGCTCCACCATAGGGTGACTGACCTATTTAAGGCAAATTTTCCGCCCCTCCTTATGACATTGCGAGCTGATTTTAAGAGATGGTCAATACTCTGGCACTCTTAGTTAGGCCGCATTAACACTATTAAGATGACGGTTCTCCCGCGGTTGTTATATTTGTTTCAAAGCCTGCCCATTGACATTCCTCCAGACTTTTTTACCGAGCTTCGTAGGTTGTTTACTCAGTTTATTCGGCAGAACGCAAGAGCCCGGCTCTCCAACAGATTGCTTACGAGCCCCAGAGACAGGGGGGGGTTAGCCCTCCCGGACCCTCTTATATACTACAGAGCGGCACAGCTCCGTGTTATTGTGGAGTGGTCCCTTCGAGAATCAGACAAGCTGTAGTTGCACATGGATAGGGCAGTGACGGGGCTGACATTGTGGGATGTGCTGTGGAAACCTTACCTTAGTACTCCCACAGCTACTACTCTCAAGGTGTGGGACACGGTGACAAGCACCCTCAGACTTACCCATTTCTGAGCGCTTTCATTATAATCAATTACTCCATTGGGTTACTCAACCTCATATGAGAGCGGCAGCAGTTAGGGAGCTTCTTCCTATTGAGGGATTTGTTCAGCAGGGGAGGTGGCACAGGGTAGTATTTCCACACTATACAGATTATTGATATCAGCATAACGAACATACACTCCTTGTCATTTGGCGTTTTGGGAGCGGACGTTGGAATCTCCGGTGGAGGAGGGTCTCTGGTCCCGCATGTTTCATGATACAGTCAAATATAACCACTCCATGGGTACTAGAGAAGCTCATTATAAACTTTTCCACAACTGGTATCTCTACCCGGAGAAGCTTAAAAAAACTCTTTCCCCATGTCTCTGATAGGTTCTGGCGGGGATGTGGAATGTTGGGAGATTTTAGGCATATCTGGTGGGACTGTCCCATTATACACCCATACTGGAATGAAATTCTGTCACATCTAAAAGAGATTCTGGGCTATCCTATTCCAGCATTACCGGCACATATTCTATTGGACCTGTGCTCACCTGAATTGCAACATCAGATACAGGGTGATCGTCCTATTCTTTGGCTGGCATTGGATGCAGCAAAGACGGTTCTAGCGTCATACTGGAAGAAAAAAGAACCACCTCCAATGGCGCTGTGGTACGCCAAACTGTGGCGCAGGCTCACTATGGAGCACTTAGTTGATAAACTGGATAATTCTAGAAGGAGCTTTGACTATATTTGCGACCCCCTGGTCAGGTTCCTTTCTAAGGGTATACCGCTTACTACCTGTAGTCCGCGTCTTAGGGCTTTACACCTTTTTCATGTATAAGGCTCAGTCCATGTGGGGGACACCGGGGAGGGGGGGGCGGTCGCGTCCTGGGGGCAGATGAGCCCCTTGTCTTCTCGCCCTCCAGCCTCCGACTGTATATAATACACTGTAGGAAATGGGACATAGAGTTTTGTTGTTAATATTATGTTTTTTTTCTTTCTTTTTTTTCTTCTATTGTTACATTTTCTTGCTGTTTCCCTTTTTTGTGGAAGTGCACATTCAGAAGTTAGCGCGGTGGCGCATACTCTGGGGGGGATTTTTAGAGCTATGTTTGACTGGTAAATATGAATATGCTTACCCTTATAGCGAGGGGGTGGCTAAAGCATTTGACATTTTGCCGGAGTATATATGTGGTCTGAATTGTGTCTTTCACTGTTTCCTAAATGATAAATGTCAATAAAAACAGTTTCACAAAAAAAAAGAACGCGCGGAGACCACAGAGGAGATGTGCGGAAAAATAAGGTGGGCGTCGGATTTTTTGTTTCTTTCCACGCTGCAAGGGTCTTGCGTCATTTTTCATCATGCAGTATTGGTTCCTCACTGTGATATGGGGATATTTTGACGCCCAGGGACGATGCAGGGGAAATCCTTGAAGCACTGGCAGGCACGGCCGCTGCGTCCATCCGGTAGGCAATGCATCACATTTTCCATCGCAAGGCAGGAGCTGCATCGAATTTCCACTCTGGAAGTCAGGCTGCGTTGTTCCGGTCAGCTGTGCGGCAATTTCTCGGTTGCAATGGCTTTGCGTCGATTTTGGCAGGTGGTGCATCGATTTTCGGCGCACAAGGAGTTTCCTGAAGAAATGAAGTCTTTTTGGCCCTGAGACTTCAGAAAACAGGAGGCAAGCTCAATCCAAGCCGTTGGAGAGCACTTTTGCGGAGTCCTTCTCAGCAAAGTCAGAGGCCCACAGGGCCACAGAGCAACAGCAGGGCAGCAGTCCTTCCTTCACAGAAAAGCAGGCCATATGAGTCCTTTGGGAAGCCAGACAGTTCCATTTGACAGGATGCAGATGTAGATCCAGAAGTGTCAGTTTTGGTGGGGTCAGGGACCCAGTTTATATACCCAAAATGCCTTTGAAGTGGGGGAGACTTCAAAGAGTGGTTTTGAAATGCACAGGTTCCCCTTTCAGTACAGTCATGTCTGCCACTGTCCCAGTAAGGGGTTTGGCAGTCCATTGTGTGAGGGCAGGCCACTAGCCTTTGAAATGTAAGTGTCAGGCCCTCCACCATTCCAGCCCGGGAAGACTCATTCAATATGCAGATGAGTGAAGGTGTGACTGAGTGTCCTGTGTTTGTGATTTTCTCGTGAAATGCACAAGGGAGCTGTTGACCAGCCCAGCCCAGACGTTGATTTGAGACAGGCTCTAAGGCACAGATGTTTTTTAAGTGCAGAGAAATGCTCACTTTCTAAAAGTGCCATTTCTAAAATAGCAATATAAAATCCAACCTCACCAATAAGCAGGATTTTCTATTACTATTCTGGCCATACTAAATATGACCCGGTTACCCCTTTCAGATCAGAATCTACCACTCAAAAAGTATATTAGGGCAATCCTAATCCTAATGCTAGCCTATGAAAGCAGCAGGCCTCACAGTAGTGAAAAACGAATTTAGGTGTTTTTAACTACCAGGACATATAAAACACATATGTCCATGTCCTGCCTTTTACCTAAATTGCACCCTGCCCTATGGGTTACCTATGGTCTACCTTAGGGGTGACTTATATGTAGAAAAAGGGGAGTTTAAGGCTTGGCAAGTACTTTTAAATGCCGAGTAAAAGTGGCAGTGAAACTGCACACACAGGCCTTGCAATGGCAGGCCTGAGACATGGTTAACATGGGTGACACAATCAGTGCTGCAGGCCCTCTAGTAGCTTTTAATTTACAGGCTCTGGGCACATGTAATGCACTTAACCAGAGACTTATAAGTAAATCAAATATGCCAGTTGTGAGTGAACCAATGTTACCATGTTTAAGGGAAAGAGCATATGCACGTTAGTAGTACTGGTTAGCAGTGGTAAAGTGCACAGAGTCCTAAAACCAGAAAAAACAGTGTCAAAAAAGTGGAGGGAGGCAGGTAAAAAGTTGGGGGAAGACCACCCTAAAGCTGTGAGGTCTAACAGTAATGCTTTTGTTGAGAAGGTAAAAGTTAATTTAAAAGGGGTCATAGTAGTCTTACGTCTACTGAGACCTGGAACTGAAGAAAAACCATGCAGGAAGGCTCAGGAAGAAGAAACAGGATGGTGTATCAAATACAGTAAGGAAAATGGTTTAAACAGATTGAGTGTGGTGGCAAGGATGGGATAGGAGGGGATTTTATGGCTGTAGAAAAAGAAACAGTTGTGCAGTGGGTGGGGGGGGGGGGACATACACAAGGGCTAATTTAGTAAAGGAAGAGGGTGAAAGGAACTGGGGAAAACAATGCTGGGAAAAACGGGGGTGGCAAAGGGGGACCCACCTTAAAAAAAGGGAAAAACAGTGGATTGAGGGAGGACCTCCCCTTGAAGGACACACAATCCAGTATTAAAAAAGTAATTTTTCGCCACGAAAGGCTTTCACCAGGTTGGTTTGTCAATGTTATGAAATCCATTCACAAACAGAAATTTGCTAAGATTGGTTTGACAACATCATTTTGTCAGAACAGCTTTCTTGGCTTTTTATTCTGAAAATATGCAACTGCTGTGCACGGCAGCATATCATCAGTAAAACCAATAGTCTATACTCTAACCCATTTCATAACTGAAATAGTTTAATACAGGTCTCTGCTTACCCATCAAGCCAAGGGTGCAATAAAAATAGCAGGCAACTTTGTCTTGTGCCCCTTTCTAATTTAAAAGTAGGAGAGAGTACCCCCCATTACTCATACCACTGTGGGGCTAATGTAAATACAAGATATATGCATGCTCAAAAGTACAGGCCACATCCAATTGCTAAAGGACCAGTGACAAATAATGCCAGTCTATCAAATCTAATGCCTTCTCAGCATCAAGAGCGAGGATAGCTAGCAGATCTTTATTAAAATCTTGCCCTCACCAACCAGCTATGAAGCCTGCACAGATTCAGACTCACAGATACACAAGGCATAAAGCCTGTCCTTTCCCGATGGATCTGTCATCTGATAGCTTTTAGAAGCCTATTCTTTAGTACTTTTGCAAGTATATTCACTACCATATTCAGTAGTGATATTGGTTGGTATGACTAACAGCTTGGGGTAACCATTCTTGTGCATGGTAGTTAGAATAGCTGGAGTATCTAAATATCGTGCACCAGCGTCAGAGCTCTATTCATAATCAAACATGACTTTCATCTCAAGTAGTTCCTGGTCTCGACCCGAGGCAGAGTCACTCTGTTCCATTTCTGACCCTGTGTTCTTTTCCACTGCTGCTCTGGTGTCTCTTCTTTCGTTTAGTCTTCCTGTGCTTCCCTTTACAGCTAGTTTTCAAGGAGTCGTCGATCACCTTCCAACCCTGGAGCCCTCTCGCTGTTTGCAATTCTTAGGTTCAGTTGGTGCTTTTGTTCGAGTTTCATGTAATCCGGGAAGAAAATGATGTGTGAGGAGTCATATATGAAATGCTCTCTCTCACTTCCAATCTGCTGGATTGTGCCTATTTCCCATAGTTAAAGAATGGCGCATTGAGGGAGTATGGGTGGCCATTGTATAAGCAATATTTGGCTCAGTTAATGGTGAAGTATGATGATAGGTTATCTGTTGACATAAGTGAACAGAGCCAATCCTCCAGGAACGTGTTATGATGCTTTCCCTCAACACCATCCAGCAAGCCCTCTATTCAATTTGCTTTGACAGGTTGGCCCTCTGCATTCTGTCTTCCATTTTTCTGGTTGTTTCAGCCAGCTGTTGAACTCTATTTTGGAAATGTATCTTGCTTACTTCTGTGGGCCCTGCAATTTCCACTCCACAAACCTTTGCAGGCTGCAGCTACGACACAGGCTGGACAACATTCCCTCCCACCCCAGGAATCTCAGTGGCAGATCAGAGCTCTGTGACCGATTTTCCAAAGTGTCATTGGCAACATAGGCAAGCATTTTTGGTCATACTCAAAGCACCCATGCAGTCACAACCAGTAGTTTCTTGGCTTTCTACAAAAGGATGTTGAAAGCATTATTGGGGATTCTGGAGGCAAACTTTCAGGAGAGCGTCTGCTGTCTTGTCTTGCAGGTCACACCCATGCACAGTCAAGGCATTTGACTTCCAAAAAATGACAACGTTTGAAGTTTGAGCTTTTAACTAGAATGGTCTGCTTACCTTTACCCAGCCTCACATCATTGTGAAAATTGCAGAGTTTGCAGTCCTCCATAAATCATGACCTGGATGAATTTACTTGTATCTGGTTTTGTGTCATCACCAATCAACCGTGATAGATGTGTTCACCTATCTCAACACCACACCCACTCACTTGCACTGTATCTTACTTTCTACTGTTTTCACTGAATGTTTTTTGATATTTTTACAACTTTTTTTTCCATATCCTATTTTAATAATTTTGGTGTCATTTTAATTATTACGTTTGATCTAAATTAGTTTCTAGAATGTTAAAAAATTCACTGTAATAATTTGGGTGCTGCTCTTCATGTACCAGCTGCAATATTTTTCTTCAGGAACACATTGTTCCTTGTACCAAGCTGCAATGAGTGGTGCAGCGTTGCTGGCAAGATATATCTGAAACGGAATACAAGATAAATATGCTGCAAACCACCATCAAATAGCTACCTACCTCCTCAACACCAAGGAGAAGATGCAGATGACTGTGCTCAACTAAATAATCTCTACATATGTTGTATCCCAGAAGAAGCTGAAGGTCAGACTCCTGAATGCTTTATACGGTATGGCTACAGTCCTGGGTCCCTGAGAAAGACCTATCAGCTTGCTTCATCATTGAGGGGACTCATAGGGTGGTGGTGGTGGCTCAACCCCAACTCCAAGACCCCTTACTATAAAAATGGTGAACAATCTAGACAGGGACATTAACCTGAGGATTACCATTTCCAAGAGAGATATGTTCTATGATTTGACCCAAGTGATGATTACACTTGACAAACCAAACAGCTGAGGAAGACCTTCACTATGATAAAAACTTGGAGCTAGGCACCTGGACTACACATGAAACTGCCTAGCCAAATCAAAAATTATATTTTATTTAAAAAAAGGTTACTTTTTGAAACACCAGAGTCAGCATGGATGTAGACTGAAGAACGGTCAAATCTACATCCACAAGGGACATGCCGAGAGCCTGGTGACGTGAAGTCTAGAAGTAGACCTTGACGATGGAAGAGAGCAGACAATAGGCGACAAGGAGGAACAGAGTCAGTATGCAGAACCTGCCCAGACCATGGGTGCGAATACTAATGACAAGTCTTCAGTAGGATTTTGTTACATGGCATGAAGGAATTGTTGATGGCTGTGCAATTGAACTTTCATAGTTCCAGGGAGTAATGCATGGGCCTTGTTGCAGTACATAGAGGGTATGTATGTCACAACACCCACTCCCTTTCTTTTGACCTTGTGTTTTCAGGTTATGTGCTGGGATTGTGGCAGTAAATACTTCAGGTATGGAAGTGTGGGCTGGAGGAGGTTTTGAGAGATGGTTGGTTTTATTAGTTTTCTGTTTAACTTTGTTGCAAGTCTTTACTAGCTGTTGCAGTGATCCAGGCCAAGAAGCTTTATTACCACATGACTAAATGTTGTAGACCCAAAATGTAGGCAGTTACTTTATCTTGTCCTGGAAAGTAAACAGGCCGCTGAATAAGATTAAGAGTGGGGAGCTGTTTCCAACCGTTATTCCCCCTGATGTTATAATAGTACAAGAAAACATTTATTGGGCTCCAAGTGTAGATTCCAGAGATGCAGTGGAATGATAAACTTGTTTGGGAGGCTCAAGAGCAAATGTGATACTGCTGTCCTCGCCCCTGGTGGTTTCCTAAGTCACAGTATATCCTCAGGGCTGTTACGTCATAGTGGCAGGCACAGTGAACGGTTGTCCATCAAACTTTCTCTGTATTTATGCACCACCAACAGTTAATCAGAGAGTCCTGGATAAACTGAGGCACATTCTTGAGAGTTATTGCACGGTTTAACAATACTGGGAGGGGACTTAACCCCCCCCAGCTGGTCTCGTCCTTGCATGAGACCAGCTTGTCCTGCATCGGGTCCACTGGGGGAGCAAAAGCATTTCTCTTTTGATCGGGAGGTGAGGCAGGAGAAGCATGAAAGGAAAGGAAAAACCTTTCCTTTCCTTTCATGTCTCTCAGCATTTCTGCAGCAGAAATGGCCACTAGACACCAGGGATTTTTTTAAAATATATTTCAATAAGGGGAGCGGCCCCTTGGGCAAGGGTTGCTCCCTAGGGGGGGAATTATTTTTAAGGCCTTTTCTGCCCCGTGATCAGATCGGCCTATTGTTATTAGGCCGATCTGCCCCCAGGGGGGCAGAAACCTCTAGACGCCAGGGATTATGTATTATTTTTTTTGCAGGAGGGGAGCGACCCCTTAGGCAAGGGTCGTTCCCCTGGGGGCAAATTATTTTTAGGCCATTTTGCCACCCTTGGGGGCAGATCAGCCTATTTTTATTAGGCCAATCTGCCCCAAGGGGGGCAGAAACCACTAGACACAAGGGATTTAAAAAAATATATATTTCTGTATAAGGGGAGCAAAACAGTTTTAGGCCTTTTCTGGCCCCACCCGGGGCAGATCGCTCTATTATAATTAGACCGATCTGCCCACGGGGGGGGCAAAAACCCCTAGACACCAGGGATATATTTATTTTGTTTACTTTATTTTTTTTTATATATATGGGGAGCGACCCTTTAGGCAAGGGTCGCTCCTCTGGAGGGCAAATTGTATTTAGGCCATTTCTGCCCCCTTGGGGGCATGTCGGCCTATTTTTATTAGGCCAATCTGCAGTCAAGGGGGGCACAAATGACTAGACACCAGGGATTTTTTTGTCAGTTTCATGTAAGGGGAGTGACCCCTTAGGCAAGTGTCGCTCCTCTGTGGGGGGCGGAAATTTGCTGTAGGCAGAAAACCCTCGACACCATGGATTTTTTTTTTCTTTTTTTATATGTGGGGAGCAAATCTATTAGGCAAGGGTCGCTCCCATGGGGGGTAAATTGTCTTCAGGCCATTTCTGCCCCCTTGGGGGCAGATCGGCCTATTCTTATTAGGCCAATCTTCCCCCGGGGGAGGGCAGAAACCACTTAGGCACCAGGGATTGGTGTGTGTGTATGTGTGTGTTTTGTTTGGTGAGGCAGCCCATTGGGCAAGGGTTGCTCCCATGGGGGGCAAATTGTATTTAGGCCATTTCTGCCCCCCTTGGTGGCAGGTCGGCCTATTTTTATTAGGCCAATCTGCCCTCAAGGGGGGCAGAAACCACATGACACAAGGGCTTTTGTTTGTCAGTTTCACGTAAGGGGAGTGACCCCTTAGGCAAGGGTCGCTCCTCTGTCTGGGGCAAATTTGTTGTAGGCCATTTCTGCCCCCCCCCCTTGGGGGCAGATCGACCTATGGTAATTAGACCGATCTGCCCCTGAAGGGGGGGGGGAGGGGGCACAAAACCCTGGACACAGTGTTTATTTTTTATTTTTTTCAGATGTGGGGAGTGAACCCATTAGGCAAGGGTCGCTCCCCTGGGCGGGCAAATTGTCTTTAGGCCATTTCTGCCCCCCTTGGGGACAGATTGGCCTATTCTTATTAGGCCAATCTTCCCCCGGGGGAGGGCAGAAACCACTAAGGCACCAGGGATTGGTGAATATATGTGTGTGTTTTGTTTGGGGAGGCAGCCCATTAGGCAAGGGTCGCTCCCCATGGGGGCATATTACTGTTGGCCATATCTGCCCCCCTTGGGGGCAGATCAGCCTATTTTTAGAAGGCCCATCTGCCCCCAAGTGGGGCAGATAACCCACCAGCGACCAGGGAAGATTCTTTTTTTTTCAAAATAAGAGGTTGGGGGTAGAGCTATACCCCCACCCCAAAAAAATGGGGCCAAAGTTGTTCTGCCCACCAGTGGGCAGATGGGTCAAACACCCTGTGGGGCAGAAAATCTACTAGATACCAGGGAATTGAAAAAAAAATAGTGGGGTGGTGGCTACTAACCAGTATGGGCCTGGTTATACCCCCCCCCCCCCCCAACTGAAGGGGGGAACAGTCTTTCAGCTCTCGCCCACACACTAAAACATCTTATTCCACAGCAAGACGGAGGACATTTGATTATTTTGGGTTTTGGTTTTACATTTGGGCCATGAGAGCGTGGCTAACTCTCAAAATTGTCCCACTTGGAATGGTGAGGACTGCACTTTTTGGACTTTGGGACGCTGCCATGTAGAAAAATCCACAAGACCTAGACACATCTGAAAACCAAACAACTGGGTGATTCCAGGGTGGTGTGCTTCACATGCACCGGCACCATTTTCTTACCCATAATGCCCTGCAAACCGCCAACTTTTCTGGAAATCACACATTTCCCCCACATTTTTGTGATGGAACCTTCTGGAATCTGCAGGAATCTATAAAATTCCTACCACCCAGCATTGTCTCATCTATACTGATAAAAAGTCTGCCCCACTTGTCAGCTTAAAAATCTTTTTTTTACAAACTGCTCTTTTGGACCTGCTTTGGTTCCCCCATAATTTCGACGTGTTTTTGGCTATTCCCTGTCACAGGCACTTGGCCCACCTACACAAGTGAGGTATCATTTTTACTGTGAGACTGAGGGGAACGTTGGGTGGTAGGAAATTTGTCCCGGTTCGGTGATCCCACACAGAAATGTGCGGATTCTTTTTTTTTTTTAGCTAAATTTGAGGTTTGCTGAGGATTCTGGATACGGAAACATTGGGAGATCCACGCAAGTCACACCTCCCTCTATTCCCTTGGGTGTCTAGTTTTGAGAAATGTTTGGGTTTGGTAGGTTTCCCTATATGGCTGCTGAGCCCAGGCCTAAAAACGCAGGTCCCCCCGTAAAAACAGGTAGTTTAGTATTTGATAATTTTGATGTGTCCACATAGGGTTTTGGGCCATTTCCTTTTGCGGGCACGAGACCTACCCACACAAGTGAGGTACCATTTGTATCGGGAGACTTGAGGGCACGATGGGTGGAAGGAAATTTGTGGCTCCTCTCAGATTCCAGAACTTTCTGTCACCGAAATGTGAGGAAAAAGTGTTTTGTTTGGCCAAATTTTGAGGTTGCAAAGGATTATTGGTAACAGAACCTGGTGAAAGCCCCACAAGTCAACCCATCCTGGATTCCCCTAGGTGTCTAGGTTTCAAACATGCACAGGTTTGCTAGGTTTCCCTATGTGCCGTCTGATCTAGAGGCCACAATCCACAGCTAGGCACTTTCCAAAAAACACATCAAATTTCAGTGTAAAAATGTGATGTGTCCATGTTGCGTTTCCTGTCGCAGGCATTAGGCCTACCCACGCAAGTGAGGTACCGTTTTTATCAGGAGACTTAGGAGAACACAGAATAGCAGAACAAATGTTATTGCCCCTTGTCTTTACATGTTTTCCTTTCAAATGTAAGACAGTGTGTAAAAAATATGTCTACTTGAGAAATGTCCTGTAATTCACATGCTAGTATGGGCACACTGGAATTCAGAGATGTGCAAATAACCACTGCTTCTCAACACCTTATCTTTTGCCCGTTTTGGAAATGCAAAGGCTTTCTTGATACCTATTTTTCACTTTTTATATTTGACCAAATGAATTGCTGTTTGCCCGGTATAGAATGAAAAGCCATTGCAAGGTGCAGCTCATTTATTGGCTTTGGGTACTTAGGGTTCTTGATTAACCTACAAGCCCTATATATCCCCGCAACCAGAAGAGTCCAGCAGACGTAACGGTATATTGCTTTCAAAAATCTGACATCGCGGGAAAAAGTTACAGAGTAAAACATTGAGAAAACATTTTTCACCTCAATTTCAATATTTGTTTTATTTCAGCTGTTATTTTCTATAGGAAAATCTTGTAGGATCTACACAAATGACCCCTTGCTGAATTCAGAATGTTGTCTACTTTTCAGAAATGTTTAGCTTTCTGGAATCTAGCATTGGTTTCACACGCATTTCTGTCACTAAGTGGAAGGAGGCTGAAAGCACAAAAAATAGTAAAGATGGGGTATGTCCCAGTACAATGCCAAAATTGTGTTGAAAAATTGAGTTTTCTGATTCAAGTCTGCCTGTTCCTGAAAGCTGGGAAGCTGGTGAATTTAGCACTGCAAACCCTTTGTTGATGCCATTTTCAGGGAAAAAAACAAAAGCCTTCTTCTGCAGCCCTTTTTCCAGTTTTTTTGGAAAAACTGCATTTTTGGTGTATTTTGGAAAAATTTTTGGTCTCCTTCAGGGAAACCTACAAACTCTGAGTACCTCTAGAATGCCTAGGATGTTGGAAAAAAATGACACAAATTTGGAGTGGGTAGCTTATGTGGACAAAAGCTTATGAGGGCCTAAGCGTGAACTGCTCCAAATAGCCAAGAAAAGGCCTGGCACCTGAGGGGGAAAAGGCCTGGCAGCAAAGGGGTTAATGCCATGATAAATATGATTGGTAGCAACACTATCAGTGTTTCTACCATTGTGGGGGGTAGAGGTGAATTGTCCCTCTTTATACACTGTCACATAAAGATCAACCAGTTTAAGAGCAAAGTGACACACAGACATTTTTTAGACTTCCTGTGGGAGCCCGCCCGTACTGGCGTTTTTCCTGCTAGCAAGTCTGAGATGGCCCTCTTTGTTTCTTCCACTGATACTGGTAGCTCCCACTCTTCCCAGGTTTCTGGTTCTACCTGGCTTTGTGTACTAGGCTAGGGGTGATTCCTAAGGGGTAGAACTTCCAGCCCTTGTTGTACTTGTGGAAGTTGGATTTGGGGATGAAGGAGTATGAATTTGGTCATGTTAGAGTTAAGTTTTAGAGAGAAGGTCTACTCAACCTTTCAAAGGAAACATTTCAAGTTGCACTTGTCTGATGGTTTAGAGACTCTCAGGCATAGCTGGGCAAATTTTTAGAACTGCTGTGAGGGGTTTTACACCTCATATAATAGTAACTAATGACTTTATGTAGACATTAAAAAGGTATGCTGAGAGTGAGGATCCTTGTTGTTGAACCCCACAACCCAAGATGTAGGTTGATAACTTGATGGAGTCGAATTTGATGAATGGTGTTCTGCAAGAAGGAAATTATTGGAACCAACAGAGTACCGTGCAATCTATTCCCATTCTGGTTGAAATTATATTTAGCAGTTTTAAGAGACTAACAATATTAAATGCAGCTGTTAGGTTGAGTAACACTAGTAAGCAGGCATCACCATCATTTAACATTTTGAGGATGTCATTTAAGACATACAGGGTGACTTAGGGGGTCATTCCAAGTCTGGCGGGCGGCGGTCGCCGCCCGCCAAACTTACCCCGCCAATTGGCCGCTCCGCGGTCAAAAGACCGCAGGGGCCATTCAGACTTTCCCGCTGGGCCGGCGGACGCCCGCCAAGGGAGCACCCGCCGGCCCAGCGGGAAAGGCCCTGCGACACAGAAGCCGGCTCCGAATGGAGCCGGCGGTGTTGCAGGGGTGCGACGAGTGCAGTTGCACCCGTCGCGATTTTCAATGTCTGCTATGCAGACAGTGAAAATCATGCTGAGGCCCTGTTATGGGGCCCCTGCACTGCCCATGCCAGTGGCATGGGCAGTGCAGGGGCCCCCAGGGGCCCCACGACACCCGTTCCCGCCATCCTGTTTCTGGCAGTGAAAACCGCCAGAATGAGGCTGGCGGGAAGGGGGTCGGAATCCCCATGGCGGCGCTGCTTGCAGCGCCGCCATGGAGGATTCTCCCAGCCGGGGCTAATCCCGCGGGAAACCGCCGGACCCGGCTGGCCGACCGCAGCTTTACAGCCGCGGTCGGAATACCACATGAAGCACCGCCAGCCTGTTGGCGGTGCTTCCGTGGACAGCGACCCTGGTGGTCTATGACTGCCAGGGTTGGAATGAGGGCCTTAGTCACATGTTTAGTTCTGAACCCAAAATGAATATTGTTTTGGAGTTTATTTCCATTTACATACTCAGTAAGTAGTAGTGTTACCACTTTTTCAATGATTTTGCTGACAAATGGAAGACTTGCCAAAGGTCTTAGTTTTTGTAGGTTTCAGTGTCTATGGTAGATTTTTTTATAAGTAGGGTACGTGTCCAGAATTTCTTTACGGTGTGAGGATGGTTTGGTGCAACTATTACTTGGCCTAGGATGGCAAAATTGACATAAAACATGACCTTGAACGCGATCAGAGTTACTGTCGGTGGCTGAGACTAATTTAAGCATTCCTTCCATCATTTTGTTGTTTGCTGCAATAGACATCCTACATGACAGATATGCCCAGGCATGGGTCAGAAGCTCAATGTTGCACAGGGCTAAAGCTATACCTCACAAAGTCAAAGTGGGCTAAAATTGGTCTGAGTTTCTTGTGTTCCCATATGGAGGGGCCTCAAACTGGTATGTTCCTACATTGCCGAACCAAGACTGATTTGGATTTGACTTGTCTATACAGAGTAGCACAACAAGAGAAAACTGATGGTTTTCTTGTTGGTTCCTGATTAATTGTCAGTGGATAAGATTAATTCAAACATTCCTTCCAACACCTTGCAGTTTGTTTCATTGGAAAACTGATATGGTGGAATGTGCCACAATGGAGAATCAATTTTGGGAGATGGCAGATAAAGGAAAAAAAGCGAAAGAATGTAGGAGCAATTAAGGGATTATATGTTCATACGCTGTTTAATACTCGGAGAGGTACTTACTTATTCAAAGTCCTATAGCATGGAAAACGTTTGTGTGAATAGGTAATCTCTACTGCACATTTAGTGATTTTTTTCAGTGTTTTTGATTAAAAAAATTCTGGGAAAATCCTGGCCTTCGGTCGTGTGATGGTTAATGTTTTTTAGTCCAAGTATATGTCAAAAAATAAAATAAAAAAATATGCAGCCACCCAACAGTGGCAGCCATATATATATGCTTGTTATAAGTATGTTAAAATTAAAAACATTCACTGAGGTGGCTGCTTTACTACTGATCTTTTTTAATAACAGTTCTTTCAGTTGTGCTATCCATTTTATTATTATTATTGTTGTTCTTGTTAGCAAAGGGAACAAGAATAAATCCCCAGTAAAGCACTCCCCAAATTGCAAGCAGCTACAACGTTACAGTGCCACTTATACACTTTATTACAGCAACTTTTAAAAGGAGAATGCAAAACACACCTCTATCTGGAAACCCAAGTGTAGGCAAAATGTATATCTGCATTTAAAGTTCACATACAAAAAATAAAAAAGCAAACCTTAAACCAACTTTGTCACTGAAGAGAAAATAACTGTTTGACCCGGATATGAACAACGTGCACAAGTTTGTGCAGTCGCTGAAGGGAGCAGCAGAATGTGAATGACAATTGAATCGATCAATGCATGAAGTTCACTGACCCAAAGCCCCTCTCTGGACGGATATTATGTATAAATATTTTGGAAAAACAATAGTCTGGTGAGACAGCGAGATCTGTCTCAAAGGCCATACCTAAAAAGAACCATGAAGTAATCCAGAAAGTTACATACATTTCGAACAGTTTCTCGAGTTTAAAAAAATGAGTAAGCCTATGGAAATAATAAAATACACCGAAGCAAGTTCTATACAATTATTTGCATGGTAACATTAATCTAGTAAACACATGTTTTGACTAACACATAATGACTTGTAAAAAGTATACTCTTGGCAAAATGCAGAAGAAGAATTCGGTATCAAGCAACTTCATCTTGTATTTTCTTCATGATTTTTATTGGTACTAGTTTGCAACATAACAGTTCACAAAAGTTAAACAGAAAAAAGTTATAATTATTCTATGTTTTCTAAATCCTGTTGTTAAAAACCTCATGTCCTTTTTGCCTCTGGGCTTCTACGCCACCACCCCCTCTGTGCTGTGTTCCCTGACCTAGGCTGGACACAAACTACTGTATACAATACTGCATATGAGATAATAAATACATGGGGAAGGTGCTTCTTAACTCAATGCGTCTTCATTCAGACCACATGATGCTTCATGTAAACCTGGACCTAACCACTGCCTAATTCTCGGCTACTTACAGAGGTAACTCCGTCATCATCGGTCGCTTCTAGGACAGAAGAAAACTGTTTTGAGACGAGTGACTTTAAAAAAATAAAAAAGATACATCAAAATGATTGGTTCTTCGCATTTCCTATCCTGACTCATTCTGAGCAGAAGACTAGCTGGATCCTTCGTGTACTCTTACAATGCAGCATAGGTGAGGAAGTGTGGCTCCCCCGCACCAGATCCAGAGAGCGCTGAATGGGGATGCTTCGTGGCTAGGAGCCTAAAAAAATGAAAAAAAGAATGTTCAGCATAGATGTCATCATCTTAACAAGGAAAGTACAGGGCACAAGTCGGGGGTACACACGGGAAGACAGAGTCCACACACTATTTTCACAGCTTAGACACCACCCACCCAGACAAGAAGTTGGGCCCCACCAAAATTGGCTGAACTTGTCCTGGTGTAATTTTCAGACACGGGACACGGTAAGCAGCGTCTGCACTGTTGTCTGAATTCCATTCCCAGCAGCAACGTGGAGGCAGCGAGGGGACTTTTTTTATTTTTACCTCCAGTTGGCCCAGAGATAAAGGGCAAAGTTAAAGGGCCATAAGGCTTCTGCTTGTTCCAATATGATTCTAGCTGGGCATGGTCTGCAGCCTCACACTCAGATGCAAATGTAATGGAAGTCAAACAAGGGCCCACAACTTGCTATCACTTCACAGGTACCTAGGAGAGGCATGCTTTTGACTTTGTCCACTCCCTATATGTAAGAGATATGGATGCACTGTAAGAATGTTAGATGTGTTGGTCTGTCTCAGTATTTCCACAAATAAAAATTTAAATACCACTATTTTGTTTCTTTTATTGTGCTACTCATCCCAATAAAAGGTATCGAGCGATTCATGTAACATACACATTATACGTTGACGATATATCATGTAAGTGTGTACATTCATTTATAGGATGTGTTACATAAGTGAGGATAACAAGATGTAGCAGTCATATGTCCTTCATAGCTCACTGTTCTAAATTAGAAGGATTAAAATATATGAACTGCAAGGATCTCTGTGTTAAAATCAATAACCCACTTACCTTTCTACCTAAAATAAAAGACTGTAATTTTTGTTACATGATGTGCATTGCAGGAGACACATTAACATTTCATACTACCTTGATTCAAATCGAGGACTACACAAAACAGATCTATCCAGCAAAAGCATTCATTTTCAGAGTTATCTTACCATTATTATTATTCCCTGAGATTTACGGGGCACACAAAGATCTCTGCAGCAGGTGCCTTAATCTCATAATATATCTTAAAATGCAGACTTTACAACCAATTAAACAATACAGATCTACTGCCATATTTCTTCTTGTTGCCAATTTCTTTGCGGTAGAGTTTTAAAAAAATGCATTAGTTGAGGTCTAGATTTTGCACTGGGGTTGTGCCACTTTTTTGGCACAGCCCAACACGAAATCTCATTTGTTAAATCTCGTAATACGCTCAAATTTACTCATGAGAGACATGCTAAACATAAGTGTGTCTTAATATGTCATGTCACTTCTTGTGGGGTCACTTCCTGTGATGTCACGTATGATGTCACTTGCCATGACATCAAGTACTGTGATGTCAAGCGCCATTATGTTACTTGGTTAGTTCCCTCACTTCCGTTTTGTAGTACTTGTGCCCTGGAATAGTACGAGGCAGACATCAAAATGAAAGGCAGCTTCGAGTCTGCAGAAAGAAGCCCTCTTCAAACAATGGGGACCCCAAGCAGTAACCCTTCCACCCTTGCTCACACAAACCCTATAACAGAATGTCAGCTCTCTTCCGATACCCCGTGCAACTCCTGGTTTGACCCTACATTCCCCTATCACTGTTTAAGCTTCAGTCTTCCGCTCCCTGCACCCTATCGCTGTGCTTTCACACAATCTTATTAAATTCTGGTGCTGATTGTACAGCACAATTATATCAAAATTCTTGCATTTAGTTTCACCCCTCTCTGGATCATTTTGTATCCTTGTTTTGCATGCTCTTTTGAGGATAACTGTGTTTCTCAAACGTTTGTTTAGATCACTTGCACTATTTGCCGTCCAAGCCTGGACTAACATTACGTCCAGTGGCATACCAGCAACCTGCAGCACCTACGGTGCGGGGTGCCCCCAAGCTCCAGGTGGCCGCCTCAGCAAAGCACCTGTCCTGAGTGAGTCTGGAGAGGGCCCCTCCAGATTTGTTACGCCCCTGCTTGTATCCCATATATTTTTTTATTTAAACTCTTTTTATGGAAACAAAGCTCAACTTACAATGCATTCATTGGACTCTGCAGGATTTACTTAGTAGCGCCATAATACTTATTTTCTAGCACATAGCACTATATGAACTACAGAGTTGCATAGGACAGTTTGAACGATTTCCAACAGTTTGCTGCCCCCACCTCCCATTCTCCCAGCCCCCTTGGGTCCTTTCTACCCCTCTTATTACTCTTCAGATTCTCTAAATGATGACCTTTGTGACCATACTTTCTCATACTTCCTGGGACAGCCCTGACTCCGATTTACCACCTTCTTGACCCTTTGGCCCCAGTCCAGATTTCTCTTCAGTTCAAGAACTCTAGGGGCCTCGACTGCCCCCCACAATCACGCTATGTTCTGTTTTGCCACTCCCGTCGCCACATTTAACCAAATTTTCATGTGTTTAGGCCAGATTTCATCCCCCGAGATATGCAGCAGGACTAATCTGGGGTTCTAGCAGGATTTGTAGCTTCGTCACCTTGGACATAATTGGTATAATCTCCCTCCAGAGCTCCTGCAGCCATGGACACTCCCATATAATATGGCAAAAGAACCCAGTCATACCACAGCCCCTGACACAGAGGTCATTTGCGCACCACCCCAGTTTATGGAACAGTGTCCTTGAGTAGTACGCCATGTGACGGACTCTTAACTGTGTCAACCTGAATCGAGCCCTAATAGCAATCTCCCTGGGGCTCTGAATGGCCTCCGCCCAGTCCTCATCTTCTATCAGGCCTATGTTACCCTCCAATACTGATCGGAGGTGCTGTAGAAAATCGGGTGAATTATTAAGTAATTTTGCATAGATTAATGAGATGGCTTTATTTGGCATTGGGTCCAGTAGGAGTCTATCCTCGAATGGCGTCGACTCTGGGAGCTGCTCCCCCTCTGGGACATGACACCTCAGGGCATGTTTCAGTTGCATATATCGGAACTGTTCCATGTTAGCCAGTTCATACTCCCCCGCCAGATCCATAAAAGACACCATCGTCCCTCCTCTTCATACGTCTCCCAGATACTCTATTCCAATTAGTCCCCATTGCTTAAATCCCGGTAACTTTCCCACCTCGCGCAGTGCAGTGCTATTCCAAAGGGGAGTAAGGTTGGGCAGCTTGTTTTCCCAGCCAAGAAGCTTGCTAGCCTCCCTCCAGACTCGAACCACTGTCTGAGTGTGTTGCGGCCTCCGCCCCATCTCTTTGAGGAGAGACATGATACCTCCTATCCCCCATGGCCTCTCTATCCACCCATTATGCCGGGTCACCTCACTCTGTGAAGACCCATTCATTTATTATACTTAAGTGAGCTGCCCAATAATATAAACGCATGTCTTGTACCACCAATCCACCTTCATACACTCCACGATGGAGCTTAGGCAAGGAGATACGGGTGCATCACCATCCCACAGGAGTCGACGGAGCTCCCCATTTACTTGTCTGAACAGTTCCAGCGGCACCAGGTTAGGAGTGTTTTGCAGGACATACAGCAAGCGCAGGAGGGCCATCATGTTGAAGAGGACCGCCCGGCCCACCAGGGACACTGGAAGCCCCCGCCAATGTTCCACACCTGTTCGTAGGCGCTCCAACTGGTGGTGAAGGTTCTCCCGCAAGAAGGAATCAACTGCTCTTGTAATGTATATTCCCAAATACTTGAAGCCCTTGCGCACAACCAAGGCTTTACTACTCGCTGGGAGTGGAGGGGCTGTCCCCGTTATTGGAAAGATCAGATTTTTCCCAAATAATTTCATACCATGAACATGAACCCAAAATCTGGAAGATATGTATTAATCTATCTATCGTGGTCTGGTAGCATACAATAGAATGTTGTCCGCATAGAGCAATATGCGCTCTTCCTATCCTCCCACACTTTCTATACCTGTCACTAAGGGATCCTGGCTAACCCAAGTCGCCAGAGGCTCCAGCGCTAAAGCGAAAAGCATTTTGAAGAGGGGGCATCCCTGCCTGGTATCCCTCTGCAATGTAAAGGGGCAAGAGAGCATTTCAATGACCTGCACCCTCGCCAGTGGGGCCTGATATAGGAGCCTAATCCACGCACATAAGGTGGCTTCAAACCCCATCCTGGCCAGGACAGCAAAGAGGTATGGCCATTCAATACTTTTGAACGCCCTACAGGCATCTAAAGACATCAGAACCGCGTCTTCATGGTCCGATGCTTCCATCATATACAGGACTCCATACAGCCTCCTCAGGTTAAGCCTTGTGCCTCTATGGGGCATGAAACCCGCTTGGTCTGGGTGGACCAGGGACGCAATGACCTTAAGAAGCCTGCTAGCCAGGACCTTTGCAAGCACTTTGGCCTCTACATTCAAGAGAGAGATGGGTCAGCATGAGCTGCAGGACTCCGGATTCTTGCCCGGTTTCAATATCACCACTATTGTGGCCATGCATTGATCTTCCGGGAGAGTCCCCTCCCTCCTACTCTCCCCAAACATTTCCCCCGTATGTTGCACTACTTCCTCTGCCATACATTTGTACGGTTCTACCAGTAAGCCTTTTGGACCCGTCACCTTCCCACTCTGCAGGGCCCTGATTGCATCTCTGACCTCCTCTATCGTCAGATCGAACTCTAGTTCCTCCCTGCCACTCCTGGAGAGTGTCCCAAGGGTACGTCTTTTAACAAGTCTACGCAATCCTCCTCCGCATATGCGGACTGGGACATATATATGCGCTCATAATAGGTGGCAAAAACCTCAGTCATAGTCTCCCCGGTTACATGTCTCCTCCCTTCATCATCTCTCAATGTCCTCACCCAGTTTCTCTCTCTGTCCCTCCACTCAAGCCAGGATATGAGTTTATTTGCCTTGTCCCCAACATCGTAAAGGCGGTGCTGCACCACCACTGCATGGGCCCTGGCTTTATTTGTAGCCAAATCTCGCAGCTCTTGTTGCCTCACTTAGAGTCGATGACTCTGTTCTAAACTAGGTGTTCCCCACCCACCCAAAACAACTTCTGTCTCCAAATCAGCTATTTCTTTTTATAGTGTGTCACATTGCAAATTTCTTTCCTTTTTCATACACCA
The DNA here is from genome assembly GCF_031143425.1 of Pleurodeles waltl. Classification (NCBI taxonomy): domain Eukaryota; kingdom Metazoa; phylum Chordata; class Amphibia; order Caudata; family Salamandridae; genus Pleurodeles; species Pleurodeles waltl. The sequence continues at coordinate 716,379,690 of NC_090439.1, forward strand.
CATCAATATCTGTGCATGACCCCGTAGGACCACATTGAATGCTTCCCACAGAACGCTCTGTGCATGCACTGTCCCTACATTCTCCTGAAAGTATTGCATAGCCCATTCCCTCACCTTGTCTTGGAAGGACCTGGCCTTAGTGTGCCAAACATCTATCTTGTGGGGTAGGCTGATCCTGCTCCAGTGCCAATCAATGTACCTACCACTGGGGAGTGGTTGGATATGCCCCGTGGGAGATGGTCTACCCCATAAAACTGCGCGACCTGTGTGGAATAGGTTAAAATGTAGTCTTGTCATGATTAACTGTTATGCGTGTGTGAGAAATATGTGTATTGTTTTTCCATTGGATGATATTCCCGCCACATGTCCACCATTCCCATTTCATCTGCAAACGCTCTTACCGGTCCCCTGTCAGGCCTTCCACTGCTGCCAGACAGCCTGTCCCTTTGTAGGTCCATTGTATCATTCATGTCTCCACCCATCACCAGTGTTCCCATAGGGAATGCCAGATTCACCTCTGCAAGCTCCCTAAAGGTTTCCGCATGTAGTGTTGGCGGTACATACACAGAGCATAGGTCGATCATTTGTCCTCCAAATGTTCCTGTCTGTGCTACAAACCTCCCCAATGGGTCCGTCCTGGTCTCCCCAGAAATGTAGGGGGCCGATCTTACCATGATCCCTACCTCTCTTGAACTGGCAGTGAAGCCAAAGTGTGTTGTAAGGAGTATCCCATCCTGTCAAGTGCCCTGTACCTGTTACCCTTTAGGTGGGTCTCTGGAAGTAGGACCAAGTCAAGTGAGTGCCTGCGAATGTATTGGAGGACTATTGTGTGTCATTATCTTTAACTCTGAGCTGTCTGGACATATTTGCTTAATTACCATCAATACAATGTGTGGTCGCCACCTTGTCGTGCTCGTCTGCACCCATTTCCTATTTTGGTCTTAGACCGCCAGTGCCCTCAAGTACATTCATTGTGAGCTTATAAACAACTTCCCCACTGCTAGAACCAACCCTCCCTCCTCCGCCATCCCTGTCCCTGCTACCCTGCATAGTAGGCATAATATAGCCCACCCCCCCCCAACTCGCAGAGTGCCCGTCGCCCCCTCTGGAACATCTAACTAGAGTAGGATTGACTGGCTTCGCCAATCAAGCTAACACACTTCCAAAAACACTTTATCCCCATTCTTTTAACACATATCAGTGCACATCCGCTAGTAGTGCTGAGAAGCCTTCACTTTGTCACCAGTCCTCCATGTCGGTTCCCCCCTTACCACCCTATGTACTCAGTACATTTGCAGTGTTAGGCCCGCCACCTGTCGGTCAAGACTTGTTTCCACCCTGTAGTCTCATTGGTTTATTAGGCCGCCTCTAGGCTGGCTTGTGGCCCCTGCCGGGCCAGCCCCACCTCCAGCTGCTACTCCGGTGGTCTGATGTCCTTGACTGCTCCTCCTCTGCTCTTTTGGAGTACCTTTGAAGCTTTTCTCCTGGTAGTGCGCCAACCCGCCATTATCTTCTAGGCCTCAGCTGGCATACTGAAGAACCAGGACGTATCCTCCGACACGACCCGCAATCGGTCAAGGAAGATCATCATGTACTTGGCGCACAAGCTCTTTTAGACTTCAAAGCTCTGACGTTTCCGTTGCACCTTGAGCGTAAAATCTGGGAAAAAACAGATTGTTGCATTCTCATATTTCTTGTCACCATATGAGTGGGCCGATTGGAGGATCGCAGCTCTGTCTCTATAGTAGAACACTCTTGCAATGATAGTTCTTGGTGGGGCCCCCGGTTTCGACAGTGGCCCCGGCGCCCTATGTGCCTGCTCAATGGAAAAGAACTTTGATAAATATTTTGGATGGAGGGTGTTAGTTATGAGTTATTCCAGAAATAGATCAACGCTTGGCCCCTCTGCACCCTCTGGGACCCTTATTACTTGGAGATTATTCCTCCGCGCTTGACCCTCTTGGTCTTCAAGTAGTGCAGGCATTATCTCCTGTTGGCGTGTAAGACATTGTACCCGTTCCTCTAACTTTTTTGACGTTGACTGTAGCAGGTGAATGTGGGTTTACGCTGAGGTAATCTTCTCCGACATCTTTTGAAGATCAGCGCTTAACAGGGCCACATCTACCGTGACAGCATCCAGTTTGGGTTCCAAGGAGGTTTTTAGATTTTGGATCCCCATCATTATTGTCCCCAATGATGGTTCCGTCCCCCCAAGTCATCCACAGTCCCTCCGATCTGCCCTTTGGGCACATTGGATGTAGCATACTTGTCCATTTTATTTGACTAAACCGCCCCTCCCTCCCTTTGGTTTCATCACTACACTAATTGTTGCGGTTGCCGGATGATTACTTGTGGGAGAGGGAGGGGGACTCTTTACTTACAGTTGTGGTCCCGGGCCCTGATCTCTCTCCAGGACCAGCCCTTACTCCCTACTTCTCATCCGGGCAGTCTCCTTTCCTCACTGCAGCCGCTCCCCCACCACCTTGTCGAGCGCCCAGGCCTCTCGGCCACCCCCTCACCTCCGCTCAGGCCTCAGTCTTCACTCCTCTCCTAGGCCGTCTCTGCCACCACAGTAGGGCCCCTCACCAGGTAAGGTCAATCACCGCCTCTTCTCCTTGTGAGCACGGACTGGCCCCTCTCCTGCCCGCTCATCTGTCAGCTGATCTCCGGTCTCACGCGCTCAAACCAGCGCTTCCTGCTACGATTATGCTCCCAGGCCTGGAGCAAATTCTTGGAACCAGCCATCGCTCTCTGTCTCTCTGCTGGGCCTTCCCGATCTTCTCTGCTGCTGCTTTCCCACCAACTCTCCAGTCACACACACCTCTCGGCCGCCGCTTCACTTCCGCTCAGGCCGCAATCCTTTGCGCCTCTCTCTGGCCTTCTCTGTCACCACAATAGGTCCCTTCACCAGGTGAGGCCAATCACCGTTTCCTCTCCACATGAGCACAGTTAAACACCACGCTCACCTGCTCTTTTGCCAGCCCGTCGCTGGTCTACACGCCCGGTCCTGCACCTCCTGACATTCCTGTTCCTCGCTGCAGCCAATCCCCCACCACCTTGCCGATCAGAGCAGCCTCACGGCCGCAGTCTCACCCCCGCTAGGGTACGATCCCTTGTGCCTCTTACTGGCTGTCTCTGCCACGGCACTAGGGCCCCCCAGGTAGGACCACTCACCGCTGCATCATCTCGGGAGCTTTGGTGGGCCTCGCGCTCGCCTGCTCTTCTGCCAACCGACTGCTGGTTCCACTCTCTCGATCCCAGTGCCTCCTGCTCTTCAGGTGGCCCAATCAGGGACCCACCTTTCCGGCCTGGTCCTCTGTCAATTCGGGCCCATCTCCTGTGTCCGGGGCCCAACCTCTGCTTCGTTCAGGCGGTCATTTGGGAACTGTGCCGTAACGTTACCACTCCGTCTCCTTCCTTCAGAGTGCCACTGGGGGGGTGGCTGTGCGCTCTCCTTTTGCTTCACACTCCCCCCTTCACCTTACAGAGGAGATCCGCGTCCAGATGCGCCCGGATTAATGTTGGATGGTGGGATAATTATTATCGAGCTACTGGAGCCTCTTTAGTGTGCCGCCATCTTGGTGCACACCAAGTCACGCCCCCTTATCCCATATTCTTGTTCTATGTATGGCGCTTTGACGCCTTTGGGGGCCTAATCTGTGACCTATAAAACATATAACTAAGTTACCAAACAAATACAGTGTAAGGTTAGTATTCCACTCAACCCCTTCCTTAAACAATATTGCCCAGCAGTTCTAATTGTCCATCCATATCAGATTCTTTTTTTTTTTTAAATAAACACCTTCTGATTTCATGCCAAAAATGCAGGAGGCAGTATAGTCTTATGGCAGTAGTAGATAAAAACATTAATAAACAAACAGGTGCAGGGATCATAAACCTTTGAAAAATTAGCATACATACCAATAATACACAGAAGTAGCCAAACATGTCATGGTACACCTAAACCAAAAGTCCGCATTTCTTCAAATGCATGTCAAGACAACCCATTGATGGGTAAATGAGCAGTGATTCATTCCCCTCAAGTAGACATGAAAGGGTGGGGCCCTATTAGACTGCAAGTATCGGCACAGTGCCCCATTTTACCACAAGGAAACGTATGCCCACTAGGCACCTTGCTCTGCAGGAGCCCTCCCACTCCTGCATAATTTCTAAAAGATCTAATTTTGAGAGACTTGACTAGTACTTTTCGAGTACCTTGGTGAGCATGTTTCTAACTTCTTGCCCTTACACCGGGATTATGTGGAAGAAGTCATAATTTTTATGCACTACATTCTCAGACATCTGGCAAGTGGCTTCTATCTATGTTCCATAAGTTCTCTAGGGTACAATAATATCTGTGGAGAATTTCAAGCTGGATAAGTCATACACAGTAGGGATCACGAGTTACTGAGGCCCTATGTTTGCCTCCCACCACTGCTTCGCCTCAAGTTCTCACAGGCCGCTCTCTCAACAATGCCAAAGGTCCTTGAATCACGCTGGCGCATTTATTGCAAGAGATCAGTAAATTGGCGAAGTATCCCGTCTACCTAGTGGCTCAATCACTGGAAAGCCATCAGGTCTGTCCTGTAATGCTCCAAGTTATTCTGAAACTGGAGGAATATACAGAATTGGAATCAGTGAGTTCAAACACCTCAGAGATGGCTTCAAAGGTCTTCATGTGGCTGCATACCGATCAATCCCCCAACTTGGGATTCCAATGAGGACCCACGTCTGGAAGCCCTGCAGCTTCGGCGAGTGCCTCAGTTATCCTGCAAGGGTGTCTCTCATGTTAATCTGCCTTCCCACCCCAGCCAGTTCATTTTTTTCCACCAGCATTTGAGTGCAGCTTTAGTGGGTGAGGGCATGAACTCAGGACAATGGAACCATACTAATATCCCAGAAGGGCTGGCCACCAACAGATCCAATTGCAGGCAGGTGACATGGTAATCTCTGAAACCGAACAGCCAATTCTTTATCATAATTAACTCTGTGGTCCAGTAGCATGGACAGAGCTATACTTAACCCACTAATATATACTAACAGGATGCATTTATCTCATGAAATCAAGAGTTGTTAACTTGCCTGCAAAAAAAGAATGAGATCGAACCTGCACTGTCATAAAATCATTCATGGATTCTGTAAGGGTAGGTGTAGATCACATTGGGACTTTTGGGAGAAGCACCATCTTGAACCCATGTTTGAGAGAGGACGAGTACTCCATCCCCAGAGGTCTCTCTGCTGACTGTCTACATTGGCACAATATTAAGGTCCCAGCACAGGTCTGGTTTAATGGCGAAGTACGTGTCCTTAAAAGTTTGGATATGTGTATGCAGTTGGGATTGCATCTGGTCACCAGGTATAGAGATAATTAAATATTTGTCCAATTTGACTATAAGGCTAAAAACGTCTCCATATACGTCAAAAATCCCCATCAGGCACAAACATCATCGGTAGTGAAGAAAGAGGAGCATATGATTGCATAGGGTGAAACCTGGTTCTCCAGCCCACCCTTTCAGTGAAATCCCTGCGTCAAGCCATACTTCCTTATCCAGGCAGCAAGGGGTTCCATTGTCAAAGCAGTCAGCACAGGTGAGAGGGAGCATCGCCCCCATGTAGCTCTCAACTGGAAACGGGTCAGATAGGGCACCACTCGCCCGAACCTGAGCCCAAGGGTCCCTGTATACAACATGGACATACAACCGATACATTGGACTGAAGTTTATCCTCTGGATGACCTGCCAGAAAAACTCCCACCTAAAAGAATCATAAACGTTTGAGAAACCAATCAACATCAGTGCACTAAAACTAGCAAATGTATGGGTGTGGGATAGTCACTTTAAACAGTAACGTGCTCTGACTCAGCATGACGTCATTGGGTTGGGATGATCCATTCTGTTTGCTGGTACATTAGGCAAGATTTGTGTCTCCATATTGATCAGTACGATGGATCAATAATAGGCAAAGCATGAAGGGGGTTCCCAGTACGACTGATATGTTGTCTCCTTGGAGGTATGACAGAAAGTAACTTATTTGCTTAGTTTTGTTGAACATTTTAAAAAGATTAAGAGATAAGAGAGCAGCTTGCCCCTTAAAGAACTTGAAAGGGAAGCCACTGAAGCAAGGTGTCCTGCTGGATTACATGTCACTTCCAAGCACAGTTCAGCGGCAGCCCCGATGCTCCTGAACACTGTGCTACTCCAGTTTGCCGTACAAAATAGAAAAATGTTGCAAACGAAAAATCAGAAAAAAGGAGACAACTGAAAATGGTGCTTGCAAATAGTTGTATTTTGTACATAACAAGTTGAAAACGTTGTAAATTACAACACATATAAATACTATGAACATTGGCTGTCACAAAATAGAATGTGGAAGGGTCTCGAAAGCACAGCGAGCATTTGGTGACAAATGAAAGGTTACGGAGTTAATAGATTGCAGAAAAGCAGAATCTTACAGGCAGCACCATTAATTGACAGGAGTATGAGCAGCTGGGGTAACCCAGTGAAGAAAAGGAGGGGCAGTAGGACGCCTTATAGGGAAATGGCAAAAAAGCAAACAGCGAAGGGGATGCAGGTTCCACCCATGTAGGATTTTTTTAAAGGACAGTATATTGTGGTGAAATGCAAAAAAAAATAAAAAATGAATGAATAAAGTAGCGGGGCATACGAGTGCCATGTAGCAAGATGGATGTCTTTTGAAAGGCTTCACTAATGAGTAGCAAAAAATGTTACTATCCTTGAAACATGTTTTGCCATATCAGGCCTAAAACTAGTGGCACTTGGAACTGAAGGCAGCTACCAACCAGGGCAGTTATTAAATGCCTCAGATGTGTTTCAACAGCTGACATTCTTGTCCCTGCATTGCTTGACCTGCCAACAGCTCTCTGGGCTGCGCTAGGAGCATGGAAGTCCCATGCACCAACAATCAATGGCAGAGGGGGGCGAGCCCTAGGGTCAGTACACTAAATCAATGCTATCCTCATAATGAGGTGGCATGGTGTGGGAGGCTGAAGCAACTCCTGAGCTCTCTCATGTACGTCTGCCTCTGTTATTTTCTAGAAACTTCAAGGCTCCCCTTCCACCAGTCTGATAAGGCAGGTAGTGACCGGCTCGGGTGGTGACTAAGCGAGATCATGGGCAACAGCTTTGTTCCCTTGCAGCAAGCAGGCCCACCGCAACCAGACAGTACAGTGAGACTATTACTACGCCTTTAATCTCAGGTGAGGTCCTCTGTCAGCGCAACAATGGGGGAGGTTGCGCTTGCTGCCAGACAGGAACCAGGATGTTTTTAGGTCTCCTGACTTGTGCTGCCTCTGAATCTGGCACCTCAAAGGAACAACTCCCCATCCAGATGCATGCATAGCTACTGCCTGGGCCTGGACACCACTGAACGAAAACAAGTTTGAGCCATGACCTCCCTGGCACCATGTGTGTGTTGGGGAGGCCAGCCAGGGAGTGATCAGGCACGTTTTGTTGGGTCTGCTCATGCGGCCAACTACTGTCTTTAAAAGGCAGCTATGCGAACCAGCAGACTGGCACTTACCAGGCTAGAATTCACTGGCACATGACATTGTGACTGACTCTAGTTAGCCGCATTGAGCCCAAGAGAGAGAGCCTTCTGAGAGCCAACCAACGCCGCAGCAGCACACCATACCACGAGCATCGCAGGCCTCAGAGCACCAGCCAAGACAGTGAGTGCAGCAGAGTCTGTTATGGTTGCCAGCACTCTTTAGATCCTGCCAGGCAGTGGCAGCCGGCAGGTTTAGGAGGGAGGGGGCGGGCGGGCAGCACACACACACTCATTCTTAAACACACACACGCAGGCACATCCATTAACAACACTCATAACATTCAAACATGCACGCACGCACCAAACGCTTATTTTAAAAGATCACACACACACACATTCTTTCACAAACGCATGCACACACGCACATCCATTAACAACACTCATAACATTCAAACATGCACGCACGCACCAAACGCTTATTTTAAAAGATCACACACACACACATTCTTTCACAAACGCATGCACACACGCACATCCATTAACAACACTCATAACATTCAAACATGCAAGCATGCACCTTTCATTTTAAAAGATCACACACACTCATTCTTTCACACACCCATACGCACATCCATTAACAACACTCATAACATTCAAACATACACACACGCACCAGACATTCATTTTAAAAGATCACATACACACACTTACCTTCAGCCTGGGAGGTCCCAGGAGGGTTGGGGCTGCTGCCTTCCCAGCCTCCTCACAGAGTCAGATGGGGTCAGTGAGTCTGCTGATCCCACCCCACTATGTGACGAAGTGTCACTGATTGACACTCGTCCTGGGCGCTTCAGGGCTTAAACCTGAAGAGCCCAGGTCGAAGTCAATGGGTGATGCTTTCCTAGTCACCCAGGGGAGGGCCTCGAGGCACCTTTCCTGAGCCGAGGAGGTCACGCCCATAGGAGCTGTGACCTCCTCAGCCCAACAAAGTTCAGGTCAGGCAGCCAGGACTCTGCTCCTGGCTGTCTGAGCTGAAAATGAAGAGCGTCTGTCAGGCTGACCTTTGTTCAGACTGACAGACACTCTTCATGAGGGACAAAAGGTGGGGGGGGGGTGTCCCCACCACCCTAAAGGACGGGCCGCGCCTGCTGCCAGAATGCAGATGATCGGATCGTCGAACACTTGCCCTGTCACTGTGCAGTAGTAAGCCCCTCAGAGAGAGCCTGCCTCGGCCTGCCTACTTCTAGCAGTACAACACCAGTAGAAGGCAAGTTAGCAGACCTTCAGTGGCTGCACATAGCAGTTGTAAGTGGCCAGTGACCAGTCATGATGAGGTAAATATGTGAATGGTGCAGCAAGACTATAATTATCCAAAAGTGGCCAGTCCAACCCTGCTGTCACTGCGGTCTTATTGTGGGGGGGGGCTGTGGAGAGGAGTGGGATATGTGCAGACTGATCACCATTATTGCAGTATCTGGCTTGCGCTGGTAGCCCAGTTGGCCAGTCTAGGCATGGTAGCCTATTATAATTGTGGTGGGGAGGGGCAGTCGCTATGCAGAGCAGCACTTCTGGCTAGCCCAATGAGCATAGTGTGGCAACTCCTGCCAGCCTGGACCTTGTTATTACTTCGGTGGGAAGAAGGCCTAAAGTTACTGATGAGTTGACATTTGTGGCAGACCAGAGGATGGCTTAGCCTGTGACTGTCAGATGGCACCAAAGAATGTAATGTGAGCAATCCCTAGGTACTGCCTGCTCTGCACTTCATGTGATTAGAGATCACCCACGTCCTGACTTTTTAAACATAATGCAGGCTGAGCCTTGTAGTTTTGTATTTTCCTATCATATAGTATATGCATATAAGTCACTGCATACGAATCACACCTGGTTAAAAAGATACCTAATTCCTGGAGGAAATAGTGGTCTAGTTTATCACTGTATTACTAGAAACCTCATTGGTCAATCCAATCACAACAAATGTTTGTTTGTGACCACGGAGAAAGGGAACAGAACCCTGGTAGGCACAGGGGGAATAGTGACTTTTGTGTTTATTTTATAGTGCTATGTGGTTCCAGCCCGGGAATGAAAGCACTGTGAATATGCAAGTCATTATTTTAAAATTGTATTACACGCAGTATAAGCTGCCACAAAATGTGAAAAGGTTGTGTTTAATATAAAACAAATGCTTTCAAATTATTATATATTTGTATTAATATGTAACCAGGCTGTGTCCTTTAAAAGGAGACACCCCAGAACGCAGCTGGTAACACACCCAAAAAGAATAAATATTTGTCACCACCTTGAATGTTTAAGTAACTCCATCAAAGGCAGTTACCACATTTGGGATGCCACATTTGTCAAGCAAGCACCCTCCTGTCCATTTGTTCAGGTTCTCAGTTTCTGGAGTGGGCAGGGGCTAGTCCTTGGCGAAATGTTATATAAATCAGATTTTTTTTTTTTTGTATATGGCAATGTTGTGTCTAACGATTAAATAATTATTTGTAGTGTGGCATTCTCTAAACTACTTGAAGTGACTTCTTGCATATGAGTTTTAAGTTTAAAAGGGAATAATGTGAGCTTTACATACATTCTTGTTATTTTTACTAACTTCATGACTGGCATACCAGTCAGCCACTTGTTGTGTTACACTCTCCAAACATGGTATTAGCTTGCTCTTCCAGGCAGCTGACATAAGACAACATTAGGTGTCAAACTACGTCCGTGCACAAATTACATAGACTCATTGATATTGGCGAGTGGGCACTATTATCATTGTGGGGCTGTGGGTGGTTAAAACAGTTCAGTGGTGTGAATTGCAAACTAGTGTAAGCAAGGAAATACAGTATTCTGGCTTTAAAAATTAGAGGGACCTTAGGGACATTTAAGATCTTGGTGGAGTGGTTTGCGACCTACCTCAAGTTTACAGATCATGATCTAGTTTGCTTAGAACAAGAATTCACACAACACCAAGACACCTATTTTGGGGACATTTTCAAGAGAATATACTGCTCTTAAAATAAACTGTGTTACTGGTAAGGTTGTGTCCTGCAGGATGGATGGAATTTGGCAATACCTTGAGACACACTTCACTACTCTTGGCACTCAGAGAAGCAAGGCCTTTCTTCTTTCAAAAGAACCCAAACTTATCTTTATGTTGCCTCGTAGCAATGCTGATGAAGAAAGGGTGTTCTCAAGAATAACAAAGAATAAAATCTAATTTCGTCCCAGTTTATAATTGGAAAGAACTTTGTTTTCTATACTAATATTTCAAATGAACAGGCCTCCAGATGAAGCACGTTATGGATATTCTCTGTCTGAAAACGTCAAAAAGAAGGCAAGAACTGTGATGGGACTACAAGTTACACGAAGAAAAAATTGTTTTTAGCCTGTGTGTCATTTTGTTTTAAATCTGGTCTTAAATTAGAAGTGTCCATAACCCTAATATAAGTTAGTATTAGGAAATTGGAACTGTCAGCTTCTGGTACATTCACCCCAACACGGTGAATGATCTGTTAGCCCTTGGTATAAGGGCTTTGCTTATTTGTTGTTTTTCTCCAGTTGGGCAGATGTTGTGCTCTGAACTGTATTTATTAAGTATTAAATATACATATGGACTTTAATAATACTTTGCTTATTTTAAAATGCAAGTGATAATCTTTGTCACTCAGTAAGTCATTTTTCATTGTTTACTACGAGTGCTTGCATGTCTCCACAGAACTTAAATAAAATACTGCCTCTGAAAGACGAGTTTATTGTTTAATATCATGGTTACACAATTGGTTTACAATACGATCAGCATACAAAGGGGACAGCAGGTTAGTGATCTTCCATTTCAAGTACTCTGCAGTAGTTTCAAGATCTTTATAGAGATTTTTGCTGATCAAAAGGATGGTAAGTTCTGATAGTTATCCATGTTCATGGACTACACTGCTTGGTTTTACTTGTGAGAAAGGGACACTCTAAGTGTCACGCATTTAGTTGTTGAATGTTACTGATAAGTACACGGAAACCATGGAAATGTTGCGCATAAGCCATCTGAAAACTTGGCAACTATGATCAACATGTCTAGTCCATTTCTAGGATCTGAATCTGTGCTAATGTGCTGAGATAGGGTGGGAGAGTGGTCTCTATGTAAACAGTGGCGTAACAAAACTTAAGGGGGCCCGCTGCAAAGTAAGTGGAGGGGGGCCCTCTCTTGGGCCCACCACCTACCAATTTTGCTAAAGGGTCTCCCCGCACCGCAAGGGCAATGGGGACATATGTTACACCACTGTCTCTAAAGCCTGCAGAGCTGCAACTGCACCTTGAGGTGAAGGTCAGATTGCAACGGAGTGCCATAATGTGGGATTGCCCAGATCCATAGGGCAGGCATGGCGATCTCCTTTCATTAATCCATGACAGTGGCAGCAAGCCTGCCTAATTAAATGTTAGCTGTCTGTAATTGCCAAGCTGCTCACGTGCATCATCTTGTGTCTTTCTCAACCTACATAGTGCACAGTAAGGTCACTAGAGAAGGGGGGGAGGGGAAAGTGAAGAGGCCTGACTCACTGATTTGTGCAGGAAACACTGAGCAAAATGTTGTTTGCTACTGACATACTTAAACCTGCACGCAGGCTCCAGGCAACACTTGTCTTTGATGGCCAAAAGGACACTATTGAGTGCAGGGAAACTGTATGGATGTCAAGGACCATTTGCCTGGAAGAGTGTCCAGAGGAAATAGCAGGCAACAGTATGAAACTTGTGCTGTAATTGAAAATATCCATTTTTGATTTGGTAAGCATGGCTATTGGACGAAGAACAATAGCGATATTAATACCAAATATCCCATAGCTCCAGCTGCATGAACATCTAGCTACTATGCACACTCCAACTCGTGACATCCTCCTGACCAACATCACATCGACCACCAATCACTATATGAGCCAAAATACCCCCAAAATAATAATTGTTGCTATTTTGTATAGCAATGCCAGCACATCTCAGACGGGAAACATCCTTTATGCCGACTTTTTTATAACGAAGTCCTGGTTAACGAAAGCGGAACAACGCTTTCTTTAACCACGACTTCGTTATTTTGTGCCTTAACCACGCATGTTCTGAACAACGAGCATGCATGGTTAAGGTACAAACAAGGGAGTCGTCTGAGGAGGACGACGCAGATGAGGCGACGACTCAGGTAAGTGGGGGGTTTTAGGTTTTGGGGAGGGGGAGGGGGGTCAGGGGTTTTAGGTTTTGGGGCGGGGGTGGGGCGTTTTTGGTTTTGGGGAGGGGGTGGAGGGGTCGGGGGTTTTAGGTTTTGGGGTGGGGCGTTTTAGGTTTTGGGGAGGGGGTGGGGGTGGGGGTTTTAGGTTTTGGGGTGGAGTTGGGGGGGTGGGGCGTTTTTGGTTTTGGGGAGGGGGCGGGGGGTCGGGGTTTTAGGTTTTGGGGTGGGGTTGGGGGGGTGGGGCATTTTTGGTTTTGGGGAGGGGGTGGGGGATCGGGGGTTTTAGGTTTTGGGGTGGGGTTGGGGGGGTGGGGTGAGGCATGCAGGATCAATGGGTGGCTGTTACTAATGACTTTACCAGGAATGCCTTTACAATGAAATATCGTTGTTAAGGCATTCGTGGTAAAGGCATTAGTAGTAACAACGAGGTCGGTGTTCCGACCTCGTTGTTTAGGCACCCGTTGTTTTGTCAGTCGGCATTCCGTCGTACAACCATCTCAGACGTCACCCAAAGACCACACAGAGTTCCACAGTCCTCCGTTCTTGATTCTTTCCTCTTCAGTTTGTATTTTAGGCCTTTGCTGGAAAACCTTTGTATCCAAGAGACTCTTGCACATTTATATGCCAAACAAATTTACTGCCAGATGACAAGCCCCTAAAATTACACACACTAAGAAAATTTAAATAAGAAAGGTACTAGGTGCTAGAAATTGTAGGATCGATAGGGACTGGGAGCATCCAGTTCACCAAGAAAACAATTTGCAGTGGAGGAGTCAAGGGCTTCTAAAAAATCCAACTGAAAGGAGGAGGGGCCAAGAAGGCCCAAAAAGGCATTGGTGCAAATTGTTTTCTTGCTCAACCCGACGCTCCAGGTCCCTCTTCGGTCCTGCAATCTCTAGTACCCTCCTCCTAGATAAGCCCTCATCTCCACTTACTGATTACGAATGAAAGAGAAGTGAAACAGTGCAAATACACTGAAAAGTTTGATGGAACTCAGGACGTGACAGAATTTGGGGGGGGACAAGTACTCCGTCACCAACATACGGATATCCTGTTTGCTTTATTACGGGTGCATTAGGATTTAATGCACTGGGAATAAGGCGAACATGATATCTTTATGTTTGTGATGGCATGCTTGTCTGCCAAACTCTAAATCAGATCCTTAATGTTGGAAAGTCTCAAGCAAGTGTGGGAGATGAGGCTAGGTATGTAGTATGAGGACACATTATGGAGGGAGAAGAGGCTGCAGCTGACACTATACAATTCTTCACGGATGGCTCTAACCCTAGATCAGCTGGAAAAAAAGTTAACAGCACATTTGAAATGGTGGTGCTGTGCGAGTAGCAGAGGACTTGGTGGCTATACTATGGTTCTGTGTGGAAACTGCACACAATGTGGGAGGAAGTCTGGAAAAAACAAATACTGTATCACAAAGGTCCACCCCAAAAGAGTAGCTATTACACACAACCTACAAGGAATACCCAAAATGACTAAACATACAAGAAGATGGCTATTACTGGGACAGAAGGCAGCTAAGCTTGCTGTACTTAACAGAGTGCGGCAGAGACAAATGCCAGGAACAGATAAATGAATGGAAGAAATTGCACAATTAGCTTCACATGAAAAACTGATACATAAGCTTAAAGACCAAGAAACGATTTTCGGGGCATGTGGGGGGACATCATTAAAGAAGAGGGGGTAAGATGGGAGGAACAAGACCCTGATAAAGTAGTAATCTTGGGGTATGTTGATCGTAGCTTTCATCTGTCCTGCTACTACCTATCTTCTTCTGTATTTGGTCACATACACTAAAATGTACAATTTAGTTTTTAAAAAGCAGTGTGCATCTGGTTGTTGAACATGTTTTACAAGTGAATGTTAAATGTGATAAAAACAAATGGATTGATATAAACCTGGACAAATCAGATGTCTAATATCCAATGAGCCATTTGATTGAGATGGTGTAGTCCTTCATCAAGACTGACATCTTAACGAAAAGAGGGGGTGTCTTCTCCTCACCACCTTATCACACAGATGTGATTAAACATGCTGTGCAAACCAAATAACATGAAAGGATACATCAGCAGCCTTACCAGATTCTGGAAGCCTGAGGAGCTGCAATACAGCTTGAAGTACGGAAGATGCAACAAATGGGCATAATTAAACGGTCGCAAATCGGCTACTGCTGACCTTCTGTGTTTGTACCAAAGCCAGATGGATTAATAGGTTCTTTGTTTATTTTTCTTTTCAAGAGTAAATCACCAGTTTGGGATTAAATGTGTTACTCTAGCAGAATAAAAGAACACAGCAAAAGCACATAGACTATATTGTGCAATGTACAGATGGGACATTTCTAATCTATAACTATTACAACACTTAAAAAGAAAATGCTCATGCTAAATCAACCCCAACTCCATGAGGAAAGGAACAGGAACATCAGGGGCTAAGGAGTAAGAAAGGGGAAGAAACTGCATAAACTACACCATAAAAAGAAACAGTATCTTCTCACAGGCACCCCAACGATAGGAGAGTAAGATAATCACAAAGCAAACTGTTCAAGTAGTGGAGTTTCAGGCTCTAGAATCAAGGTGAGCTCCTTGACTTCAGGAAAAATCAGATGGCTTCAATCCGTGGGAAAACTCAAACTTTATCTCCTTCAAGGAGTACCCGGAGGAGTTTGCTCTGTTTCTTCTAGAAGTGTACAATGAGGAATTTGAATGTGGTGGGCTGCCTCCAATGCTAAGAGAGGCGATTGTATTAACCCTGCTGAAAACAGACAAGTTATAACACCTCTGTGACTCTTACCGTCCACTGTCACTAATCAATCTTGATAATACAATCTTAGCAAATAGTATTGCTAACAGATTGCTCCCATTACTCTCAAACTTGATTGGGCCACACCAGTTGGGCTTCATACTAGGCTGATCCACTGTGGATAACCTCTTCACCTTATTTGCCATCACTCACCAAATTGAACCTGATATCTAAGCAGTAGTGGCCTTTTTTAAATATACTGTAGGTGGACCTAATAACTTTTTTATAATCATAGTCAACTAGAATGAATCCTACAGAAGGGAAGACTCATGTTGCCCAAGAGCTCATTGAGATTACAAACACTCTTCAATTTACATATGCAGCCACTAACTCAACTAACTGAGTAGCATCTTTCGACATGGTTGGAGACAACATTCAGATCCAATTCTGCTTGGAAAAAAAGTTAAAAGCTAACAAAGCTGAATGGTTAAACTATATATATATCTCACTGGATGAGGAACGGTTTTATAAGTCTTAGTGGCACCGAATTCATAGCAAAATATAATTGCACAAACAATCCATTGCCTTGCGGTTTAAATATGGTAACTATAAAGACAGAGATTTATTAAAAATGGGCAATGGAAAATATCATAAACTATCCTTGACCCATTGGTTGATTGATTTTTGCTCCATACCCAAAAAGTTCCATTATTGTGGCATTAAAGTGGAAATATTTGTAAGATTAAATTATTCCCTTCTTTACATAAAGATGACAATAACTTGACATTAAACGTTTTCCCCAAGAAGACAGCATTATCTGGGGAAAAATACATAAGTTATCATTCATGCCTACACAATGCTATGTTACTTTATGTTGTTGATTTTTATAGTGGTCTGCACCACATTGGTCCTAAAGTGCTGAAAGGAACATGAGAATCATTAAGGAGGGCTCAGAAGAGAGGATCAAGTAGAGAAGATAGAGTTAAGGATGAAGGAGCCTTAGGGATAAAACTGAATTTTCCTAAATGACAATAACTCATCATACAGAGCGAGGTTGTAATCATAGTAGCCAGTATTAAAATTCTGCCATGCAGGCATGAACGGAGCAGAGAAGTGAATAAGGAAGAGGAGAGGAGTGTGGGGGGCGTTGAGGCATTAAGGTGCGACAAAAAGGCAAAAATCATGATAAGACCAAAATATAAATCTTTCAGGACATTCTTAAAATGGTTCCTGATGATTTTACTGCATCCTGTGATCTTATTTTGGCAGCAAGAACTTCAGGAGTCAAATCAGCTGAGAACACCATAAGTGGCTCATTCTTTTTGTTAGACTGACAAAAACGAATTATATCATTGTGCATTCTCCCCAGAAAAATCTTATTATTATTATTGTGGATCAGTACAGTTTTATGAATGTTGACCATTATTTCTGTGATCTTACTGAGTGTGAACCAGTAGCCAGCACTCAAAAGTGGCTTTAAAACTTAATTTGCGTTTTCAAAGAGTGCAATTTAACTGAAGGCTGGCGGTTACGGTGATGCTAGGAGTTTATTGTACATTCATATTTTTGAATTTATGCACTCATGCAGTTAAGGTGGCCTTTTTTTCTTAACTCTACTATGAGTTTGTGCTTCACTGTTTGGTTGCAGCATCTCCATCAAATAATGGGTTTGTTGGAGGATCATGCAACAGAATGTCCTTGATAAATTCACCCTTTCCTTTTCTACATCCATCTCTCAATATGCTTGTGAAAGTTTTTTTTTTGTAACCTGTTTTGTAGTGGCTGGTTGAACGAAACTCTTACTATAGCAATTAAAGCGTGGAAGTTTAGCTTTAGTGATTATGTCAAGCAGCTTTTTCTCTTTCAATACAAATCTCTCCTGCTTAAGTTGTGTATATAGTTTCAATCCATGTTCCAGGACATTTAGTAGACATGTCTTTAAATCGTTATCCACATCTTGTTTGGACACAAAGTTGTGTAGTCACACAGGCTCAGTCATTTCAAAGAGGTTTCTCTGCATGAAATGAAGAAGGGTGTCAACATGTTCATTAAACCGTTCCCCTCTCTTTCCCACAAATTTGTGATGAGGAACAGTTTCACCAAGGTCCATTAATTTTGAATTTTTCATCTCTCTGAAAACATTGCAAATAGAAAGGACTTCATGGTAAACTAGCTGCAATTGAGCAACATATTCACTTACTTGTGTGACCAACAATTCTCTTGGAGCTTTTGTATGATCTCTGCTTCGTCTGTTCTAGTTTTATATCTGGAGCTACAGTATTGAACCTTCCCTCTCTGTTTGTCACCGCAAAATGTCTTTGGATGAATTTTCTGTAGAGGTATGGGTTTTCCACCTCTAACTTCTTCACTCTTTCCAAATACCAGGACCCATATCTCAGGTAGTTTGTACAATCAAATTCGCAAAACACATTAATCAGTGACTCCACAGTCTTAATGTGCATCTCCCAATTATCTTCCCGATCAGCATGTACCAAGTTTTTCGCTAGAACTATCATGTGTAAGACATTTCCCCAGTACTTGCAAAGTTCTGATTTTTCTTTGCATTCTTTGACAAACTCTACAAACTTGTTTTTCAGGTTTACTGATTTTGAACTGAGTGTATATAACATTGCGTGGTTTTGCATTATTGTCTTTAGACTACAGTGCACCCTCTGCCTTGTTCACTTCTGAGATATGATATGCGAAACCCAACTTGTCATTCTTGTTGGAGACAGCATTTCAACGCAATGTTTCTATAGCCTCAGATATGATGAGCATACCTTAAAACGAACGAACATAATGAGTTCTGCTCAATACTGACTAGACAAATTTGCGTCCAAAGATTTCAGCCTCAGTAAGTGCATTGTCTATACCACATCTACTGAGATAACTTCCTGCACACCGCAACACAACTTTTGCCATGTGCAAAACACCCATCATTGGATAAAGACCATCAAATTCTACTAGATTGCTAATAAAAATGGCAGCTACAAAATAGAAAAAACCTTAATCGCAGAAAATTGGCAGGATAGGCTGGTTTTCAAACTAAGCACGCACATTTTGGACATTTTTTCAGCATTGTGTATACTGTTGCGTAATTTGTTACTGGAGATTGGATTACTGGTAAAAAACCCAAATTCTTCAGTGAGACGGTATTCTGAGAGATCAGAGCATGAATTCCAGCGCAAGGAGGAACTGGCTTTTCTTCATTCTCCAGTCCACATTGAATAAAGCGATATGATAAATTCAGTTAAATCAGCTTTGCGGACTACAGCATCAGGTAGGAGAAGATCCATGTCCTCAGTCACTTTGCAACTTTCTAGTAGACTGTGACGTGTTGATGGTTTGTAGTGATTTTGCACACATTGGCTAGGCAGTTAGGTTATAAGTTTGCAGATTTGTTTGTTTATGCCTACAGCTGACACAGCTTGCTTTCCAGCAGCTACTTCATTGGTACAGTCTTGAAAAAGAACCATGGCAGTATTATGTGTGCTGGATGTTCCAGACAAAGAAGAGCTGTCTTCAAAATCAAAATTATCAGGAGCAGCAATTGTAAAGCCGTTCTTGATAAAGTGACTTGGAAGTGGTGTGCTGTCAGATTCTTAAGATTTTACAGCATGAGCTGCTAACAAGTTCCTGCTCCGTACTATGTCATTATAACTAGTTGATACATCAATCCTATTCATTGAAGTCTTTGGCTCTCTACTTTTGAACTTGTCATAGATTGTGTAGGCAGTCATCATGTGTAGCAGAGTTTTCTTTTTGCCGTGATGTAATTCATAAAACATGATATGGAAAAGACAGTACATTTCCACAGCATAAGCCTGTAAGGTCATGGGATTGTCTTCCACTTCTTCGCTTACATCTTCACAGCCATCATCAATATTGTTGGCTTCTGTTCTAAGCTCAAGAATTTTAGTTTGAAACATTTTTGCTTTGCTGATATTAAACATTGATGTAAAAAAAATGTTAGGACAGCATCAGGCATTCTTGCTGACTCCCATGATTTTGTGGAGCTCTGGGGCATCACAACATTTGTCATTAAGACCAAAATATAAATCTTTCAGGACATTTCATAAAATGGTTCCTGCTGATTTTACTGCACCCTTTGATCTTATTTTGGCCGCAAGAACTTAAGGAGTTAAATCAACTGAGAACCCCATAAGTGGCTCATTCTTTTTGTTAGAATGACAAAAACTAATTATATCATTATGCATTCTCACCAGAAAAATCTCAATATTATAATTATGGATCAGTAGAGTTTTATGAATGTTGACCATTATTTCTGATCTTGCTGAGTGTGAATCAGCAGCCATCATTCAAAAGTGGCTTTAAAACTTCATTTGCCTTTTCAAAGAGTGCAAATTTAACTGAAGGCTGGCAGTTACAGTGTTGCTGGGAGTTTATTGTACATTCATATTGCCGAAAGTAAGCACGCATGCAGTTCGGGTGGGAATACAAATCCGCTGCAGGTACATTCACATCGCTGTTTAGATCAGCTTCTTGGCTGAAAACTTAATCTTGGAAGATACTAGCTGCAGATAAAAACATGTATCCCCTTTGAGACTGACATTCCCTGTACTTTGTTCATCAATCCCTTTGGTCCTTGTTCTGGCTAAACCACAGATTACACATTGTCGATCCTCTGCTTTCTGATCAGTTGTTGGAGGTGGACGAGGGGTAGCCATCGATCTATTAAGTGGATGGGCATTTGGTTGTCGTCGCTTTCTCAGGAGACTTGGATTCTTGTGATTCAAAGGTTTCTGCTATTTTTTTACAATTTGTTTCCAGGTTTTTTCCATTGTATACAACTTGTAGCACTTGTTACAATGATAAAATAGTTGATCCTCTTCACCCATCAGTTTCAATCTTTTGTGAACTTCATCTTGCCGTATTTCTGTAGCATCTCAAACTCTCTTCTGTCCAGTGGCAGTTTATGTAAGCTTTTCTTTCAGATTGGTTTGGCATAAGACACATTTTTCTTTGTTGAAGGAGTCCTCAGGTTTTGTAGTTACTAACACATTGTCAGGAGGAAAAGATCTTCTGCTACCACCTGCTTTGCTCATGTTTATGAATTTAAATCAACGGAAAACCTGAAACTAAAACAATATTAAAATAAATTACCAATATGATGGCTAAAACACATCATTTTAGAGCAGCCATTTTGGAAAATGGTGGAAGGGTTGCTCTGAGAAGTTATCTTCTGTCTCTATAAGTCTACCTGACCTCCAACACCTATGTTTTGACACCAAAATTATATAGGTCTAATGGTTCCTGAAATATTACATCATCACTGCAAAACATCTGCCATTTTTAAAAATCAGCCTGGATTAGTAATCTCTACCCAAGATAAATTACTTCTCTAATGATATAAATGTTACTTCAAGCTGTTTTCGACGAATGGCTGTTTTTCATATGCCACATCTCTTCCTTGTCCAGTTGAGCTATGTCACCTAGACCTAAGACACAAATTAAAAATGAAAATCTCGGAACAACAATATTTTACAGAGGTATATCAAGGGGTCGGGACTAAAGCTTTCAGTGGGCAGAGTGCTTACGGCTGGTGAGGGATTGAGTCCAGCACCAGTTACCACTTGCTGCCGGATGCCTGGACATACGGCGTACTGAAAGCACTGCAGCCTGTGCAGCACAGGGGCCCCATAATTCAGCTTCAGTCTATGAATCAGTCTATGAATATTGGTGACATTTGTGTGTCTTGGAGGAGGGGGCAGTGTATTTTTTATACACTGCAGCCTGGACAGCTCATGGGACAGGACTCACCCCATTCCTCTACAGGAGTTATAGGAAAACTTCATTATATGTTTGCCACTCCTTAGCGCACTAGTGGGCTGCTGGCACATAGCAAGAGAGTCTTGGTTTCAAATGCAATACAGTGGAACGCAAAGCATTTTATTGGCATGATCAGACAAGCAAGTATTGCTAAAGCTGGTACAAGTGTTACCTAAAGTGGCACATAGATGAAGGTTTTAAATGTTACTTCACCATTTGCTTTCGATGAATGGCTGTTTTTCATATGCCACGTATCTTCCTTGTCCAGTTGAGCTATGTCACCTAGACCTAAGAGACAAATGTTACCTCTTCCTTCTACAGTACACCATCCTCCAATACACCATATTGTGCATATAGAACCCACAGCTTCCTTCCCGTAGAGCCCCAGGTATCTCCTGTGCCAGGATGCCTGTCTCTCAGCATCTACATGCAACGTACTCTTTGAATGAACATTTATCAAGGAGTGATCTTCAACGGCATGTGTCTTGTTTGGAAGTCCACTGGTGCTTTTCTACTGCAACCAGCCTCATCTATATTCAGTGGAAAAATATATTTTCTCAGGCAACAACTTCCAATAGGCTGACGCTGAATAACAAAGTGATCCATTAATCATCAAGTACTATGTGGTCGCTTCTATCCATGGCAAAGACAACTCACAGACCCACACTAACCGAAAGATGTTCACTTTTAAACTCAGTCATCTAGCCCTGGGTTCAGCTGTTATTACCCTGTTAGTGATGAGCAGCAGAGTACAACTGATCTTTCCAGTTTTGGCATACGGGTGTAGTGTAAATTATTCTTGTGTCCGAGGATATCAGGTCCCAGTCATATGGCTGTTTGCTGTTACTATCAACCCACTGAGAACAGAGCCCGAACTGCCTCGAGTTGAATTCCTCTGTTAAATGTTGGTTAGCTGCCAGAAAAAGCAATTGAAACGTGAAATGAGTGGTATGTGCACAGGCACTGAGCATGTAAATGTGGTAAGTGGCATACACCATGAAAACACAGTCAACCTTAATAATTCTATATATTAAACGATAAATGTCCGAAACCCATTGCATTATTTATTGAAAGCAGGACACCCGCATCAGGACCCTTTCCATGACCTTTGACCATGTTTGGCAAATGACCAAAACATCGCGGTGAAGTATTATAAATGATATTAACGAATCAGAAGTAAATCAATGGAAACAAGCCACAGATGTGAATTCCTAGCTCCTGCTGCATAATGATGCTGGCTCTGGGAAGACCCCTCTCAGCTCAACTTGGTACAGAGAATTTGTTAAAGACAGTGGTGCCTTTGTGAGAAGAATTTAAGTCTCTGTCCTTCATTTTAATGAAATCGGAATAATATTGCAATGGTCTCTTTGTTGTTTTACCTTTTATGTTTAGAATTTTTGAAAGTCTACATACACTCAATTTAGGTCGACTTTTGTTGTCTCAAACTGCACAACATCTTTACACAGCAGTACACAACCATACGATCCCAAGCTGCAGATCCATACGTGGTTGTTCTGCTATGTGAGAAAACCTTTTAAAGGCTGTGGGATTCACACTATTCGACAACTACAATAACAGTATATAGTCTGTGAATTACTGCATGGTAATTTAACCAACATGACTGAAAGGGACCACAACAGAAAGACGTGGATGCGAGGCTGGAGGCTGGCTGGGTAGGCTGAAAAACTATTGCGTTTATGACGTTGTTTCTTAGGCAGGTCTCTACGTTTGTAGCCATAAACAGAATTGTGTGACCCCGCCGATTTCTCGAACACACGTTTTTGTAATCAAGACTTTTGTTTTTCTAAAAAGTCATTGACGCACTAGGCACAAACAACACAAAGGCGTGGACCGGCCATTCTGCCACTAAGACATTTTCCCAGTAGGCTGCCGGGAATGGGTCTCCTTTCAGAGGCTGATGAACCGCCACAACAGCCATGAGAGCACAGATTCCCCATTCATTCTTGTTGCAGAGTCCTGCAGTGCGGGGCTGGTTCCCACATTTATTCTACGTCTGATTTTGGTTTCCAGGCTGGCCCTGACAACAGCCAGGCTAATGCATTAGAAAAAAAGGCTACTTATAAAACCATAAGATATTAATTAGCATTTTAATGTTGGGTGGCTGAATGTTACTTGACTTACACAGTATTTCTGAATATTCTAAAGCCCTTAGGTGCTACCTCTGTGGGTATCACTCCAGGCTGGGCTGGATGTTATACACCAGTGTTTTTCAACCTTTTTTGGGCAAAGGCACACTTGTTTCATGAAAAAAATCACGAGGCACACCACCATTAGAAAATGTTACAAAATTTAACTCTGTGCCTATATTGACTATATATAAAGTAATTCTCTAGAATAGGAATCAAATAAATACAAAGAAAGTATTTTATAATTACTTTATTATGAAATAGTAAGTAAACAGAAATATGAAAAATTATAAAATACTTTATTCAGTGCGCAACCTGGGCCTGTTTGGCTGAACACAAAGCTGATATTCTGGCTGGAATCGAAGAAAGACACACACGTAGCTCTTCGTCAACAGCTCTCAGTCTCTCTCTGTATTTAGTTTTTATAGCAATCATGCTTGAAAAGCTCATCTCACACAGATATGTAGTGGAAAATGGGAGCAATGTCAAAATAGCTTTGTTTGCCAGAAGGGGGAACTCCTTGGCAGTATCCAACCAAAAACTGTCCAAAGGTAGATCAGCAAATCTTAGCTTGAAACCACAATTTTGTCTCAGTTCAGTTAGTTCCTCCTGCTCCTGTAAAGTCATGTCCTTTCCACCAACTGATGCTGAGCTATAAGGGTCCCTAACCCAGTCAAGGCATTCAGTGGAGACTGAAGAGAAATAAAATGACAACTTCTCCTCGAGAGTTTTTAAATGTTTAACTATTATCTCACACAGTGCAGCAGTGTGAACACCTTGCCATTGCTTGGGGAGTGTGAACATTTCAAGATTGCCACTTTCCACGTGTTGATGCCAGAGTTGCACCTTTGAACGGAATCCATTTATTTTATCTGTACTTGTAAGCAGGTTTTCATTTCGGCCTTGCATTCGTGTGTTCAGTTCATTCAGATGATGAAATATATCTGCCAGGTATGCCAGCCTTGCACACCACTCATCACTTGCAAGCAGCTTTGCGTAATCTGACCTCTCATTTGTCAGAAACACTTTAAGTTCCTCCCGCAGCTCATACACACGAACCAAGACCTTGCCACGCGACAACCACCGGACCTCCGTATGAAACAGCAAGGTTTTATGCTTCGCTCCCATCTCCTCACACAAAGCTGCAAATATGCGAGTTTTCACGGGTCGTGACTTTACAAAGTTTACCATGCGCACAACATCATCCAACACATGAACTAGGTCTGCTCGTAAAGTCTTGGCTACGAGGGCCTCACGGTGTAAAAAACAATGCGTAACAATCACATCTGGATTTCTTTCCTTCACTCTGCTTACAAAGCCTTTGGTGCGCCCGACCATGGCTGCAGCTCCATCGGTGCAGACACTTGTGCAGTTTTCCCACTTAAGTCCTCCTTGTTCAAGGTATTCTGATGTGACCCGAAAAATTTCTTCTCCTGTTGTTTTTTCTGGCAATGCCTTGCAAAAAAAGAAGTTTTCTCTAATTGCATCACCATCAACAAAACGCACATTGGCCAAGAGTTGAGCATGTCCACTGATATCAGTAGACTCGTCAAGTTGCAATGCAAATTTCTCACTGATTCGGATCTTTTCCAAAACCACACTTTCGATGTCTGCAGACATGTCATTAATACGTCTGGAAATTGTATTGTCTGAGAGAGGGACTTTGGCTATTTCCTTAGCTGCTTCAGGTCCGAGCATCTCCTCTACAATAGCTTTGCAGGCAGGAAGTATTAATGTCTCTGCCACAGTGTGCAACTTTTTTGACTTGGCTATAAATTCAGCAACTTGATAGCTAGCTTTAAGAGCTCTTTCATTTACCTTTGTGGTTTTTCTCATGAAATTTGCCCGTTTCTCCGTGTTTTCACGCAGGCGAACAAAATAGTCTGCATTCTTGTTTTGAAGCGAAGGGTGTTTCGTTTGGAGATGGCGTTTAAGTTTGCTTGGGACCATAGCACTGTTAGCTAGCTTTTCACTACACACCACGCACAGTGGAGTTGGTTTGTTTGCATCTCCGGTGAAAGTAAATCCAAATGAAATATAGCTTTCGCTATATTACCTTGTGCCAGAGAATTTGCTTGAGCTAACCATCTTTGCTTTCTTTTGATCCCCACTCATTCTTGGGCTCTCATCTGGCTCCAAATTTTGTTCAGAGTCCAGTTCTTTCCTTTTCAAAAACTTGTCCATCACTGCAGTATCTCACTGTCACTCAGTACTTACTGCGCTTGTCTCCTCCAGATAGCCGCTGTCCGTCACACTCAGCACTCTTCTGCGCATGTCTCCATCCAGATCCATCAGTCAGCGCTCTTCTGCTCTTCTGCTCATGTTTCCTCCAAATCCAGATCCATTGGCGCTCTTCTGCTCATCGGCGATCTACTGCGATGTCTCCTCCTGTCCTCCTCCTGTTAGTGCAACAGTGACACCGGAGCTATTTATAGTCCTTAACATCAGTGGTGGGATTCAAAAATTTTAGTAACCAGTTCCGACATTCAAGCATGGTTTAATATTTTTTTCTTTAATGGCAAATAAAATCGTTGCGGACCGTTCTCTGCTCAGGGGGGATCGATCCGCTGATCCCCGCTGAGCCGGCGGATGACAGCTCCGTCTCCGCACTGTGTGCGGAAAGGGAGATGTCAGAGCCCCGCTGCTCTCTTTGGGGAACCGGATGAGAGCGGACCGCCTGTCCGCTCTCATCCGATCCCATCCGATCTGATCCCCACCCAGGACAGATGGAAAATAGGGTTTCCATCCGTCCGGATTTCACGGACAGGATCGGATGCTGATGGCAGCGGGTGTCAGCAGACATGTCACCGCTGACGCGGACATCCGCTGCTCCATAGGGCTGAATAGGGCATCCAATCAGATCTGACAGGCGGATCTGATCGGAACGCCCGTGTGCAAGAGGCGATCCCTTACTTTTATTCGATGAATAATAAGTACTGAATAATAAACTTTCCAAACTACTGTATAATAAAAATCATAGTAATAGTCAGAAAAAATCACAATGGTTTGTAAAGTGTTATTGCTATTTTGATTTTTTTTTTTTTTTTTCATCTTAAATTGTCTCACAATATTATATGAATGAATGCGTGGTGGTGGGGACAAGGTGCCTTCCAAGGGGGAGGCTGCACAGAGAGCATGGGGTGGCAGCATACCCCCTCCTTCTGAATCATACCCAGGCCACATCCCTTTTAACACTGCGAGGGTACCTTTCAAAATGAAGCCCCCCCCCCCTTTGTAAGGCAACTTGTTCGCAGGTTGAGGAGACAAAGATTTAATTTCAACATCTTGCTCCCAAAACGGATCATGTGACTCTCGGGCATGTGCCGGGGGCCTATTAGAGTGGAAGCCCCTTTATAGTAATAGGCATTGCACAGGTGATGGTATAGGCATGGCACAGATGGTACAGGTATGGCACAGGTGATGGTATAGGTATGGCACAGAAGGAATAGGCATGGCACAGATGATGGTATAGGCATGGCACAAGTGATGGAACAGGCATGGCACAGGTGATGGTACAGGCATGGCACAAGTGATGGAATAGGCATGGCACAGGTGATGGTACAGGCATGGCACAAGTGATGGTACAGGCATGGCACAAGTGATGGTACAGGCATGGCACAAGTGATGGAATAGGCATGGCACAGGTGATGGTATAGGCATGGCACAGATGGTACAGGCATGACACAGGTGATGGTATAGGCATGGCACAGATGGTATAGGCATGGCACAGGTGATGGAATAGGCATGGCACAGGTGATGGAATAGGCATGGCACAGATGATGGAATAGGCATGGCACAGATGATGGTATAGGCATGGCACAGGTGATGGAATAGGCATGGCACAGATGGTATAGGCATGGCACAGATGGTATAGGCATGGCACAGGTGATGGAATAGGCATGGCACAGATGGTATAGGCATGGCACAGATGGTATAGACATGAGGAGGAGGAGGACTGACAGGAGGACTCACTTACCGGGCTGCTGCTGCTGCACAGGGCTGGACTCACTTGTCTCTCTTCCGAGACCCGACCGTGACTGAATGGTTCCAGATGACCTCCTCACCTCACGCTGCACCTGCGGCCTGGTCTGGATCCGGATGCGGTCTCTCTGCAGTGCCGACTCCCGCCGAGTCCTGGTCTCCGTCCGTCTCCTTCTGCTCCGGTCCTCCTGGTGACTTGAGTCACGACGTCTTCTTCTCTCCGCTGCTGCGCACACTGTGCTCGGACGGGAAGGAAGTCGGAAGATGAGGTCCTACTGTGATAGGTCCAGACTTGAGTCTGGACCAATCACAGCCCGGACATCAGAAAAGTGGAGGGTGTCCCCCTGAGGAGCGCCAATCGGCGCCCCTGCTGGCCGAGGGTGGGGTCAAACCCCACCCCCCCCATACCCAGGACACAGTCCGGCGCCCGCCTAGTGGGGGAAAATTTGAATTTTTTTTTTTTTTAAATCAGGCAGTTTCCCTTTTGTCTCTGCCTAAAAGGAAGATTATTCCAGAACTTGGAATATGCATTGAAACTATTGTTCCTAATCAAGTCGAAAATAAAACATACATTCATTTTTTTTAGGGGCTTCGATGTGCCCTGTTACATTATGTTAGTAGTTATGTTTCCATAGTTTTCACTGTTGTATTATTCTAGCAACCTGGCATAAATAGTAGATGCACCTGGCAGCAGTGTAATATCACTTTTATTGTACAGTGCTGTGTGACAGATGACTTTCAAATCTCACTCCCGGGCCTATATCCCCTGCAGCATCTCTCTCAGTTGAGCCGTAAAATGTAAGTGCTTCGACAGTAAGAAAAAACATATTCACGGTACCTTTGTGCTTCATGCTGTGCTTAGAGATTGCCTTCTCCTTGCCTGCCAGGGTCTGTAGAGGGCGGAGTTTGGTGGCTTTGGTTACCCTGGCTTCTTTTGTTCTCCTTGCAGGGCCATGAGGCTTTCTAGCTACCCCCCTGGCTTCTTCTTCGTCCCTCAGGTAGTTGGCTGTTTTTCAGTCATGCTCTGTTCTTCTGTCTGGCCTGTGTTTCCTTGCTGCACTTGGGAATGAGGAGCTTTAACTTGGTTTCTATTGAACCCAGGTGTACACCCTTTTCTTTCCCCTCCTTTGGGAATGTAGGTGGCTTGGCATGCTGGACGTGGGTATCTGTTGGCTTTGGCCTGTGCGCTCTATATGCTTTGCCTAGTATCTTGCATGGTGGTTCCTTGACTCCCTGTCATAGCCTTCTTCCTGTTACATTTGTGAATTGGACTGGGCCTGGGCCAACCACTTGTGCTCCCTGCTGGGCTTGGAGTTTGGTGGTGTGGTGTATGCGCTGTCTTTCTGTAGACTGTGGGTGCTTCCTCTGTGCTTTAGTCATGTTGGCTTGGCTCTGAGCTTTGGCAGCTTTTTTCTTGGGGTCTTTATTTACACAGTGAGTGTTTTTGTCTTTTATAATCCCACCTGTGGATCTTCTTGTCTTGGTTGGTTAGGTTCTGTGGGTTCCATCTGTTGCATGGTTTGATTCGTGTGTATATGTTCTGCCTAACCTTGAAGACTTCTGTCTGGGAGGCTAATTAGTCCGTTTCGTACGGAGCTGTGGGAGCTTGGTGGTGTCTGGGCAGTTGGTTGTTTTACCTAAAACCTTCTTTCACGATATTGTAGTGTTGCTTCTTTGGGGCATCCTGCACTGTTTGCGGGTTTTATGTTGTTGGTTTTGGATCAGGTCATGGGTTTGCTGCTTTGGTATACTGTCACCAGTGAAAGGACACAAACGCCGAAGGGCTGAAGAGCTAAGGCACCGATTACTGGTAATTTGGGTTACTGCATCTACTGTTCCTCGTTCCAGTACTTGTGCTGCTCCCTTTCTGTACACTGCCACAGCCTTGATTCAAAGTGCTTTGAGATGTCACTCAGTTCTATGGGTCAGTTTCGCTTTAATGGATCCTTCATGGGGTGAGGAGTCTTAGGCTGACGACATATAAGCGGGAGAGGAAGGAGGATTTTTGGGCTTGGCTAGGTCATGTTTACCCATAGTATCACTCACAAAATATATTTAAATATGCCAGTTCACATCCAACGAGACCTTCACAGTCATTGTGATGGGAAAGCGAAATATGTGTCTCAATATTTTCACAAAGCTTTTTTATTAGTATATCGTCTTAAAAATCAGCATTTTTTTCTAAAGAAAGAGCTGTGAAAAATGTAAATACATTCAAGAAAGAAAAAAATGAATACGTAGAATTTAAAACTCAGCTATTAATAACCAATCAAGGGCCATTAATTGAGTTGCAGTTTCTGAGGAAAAAACAGAATGCCAATTTGGTCAATTGTTTTACCATATTCTTCTTAATTGCATTATCGGGACAAGGTGAACAGAGATACGCTAGGCTTAAAGACAGTTGTACAGCAAAGAACGCTGAAAGGACATCACCTGGTTATATCGCCTCTTTTTAGATCTCAAACTCTTTTAAAAACACAAGCATGCTCCCTGGTGGGAACAAGATTTTGAGCGTTAACTACCAGAAAGAAACTGGATAGCGATTTGGAAGAGGGCAGCAAAATCTTCTATATGTATGCAACACAATGAAAATGCCTACAAACTCCTAACAAAATGGTATATTGCCTATCAGAACGAAAGCTATTTTTGGAGGTTCAGATCTTTTGTTGGAAAGGTTTCAGGGAGAGGGATACATTGATGCACATAATATGGTCCTGTGCTCTGATGCCGGCATTGGGGCATAAGATCCTGTCCCATGTTAGAATCATCACTGGAATTACACTTCCGCTTCAATGGTGGTGTTATTACTTGGGGGCCCAGACGAAAATAGAACTTATCGTTCCTCCTGCAGCAGATAACTGCTGAATCCTTCTTCAATTCAACTTAAGATCTGTGTCGGGTCTTCCAGTTTATCATCAGAAGTACTGGTGTCAAATCCTAAATGGCTTCTTGCTAAGTTTATGAGTGAAGGGGGTCCAGCGGGGTATTTGCTGATAATGCATCGCTAGCTCTTGGGCGGGAGCAGACTGAATTTAAGATGAAGTATTTGCACAACATGCCCTAGTCTGTTTATAAATTGAACCAAGTCCTCATATTATGGTGACTACCCTACTACATGTCATAACAGACACAGTTTTCAGTTCTGGGCTTTTGTGTGTTAGCCTAATGCGTTCTGGGAGTTGTAGTCTTAGTTTGCTTCCATCATACTAACTAAACTGACACACCGGATAGCAATGATGTGTAGTTGAAAAGTTCAGTAGTGGAAGCAGTGATTGTGATGACCTGGAGTGAAGTGGTCACTCCAAGATGCATGCATATTATGCATGCACAAGCATTTGTGCCGTAGGCCATGCCATGCACCTTACAGCAGCAGTTTCCTTTCCTGACACTAGGTGGCAGAGTATGCCCACAGGCATGGAACAGCAGAGATCAGTCCTAACTTTAAAACTGGACAGTGAAGATACAGTCATGATATAGGATGTAGAAAGACCTGCTCACCCACTCCAACAACACATTCCATTTGTGAGAAGGGCAGGTCAATGTGTTAGGAAAGAAATTAAGAACATGCTACACTGTTTCGTAGTGTGGCTACACCTTATGGGATTTAGGTCTTCATTGCTTAAATCTCTTCGCTAGTGCTTTCAGATTTAGTCGTTAAAATATGATGTAAGAAATCTATACCAATAAACTGAAAACATGCAACTTAAACAAAGTTTTCTACGTAAGTGTGTATAAATACACCCTAATGTTCTACCAGAAAATGTGCCAGAACAGAAAAGTAATAAGTACTTGAAATAAAAGAATAAGTAATTGAAAATCTTGGATCAGGAGCATTTAGGGTCCTACAAACGCCATAGAAACAACCTATGAGAGAGTTCAAACCACTGCAGAAGTAGGGGAGTCCCAAATGTATTAAATCAAACACCAAATCTAAGGAGGCTGCAACGGTTGAAGCTTTAATGCAAAACTCACTCATTAAGGGAACCCGTGGAACACTGTTTTCATTAATGAATGACAATTTCATTTATAATTTCTTATTTAATGGTCCTGGTGGGCATAAAAATAATTTATTAAAACCAAGTATGGATGACAGCCTTGACATAAAAATACAGTGAAATTCTGCCCTTCTTGTTTGAATTTCTGGTTGACTCGGTGGCTCTCCAGTGGCTTTGACGTCTCAAGCCCACTGGAGGGCCTCCTGTATTTCTACATTTTGTGTTAGATAAGATCTTTTGATTTTACAAAAAATTAAATACTTTATATGCTTACATATAGTCCTCTTCATCCAGTGGTCTGTTCAACTGACATGTTGCTTCTGCCCACCACAGTATAGAGCATGGCCAAAGGGTCAGCTGACTTGAGCTATTGATTCCTTTCTCTCTGAGTGATGGCATTCTGCCAGAGCACAATGTTATCACCAACAGAGAAAGTAGTCCGTTTCAGTGCCAGGGACTAGCAGGCATTTTTTCCCCCCAATTTTTTTTTTTTGTTAGGGCCTGGCAGCTCCTCAGACACTGTGAACAGTCCCACACCTCTGCGTGCAGTACATAGCATTCAGCGCACCCAAAGCTTGTGACCACCATCTTTTGAAATTGACGTTTTTAATCCATAGCAAATGGCTACAGGCGAATGTTTCTGTAAAACTTTATTACAAAAACATTGAAAGACATCAGCCTAGTCACACGTGCACATGGGTGGAAAACGCAATTGTTTTGTAAATATTCTTTTTTTGTAAATAACGTTTTTAAAAATATTAAACATATTGGAAAATCCAAGAGCCTGGAAGTCGACGCCAAAACTACTGGGTTTGCCAATGCTTGTTTTATTTCCTGCCCAGCAAAGCACAAAGCCCTGATGGATTGGGAGGGTATCCAAATTGAACACCCGACCTTAGCGGAGATTGGTTACTCCCTATTCTCCGGCCCTTGAGAAGTCCGATGGTTTGTGGAAGTTAAGGAATACGTAGGTGCACAGGACTTTAGACCGGTACCCTAAATGTTTCATGTCTATGTAAAATGTGTTCAATCGCCCGTAATTCCTTCCCATCCCCAAGCCTGAATGTTGTCTGAACGTGCTTACAAGCGTGGGCCCATTGCAGACCCCGCGTCCTCGGGGCCCGCACATCAGAAACATTTATCCAACTGCTGGCTGCAATCCATATTCAGACATTCAGATGACAGGTTTGCCGGGATCACAGTAGTGATTTTACTGCCTGGGCATCAACTACCCTCATCTGGGATATCAGGTCTGAGCCACCTCAGTGTACTAGCTGCTCACCATCTGTCAATACTCCCACTGCCACCAAGAGCAGGAAGACTGTGGAAAGCCCACAGCCCTGCCCCATGCTCTGGCCTGGGTGAGAGGATCAGGGGACTTTGAAGTGGGGGAGGGGGGGGCTCGTTCTGACTATCCTTGCTATAATACCAGGACCCGTTATTTAAAGGCGATTTTTAGCCCTGAAATCCAGAACCTGGTGTTAGTCTTGACATCAGAAGGTACCACAGCACCAGCAGAGAGGAGGCGCCATACCGGGACCAGGAGTTTGAGCCGCCCTTCCCTGGAGGATACAACGAGGCCGCCTCCCAGGGGAGAAGGGCCTGCTCTTGTGCCATTGTACCTCGCTCTGCAGGAGAAGAACAAGTATTTTGTAAACATATGGTGAATGCTGTTATTCGATCGCTAAGGGCCCTCCTGAAGAAAAGGTCACTCATAGTAGAGTGAAATAAGGAAACATTTACTGGCTTACAAACAAAGACTGAACCACTACCGCCATGTCAGTTAAAGTCTCAGTAGAATCAGGAGGAAAAACTAAAGTGGGGGTACTATGTGTCTCCAGAGAAGGTGAGCCTGGAGATGCAGGAAAGGACCACACACGTGGGCTTTCCATCAGGATGACTTAAGGCACTATAACCCCAGGCGGCTGGGGTATGCGTGAGGGTCCAGATTTTCTGTAAACTACCTCGGGGCACCAGGGCTGTCGGTGGGCTCCTGCCGATCCGCATTCTCAGTCTGGATACTCGCGTTTCACAACGAAACTGAAATCCTCTCGTTTTGTCTTTGATACTGAACCATTTGTACTGCTCCACTGCCTTTATGCTCTTGTTCATTCGACTCTTTGGTGTTCCCAGAAGAATAAATCCTATATGTATTGTAAATTCAGTATGCACCGACTGAATACAGGAAACAGAATGCATTAACAAGCTGTCCTTACATTTACTCTTCTCAGCTGCTCAGTGTGAATCTCCCTTTTAATTTTGTTGTGAAGCCGCACTGCGCCCAATTCAAAAACTTGTTTTTCACGGTTAAGTTGAACTAAAAAGTTAATTCTGGGTGTAAATGACGAGCACCTAGTTATTAGACTCCGAATTTGTGGATATTTACACCAGCAGACAAAACGTACATTAAGAACATGACTTTGCTGCGTACTCGGTTTAGGGCCAGAGGTTACCAAGGGGTGTCACAGTTGGGGCAAGACTGCCTAGCAAAAACAGGGGACCCCCCACAACACTATTACTACTGCAAAAGGCAGGGTTACGTTCTTCATGAGTAGGGTGTAATGGGAGGATATTTTTTTTGCAGAGGTAAACATATTTTTCTAAAATAAAATAAAAAACAAAACTTCTTTCAAGCTAATGTACAAATCAACCAAATGTATTGTTCCAGATATGTCTTTCATGTGAATAACCTGCACCATAAATTTTGTGGAGGAATACGCTTTGAAATCTACGTTTGGGTGCATTCCCACGTCGTCATCTGGGGATTTTGTTTGCAAATATCCTAAAATTCGAACATCTACAATCCCTAGATTTCCGACTTTTTAGGAATACCGACTGGTTTGCCACATATATTTAGATAGGGGCATCTCTGTCACAGTAAAGGTCTGCACTACCAGTGTACAGGTGCTGGGGTCAAAGCAGCCAGTGCCAGATGGACTACATTTCAATAAAGAGATGGAGGGTGTAATGGGACTCAAAAAGGTCCCTCTCACCAATATGTACAGTTTCATACGCATCAATGCAAGGTTACGTATAAATCGGGAAGTTAAGACATACTTTTCGCTGTATTGTCTTTCGATGGACATTCATTTACAGAGCAAAGTCACGGATGGGTTTGTTAAGCAGTTTAAAAAAAAGTGTAAAATCATGATCAAATAAAGCAGGATGTCCTTGGCGTAGGTTGATGAATTTCTAGCCTTGGTGACTCTTTCAACGCGCCAATGGAATGCCCCCAACTACAGGTCACCTAATGATATATTCACAACAGCAAAAGGAGCACTCATTGTACAGTCTCCTTCCACATTCCACTCAAAATAATTAAATAAAATACAGCATTTGTATCCCTAGTCGTAGAAAGAAATGGGTTGGAACTGCCGCATATTTAAACTGAGCTGGACAAGCCTGACGGGCGGCTGTGCGGAATATTCAGAGGACTGGGCGAAAGCGGAACCATTTTCGCATATTCCATTACTAAATAAAACATTCATTTGACCAGGAAAACACTGGAGAATTTTTTTTATATTTAGAAATAATAAGTGTAGACTAAACGGAGACACCTATAAAGTACTGGCCAACTGCTTCGAAAACAGGAAGCCAGTTTTGGAAACCAGTTAATATTCAAATCAAGACATTTAAGTTCAAATTTCCCATCAGTTACTTGGGTAACACGCCTACTCAAAGTGCCAGAACCTGTCCAGAAACCCAGAATACACGTCTTGAAAAAGAAGGCAACCAAAAGGTTTTGTGAACACCTGGATCCCAGAACACTATGAAGGGGAAAAGATTAACAGGAAGGTGGGGAACCTGCAAGGTACAGCCCAGGACCAGGACACATCACAAAATGGACCAACAATACATTATTATTTATTTTATCTTTTCACTTCACAGTAAAGCACTACATTCTCATTTCATGAAGTCTAACAGCATATTAGGAAACCATAGCATTAGTACAGAGAGAAATCTTGTGTACACATTCACACATACATAACAACGCAAATATCATATCAATTAGTATCTTGAGCGGAGGATCATTTCAATCACTGTAAATCTCGCTGGCGCAGTTTCAGTGCTACAACAGGGAAGAAGTCTGGTTAGAGGACCCGCAGTAGGTTGTGATAAACATAATGGCTTTGGAATTGAAAATGTACTGTTCTTAGGAGGTCTTTGCTGAAGAAGAGGAAGTGAGTATTGAAAGGTTAGTTGCCTAGATAATCAGGATCGAATTGAAATTGTGTTTGTCCTCTTTGATTCCAAAGAATGCCAGAGGGCAGGATACCAACATTCACCCAAAGCAATTTTAAGTAGAAGCTCACCATATAGGAGGTCACCATACTGAGACAAAAAGAACAAGCTACTTAACTTAGTTAACACCTTATCAGGTAGAGACTCTATCAAGCAGCATATTCCTAACCTTAGAATTATCTCCAGGCGTCTGGCTGGATCCGGGAATTTTGCATGAGCCACACGCCTGTGCGCTGGTAGGTGTTGTTGTCTGCATCTGTACCGGAAGTGACGTGTGCGGTGCCTATATGAGCGCCACCTCAACATACTGATGTCCGTTTTTTTCCTGACTTTCCACATCTGTGTAGGAAAGCACCCTCTTTCTGGCATGGTTACCTCCACTTTTTGCCTGTTGTCAGTATGTTTTGCCTG
The DNA here is from genome assembly GCF_031143425.1 of Pleurodeles waltl. NCBI lineage: Eukaryota > Metazoa > Chordata > Amphibia > Caudata > Salamandridae > Pleurodeles > Pleurodeles waltl. Next base: position 716,415,716 of record NC_090439.1, read on the forward strand.
TGTTCACTGGGATCCTGCTAACCAGGACCCCAGTGACTGTGCTCTCTCCCTTTAAACCTGGTTGCTTGGACCACAAGCACCTCCCATTTGGCATGCTGGTACCCCCTTATAAGTCCTTAGTATATGGTACCCAGAGCATAGGAGCACCAGGGGTCCACCATGGGCTGTAGCATGTATTATACCACCCATAGGGGGCCCATGCAAAGTGTATTTGCAGGCCTACCATTGCAGCCTGCGTGGAAGGGTGCACGCACCCTTTTAACTACAGGTCACTGCAAGTCACCCCTATGGTAAGCCCTCCTAGCCCAGAGGACAGGGTGTAGGTACCTGTGTGTGATGGCACCCCTGCATGAACAGAGGTGCCCCCACGAACTCCAGCTCAATTTTCATGGACTTTGTGAGTGCACGTATATTGGAACTATGTCCAGCTACATAATGTTGGCTCTGAACCTGGGCATGTTTGATATCAAACATGTCAGAATTATATCCCAATACTGTTGCCAGTATTGGAAGTATGCTTCTGTGCACTCTGGGAGCTCCTTAGAGGACCCCCAGCATTGCTCCTACCATCTTTCTGGGGTTTTCCAGGTAGCCCAAGCTGCTGCCACCTCTCAGACAGGCTTCTGCCCTCCTGGTGCTTGAACAACTCAAGCCCAGAAAGGCAGAACAAAGGATTTCCTTTAGGAGAGGGGGTTAACACCCTCTCCCTTTGGAAATAGGTGTTACATGGCTTGAGAGGAGCAGCCTCCCCAAGCCACTGATATGCTTTGAAAGGCACGTTTGGTGCCATCCTTGCATAAACCAGGCTGCACAAGTTCAGGGACCTCCAGCCCCTGCTCTAGTGTGAAACTGGACAATGGTAAGGGGAGTGACTGTCCATCACCACCCCAGGGGTGGTGCCCAGACCTCCTCCAGAGGGCTCCTTGATTCTGCCATCTTGAATCCAAGGTGGGTTCAGGCCTCTGGGAGCATCTGAGTGGCCAAGTCAGGCAGGTGATGTCAGAGCCCCCTCCTGATAGGTGGTCACCTGACTAGGTGGCCAATCCCCCTTTCAGGGATATTTAGGGTCTCCCTCTTGGGGTGGGTCCTCAGATTCGACGGGCAAGACTCCAGTAGGACTCCTTTGCACCGTTTACTTTGACTTCTGGCCACTGGAACCGCAACTGGACTCCACAGGAACTTACATGCAGCAGCTACAGTGACGACTTCGCCCTGCAACATTGTTTCTCCGGCTCCTTCCAGCAACTGCAACATTACCTCAGCTGTTCATCCTCTGAGGGAGGCAAGTCTTCAGCCTGCACAAGAAGCAAGAAGGAATGTCCTTTGGCGTGAAGGAGTCACTCCCCTACATCCGCAGGCACCAACAGCAATGACTACTGGCGTAGTTGACCTCCTCTCATCCTGAGCTGCATGGATCCTGCATCACCGGTGGTGGTCTGGAGTCGTCATCCTGGTCCTCTCTGCCAACTATCTAACTTTGGTGAAGGTAAGCCCTTGCCTTCCCATGCAGGACAGTGCCCCCCGTGCACCTCGTCTCTTGCAGCTACCAAGGCTTGTTGGCATCTCCTCCAAGGGATTTTCAGGTTCTGTGTAGTCCCAGCCCCCAGCACTCTTCCCTGCGATGCACAGCCCTCTGCGTGCTTCTCTTGCAGCGTGGGACCATTCTTCAGTTGTGCTGTCTGGGCTACTCTACGACTCCTGGGTCCTCTTCCAGTGGTCTTCTGTGGGGGCTGCCTCTTCTTCTGTGGACTCTATGTACTGCTGAGGGTCCCCTAGGACTCACCTCTGTGGGTTGAGTCCCCCTGGACCTTGCTGGTCCCCGGCAGCTCCACTTTGTGTCTGTCGAGACACTTGCCTTTGCCAAGGCTTGTTGGTGGCTTTTCTATGCCACAGACAGACTGCAATCTTCCATCGGGCATGGGATGTCGACTGCATCCGCCAGGAACTCTTCACCGACTCTAGGGCTGCATTGCTGGCCATCTTCGTCCTACAGTCGACCAACTCCTGCAACCACAGATGGGTGGGTAGTGCCTCTTGCCACCACCGGACACTTCTACGAGTTCTGGACTTGGTCCCCTTCTTTTTCAGGCCTTCCTTCTTCAGGATCCACAGCTGGTTTCTTGCAGCCTTGTGTGGGTGGTGCATTATTCTTATTTTCAGTCCTTTTAGTGGTTTGGGGAAAAAACAGTAACTTACTAATTTCTTCCTGGTTGCTGGGGGGCAATGTAGTACTACCTTGCCCTGCTATAAGGTGATAGTACCATAGGTACTCACCACACACCAGGCCAGATTCCTACAACCAGGAGCGCAGGGCCATGAAGAACACTAACCACTGTTGTGTGAAACTAAACCCTTTAACGGACATCCCTAGAAACCCGATTGCACAGCGGGGAGGATGGGTGGGTTGGTAAGGAATCTGTGGCTCTATTGAGTCTCTATCTGATAAGGTTTTACTGAAGGTAAGTAACTTTTTCATCTGCTAGAGACTTCTAGCCATAGAGTCCTTACCTTAGAATATATCCCCAGAGATGGGTCTGCAAAACAACTTCACACCATAAAGTCCTGCAGGACTGAACGGGCAAAGTGCCCATCCTGATGGGCCTGACTGTCCAAGCAGTAGTGCTTAGTAAACATGCAGAGAGGCCCACTTTGCTGCCTGGCACAAATACAGGACCAGGACTCTGCGTGCTGACGCAGAGGTCGCAGCCTTTGCTCTGGTGAAATGAGTGCACCCACCCTCTGGGGATTGCTTCTTGGTCAGTGCGTAGCAGATTTCAATGCAGAGCACAATCCACTGGCAGATGGTCTGTTTTTGAACGGCCTTCCCTTACTTGGCCCTGACATACCCCATGAAGAGTTGATCGTTCAACTGGAATGTTTTTTTGCGGTCAAGGTAGAATGACATGCTCTTTTTGGGATTCTCCTCTTCTTTAGAGGTATTAGGTGGAGCGTAAAATGTAGACAAAGTAATGGACTGGCCTAAGTGGAAAGGGGTGACTACCTGCGGCAAGGGAAAACAAGATGTAGGGAGGCTGGGAGGACAGTGCTTGTAGCTTACTGACCCTCTGGGCATTTGTAATTGCCACCAGAAAGGTTTTCTTGATGGTGGGGAGTCTAAAAGGACAAGAATGAAGTGGCTCAAAGGCAGTGAACATTAAGAAAGTAAGAACCAAGTTAAGGTCCCTTTGAGGCACAACAAAGGGAGCTGGGGAAACATGTACTGCAGCCTTTAAGGAACCTATTTACAATAGGGTACTTGAAGAGAGAAGGCTGATCTTATAGCAGCAGAAAAGAGAACATGGCAGATAGATAACCCTTCAAAGTGCTCAATTGAGAGCCCTGCTGGGCCAGGGTATGGATAAACAAAAGAACCTAGGAAAGGGGAGCAGATAAAGGATCAACCTATTTCTCAGCACATCATGCCACAAATTTATACCAACAGCTATCTTGGTAGAGGGACACCCAGCTGCCAAGATAACACCACAGATTTCAGGCGGAAGGTCGAAAGCTGTCAACTGTTGCTGTTCAATCTCCACCCAAGAGGGTGGAGGGTTAGCAGGTTTGAGGAGAGAATCCGCTCTTGTTGCAACAGGAAGATCCTCCAAAAGGGGCAGCATGATCGGAGGACCGACTGCCATGGTCAACAGCTTAGGATACCAAACCCTCCGATGACTTGAGCTTGGTCTTCTCTGATCTTCTTGATAACTCTAGGCAGGAGTGGAATGGGTTTAAAGGCTTACAGGAGGCTTGAGCTTTGCTCGAAACCAAAAGCGTCTCTGATCAAGAGCTGCCTTGGAAACTCCAGCATACAAATTTGTTGACATTGCTCATTGTCAGTGGTGACGAACAGATCTAACCAAGGCTCTCCCCACTGCTGAAAGACACCTTGCACCACCTCCAGATAGAGACACCATTCGTGATCCTCTAGGCATTTGCGACTGAGTTTGTCCACCCTGGCGTTCAGAGAGCCAGGTAGGGGGTGAAACCAGGGATATTCCCTGACTTTCCAACCATGTCCAGAGGCGCAGGCATGACTCCCCCCTGCCCTGTTTATTGATGTACCGCATGGGGGTGATGTTGTCCACAAACACGAACCTTTCCTTCATGGAGGGTAGAATGCCAGCCGGATCGCTTGGAGCTCCAACAGTTGATCTGGAGTCTGGATTCTGCCAGAGACCAGAGGCTTCTGATCACCTCTGCCAGATGGCTGCCTCATCTTAGGAGTAAAGCATCTGTCACCACAGTCAGATCTGGTTGGGGAAGGGAGCAGGGACTACCGCTGACCCCAATCACGGTTCGTTAACCACCACTGCGGATCTTTTGCATTGCCCTCTGAGATCTGGACCATGTGGGAGAGTTCCCTGATGCTGCAGCCACTGGCACTTCTGGTCCCACTACAGAGCCCACAAATGCAAGCGGTATGTGTCACAAGCAGGATGCAGAAGGCTATGAGGCCCAGCAGGTTCAGAGTCCGTCTCAACGAAACCAAGGATAGAGGCTGAAACATCAGCTTCCTAGCCTGAATATCCTGGATTCGCTATTCAGGAAGATAAGTCTGAAACTGTACTGTGTCCAGAACAGCTACAACGAAAGGGAGTACCCATGAAGGGGTCAAGTGTAACTTCGGCATGTTTATAGTGAAGCCGAGTGAATGCAGGAGGTCTGCCATAGTCTGCAAGTAGAGCACGACTGCCTGGGATAAGCCTGCCTTTAACATCTTAGTCATCAAGATAGGGGAAGATGGCCGCCCCCACGACCTCTGCAGATGAACTGCAACTATGCTATCACCTTGTTGAATACCTGAGGAGCATTGGTAAAGCCAAAGAGGAGCACAATGAACTGAAAGTGCTCAGACCTACTGTGAACTGCAGGTAACGTCTGTGGGCAGGCAACACAGGAATGTGGAAGTATGCATCCTGCAAGTCGCAGGTCTAGGATAGGACAAAGGCCTCATTCCTTCTTGGGCACCAGAATGCAGCGGAAATAGCGAACACAAATGACTTCTGCTTCTAGTATGGTTCTCTCGACCAAGAGAGTGGCCACTTCCTGGCAGAAAAAGGAAAGATGGTCCTCCGTCAGCCTCTGCTAGTGAGTGGCATGGGCAAATAAGTGGTCATGAAGGGGACAGAGTAGCCCCCTTGGATAATCTGGAGAACCCAGCAGTCGGATGTTATCGACTTGCAGTGGCGCAGGTGAAGGCCTATTCTGCCTCCCACTGGGTGCCCATGATGGTTGGAGGGCAAACTAAAGAGGCTTGGAGGCTGTGGCTGCATGAGGAGGGGTGGACTGGCCCAACCTCTGGCTGCCTGACCCACAGGGTCTGTGAGTAATACATTCGCAGATATGCAGGGGCTGGGAGTCCCATCTGTGGCCGACAAAAACAGAAAAAAGTTGGACTAGGGCTGGGGAGGGGCCATGGAAAGGCCCAAGGACTAGGCCGTAGCTCTATCCTTGAAGCACTCCAGCCTTGCCTCCAAGGAGATGGGAGCCATTAGAGGACATGTCCAAGAGAGAAGCATAAACATCCTCTGAAAAGCCAGTTGTCCTCAGCCAGGTGTGGTGCCCTAGGGTGACTGACGAAGAAACCGCTCTGCCTAGCAAATCGGTTGTGTCCAGGCCACATCACACGAACTGCACCTCTCCCATCGTTTCACGCTACCTCGCTTGCTTGACCCACCGGGAACTGACTTATCATGGTCAATTGACTTCAAGTGATAGGACTGGATACTAATCAGGACATAAGGGTTGTGATCTGTTGTCAACAACTGTCCAAGTAATTACTAAGTTTATTGAGGTACTTGGCATCAACTTATATAGGCTTGATCAAGCGTATACAATATTGGCGCTACTTGCCATACTAAGCCTTGAAAAAGTCACTATTGTGACGAAACATGTGTTAACTATGGCTGTGGCACTATCTTCATCTGTTACTTGTTAAATTGATGCTTCCGAACATCAATAAAAGGATCTTACTCTAATTGGACTCATTTAGATTGACAAATAAATGCAGATTGCTCATGAGTGCTCTTGTATCTTTAGGACTAAGTATCTAAATTGGATGAACCTTAGGCGTGCTGGGATCACTAAATGTTTTGGTGCCTTTTTTAGCATCTACCCAGTCTACATCGTCCAGCGCCCCAATGTATGTGGCCCAATTATCTCAAAGGAGTCCAATGGTATTAATCACTAGGGTCTTGTAAATTGCGATATTCCTTTCTCGCCGATTTACCCCACGGTGAAATTGGGTTCTAGTGAACAGTAGTCGAGGAGTGGGGCTCAGTCCCTTCATAAGTGTTCTAGAGCATGCCACAGTTGTAGGTACAGGAAGAACTGGAATCAGTGCAGGAAGTATTCAGATTGCAGTTGGCCGAATTATACCATGTGTTCCTGTGCCCAGATATTTCATAACTTGGAGATACCTATTTCATCCCATTGCTGAAATCCCTGTAGCTGTGACATCTGCTGGAGCCAGGTTCCCTGCCACAGGGATTTATCTCTGATAATCTTCCTAACCCATTCCATTCACTTCAGTACTTTGTGCCAGCTGTCCACAGGGACCCCCGTGCCTTAGGACACCCCTGTGGGACCTTGGCACCATATAGCCGGGATCACAGCTACGAGCCCCAGAATCCCTCCACCTCCAGTGGAATGGCCGGGTCATACCTCTCCCTGAACAACGAAACGCCGAGCGGGACTAATCACTCACCGACTAATCACTCACTCGCCTAAATAGGCATCAAGTTCATGCGTTTGCAAGACCACATGGAGGAAAGGCCAGCCAATGGAATCAAAGGCCTTCTCAAACTATAATTGGGCTATTAACATTTGGTCAGGTCATTTGTGGGCCCTTGCCAGTATATTGTGAAGCCTCCATGGTTGTGAAGCCTCCGGAGCTTGTGTCTCATTCCCACCCTGGCATGAAGCCGTTTTGGTCTTTGATGATTAAGGAGCAAATTACTTTCTCCAACCTTAGGGTCAGCATTTTTCTAGTATTTTAGTTTCAGTGTTGATCAGAAAGATCGTCCTATAGGCGGCACATTTCATTCGAAAATATATTGGGTTTAGGGATCACTACCACTGCGGCACCACGTAGGTCTGGCGGGAGCGCTCTAACCTGCAGGGCTTTATTAAACAGTTCCAACATCTGTGGGAGCACCGTCATGGCACAATTCCGGTAGAATCCACTGGGCAGCCATTAGTGCCTGGTTCCTTTCCCATAGGCATACTCTGAAATGCCGATTGGAGTTCCTCCACCGTGAGCGACAGGTTGAGATTAGTGTTAATTTCTTTAGATAGTCTAGGGACAGCAGGTCTCGTATATTGGGGTGCTGAGATTGCAGCATCCAGTGAGGGCATGACTGGTATTGGCTGCTCCTAGCAGTCTGCAAAGACGTCCGCTATACCTTTGGCATCGTGGGTCATGACTCTGCTATGTGCCCTAAGGTCCGCCACAAGTCATGACTCGACCTATGTAGTGGCTAGCCATTAAATGAGCTTGCTGTATTTGTCCCCAAATTTGTATCTACAGTGCTGTGTTGCCTTCAGTGTCGCTTGTGCGGCATCTACCAGTTTCTGTTACAGTGTCTGCCAGATGGCTCCTAGTTGCTGCTGACCCCCTTCGGTCAGAAAGGAGAGTTGTTCAGCTTCCAGATACTGGAGTTGTCTCTCCAAAGACTGGTATTCTCTCCCTTGTTCCTGCGACCTTCCCCAATATGTATGATATTATTTGTTCCTGTAACACAGCCTTCATAGTCTCCCAGAATGTGGAGTGGGCCCTTTCCAGAGAAGTAGTTTTCACGTAGTCAGCGATACCCTCCCAGACATATCTGCAAAAGTCAGTGTCTCTGAGCCTTTCTGGGTGGAGACTCTAGTGAGGGCAAGCCCCCGCCTCCACCTACAGCTCCATCTTGACCGGGGAGTGATCAGAAACCACCCATGGGTTGATAAGCGCCCCTGACGCCGCCCACAGGACCACAGTCTGGACAAAAATATAGTCCACAGTGGGGATGTGAGAAGTATGTTTATTCTCTTGCCTCTGGGTGTAGGTGTCTATAGACGTTTCTTAGCCCAAGTGAGTCTGCCCAGTCACTGAGTGGGACCCCTTTCCTCACTGCACCTTGATCTTTGGTGTCTAGAGAGACTTGCATAATGTTGTTAAAGTCCCCTTTAACAACCATGCAACCCTCCAGTGCTGAAGCTGTAACACCAGTGAGGTTGGCTAGGGCTTGATCTTCCAATACTGGTGGGATGTAGACACTGATGAGTGACTAGGCCCTCCACACCAGTGTGCCCGTAATTCAGGTGAAGCACCTCAAAGGATCTGCTAAGGAGTTGGTTACCACCAATGGTAATATTTTATGCAAAAGGATTTCCTCCTCTCTGGACCCACTGGTGAATTCTGCATGGCAGGCCATGTTGAAACCAAAGGGGCCTAGGCCGCAAGGCCTTAGCTTGGCACAACACCACTCCCCTCTTCACTCTATCATAAAGGCCGTTAGCGTTCCATGTCAGGAATCTATAGGTGGGATTTTGGGGGTGCTGTTCATGGCAACTAGTGTGCGAAGGCCAAGTCAGCTCCCATGCTTATGTGATGCGTTTACCCAAAGTTGTATAAACCAGTAACATCTACATGTCCCATCTCCCCCTGACCCAAATCTTCCAAATGTAAAGTATTTGTCACCATCATAATATGTTAACAACTAAAAAAGAACATTTAATCAAAAGGAAGGCACAAGCAAGGAAAACAAAAAAACAATTGGGTATATAAATGTGAAGTATAAAAGATAATGGTTGGCTCTTTTGTTCTCCCACTTCTAATCCACAGCTTTTGTCCCATCCTGTGCATGGTCAGATGATACAATAGCTTACAAAGATGGTCCGAGAGGGCACCCATGTGGATGTTAGCTACCGGGACCTCTAGAACATCTAACTTTTCACAGTCTATTTCTCGAGTGGAGCATTCCTGGTCTAATTACCTGAGCCCGCCGCTGCTGAACCCTCATCTCCAGGTAACCATCGTGCCCTGGATGCAGGTGGCTCCTGTTACGTCTCTTTGAGGCCCCTGCTTTTGAGCAAGCCCTGCTCTCCAGTACTCCCTTTCCTTGAGTTGTCATCAGTTCACCCAAGTTGTTAAGTAGTGGTTTATTTTCTTCAAGCTAGTCCCACCATGATTTTGGAGTGTCAAAGAAGGAGTTATAGGACCTTTCGGGGTGCCGGGAATAGGAGCATGTACTGCAAATGGAGGGCTTCTGCTTGACTCCCAGTTAGTACTTTAATGGTGTAGTATGGCAATAGCATCACTCTTGCCGTGGCACAGTGCAGGTCAGCCTGCTGCCTTGCCCACCAAAGAATGGCATATCTGTTGGCATAGTTCAGTACCCTGATAATAAGGGGGTGTGGAGGGGCCCCAGGTAGCAGCCCGGGCATTAATGCTGTGTGCCATTTCTAGGCTGAAACAAGAGGACAGGTCCAGCGGTGCCATTCAGGACTAAAACCATTCAGTGAGGAAGGCATCCAGTGTCTGACCCTCTGAACCTTCTGGCAGGCCTACGAGTCGCAAGTTATTTCTGCGTGATACGCCTTCTGCATTTTTGGTCCATGGCTCCAGGGTGACTATTAGCATCCACAGTCGATAAAGTTGTTTGTGCACTGGGAACAGTACGTCCTCAAGGGAGGAGATCCGCTGCTGATGGTCGACTTTTTAAATGAACCACAAACCCCAACCGCAAGAGGAACAAAACTGTGAACTTGGTCGAGAGACTCTTGGTGGGATTAAACCATCATGGGAACACCATCTTTGTAGAGTGCAGACGATAAAGCATGCAATATGGGAGAACAGTCACATGCGGAAAATATACCACTTCACACTTCACACACCGCAAATATGAAACGAAAAGGAGGGGCACAAGTGCAAAGTACAGAAAACCTTAAAACACATATCTGGATGATGCTTGAAACAAAGACTGTGAGTCACCAGGCGATGTTGCAGAGACAGTACCACATAAGAAAAACAGGGTAACAGGGAAGCAGAGGCCCAGGGACAATTGAGATCATAGAAAGCACATGGGGCAAGCAAAACTGAAGAACAATGAGAGAATGCAGGGAAGGAAGTGAAAGCACAATTATACAAATGCATCCGTTAAAGGACTAATAAAAGCCAAAGACTGCCAATCGTGCTGCTGCCAGACCAGCAACAACAAAGAAGGCAAAATATTGATGTGTTGCTACTTATTCTATGATATAGGACATATTGTTTTGTTTTACTTCAAAGTTATATACATAGGGGTAAGTCGCTGTGCCTTCAGATAAAATTAAATCCTAAACATCTTACGATTCTTCTGTAACGCAATTAAGGACACTAACTACCCTTCTGAAGGATAATATCTATTTTGTATGCATGCAATGGAAAAGCTTCAGCTTGAACACTATTGTAGGTACACCTTTGAAATGGCTTTCCAAGATTTGGGGCCAGATGTACCAAAGGATTTTACCCATTCTGTGTCTATGGGAAAAAGCTTTCGTACATATGGCTCTTTGTTCTTAGCTATGCCACTGAAAGACAGGATAAATCTTATGAAATTAGCCATCCCTGCCCCCAAAACAGCTGTCTGCACCAAAGGACATTTCTTCTCTGTGCAAGATACAAGCAACCTCAGACATGTTTCTCCCAGTGCTTAATTTGTGCTGTTGGTTTCCGGTGCTTAGCACCAGCACTTATTTAACAGGGCCGGGGCTATTGAATTTTTCTCCCCTGTGCGATGGCGGCAGAAATTATAAAACATATATGTAACTGCCTGTCATGTCCTCCTCCTTCAGTTCATAAACCTGTTCTGCAACTCACAGGCATTGTCTGCATTTCATGGTGTGATGGGAACACTTTCAGTTTGCTGTGTCCCCCTTTTTCTGGCGGTGGATTAAAGTGGCCTGAGATGGATTTAAGGTCAGGCAGCATGGTACTTGGCGCACCTGTGCCGCCTCTGGTTTCTAAGCAGCGCTTTGAGCACCTGCACTTATTCTGCAGTTTAAGCGCTGGTTTCTCCTCATCGGGTGTTATCTCTGAAGTGAACATTCACTATTCATCTTGGGACACACCCCATATCTTTTAGGTAAAGCAGGATTCAAATACAGGTTTGAAAACTTTCCAGGCTTTGGAAAGGCAATGTGATAAATATGATTTAATATTTCTAGACACATCTTCACAACACTCTTAGACTCCGAGGAACCTTACCGGATATCTTCAGTAACATTGATGTGCCTTTTTTCATGTGCTCTCTGCATTCTTCTAGGGCATCCTCTTGTCTTCGAAAACATAACGTACTTTGGTTTCTCGATGTTTGCAATGGTTGTATGTTCATAGTGAGCAGGCAGCATGGCATTGGCTGTTTCGAAGTCATCTGCAGTGCACAAAGAACAGTGAAGCACATGATCAACAAATGCTGTTGGTTAATGTTCAATTCAGGAATAGACCTAGTGAGGTGAGTGTCGTCTAGTCCACGTTCCACCACTTGTATGAATGTGTGGCAAACAGGAACAAACAGGAACAACAGTTCAGCAGTAGACCTCTTCCAGAGTTCTAGTCTGGTGAATGAAACACAAGCAAAGTTATGTCACTGATACCAGGAGCTTCAAGGACAGAACAGAGACCATTTTGGGAATGTCCTGGAGAACCTCACCACGGAGAGATGCCCTAACACTAAGTAAATTGTGTAAGCCTGTGTATGGCTGTGTGTAGGGGAAGGCACAGATTAGTATTTTGCTACAACTGCCTTTTGTACTGTTCACTCAGTAATCCTGAAATGAAAGGAGAGGAGTCCTTCATCCTGGACACACAACATATCCACACACTCCCATACCTCAGCCACAACACTGAACTGAGACAACTTGGACCTCAGCAGCCTAGGGTTAGAACTAGAGAGTCAGCAGCCTATGCAAGGCTGTCTCTGAGTTCCAAGGTCTAATCTTAGGCACTTTTGGGAGCACTTTTTCCCTCAACCTCTGACGCTGCCAGCTTCTCACATTCCTCAAGTTCCTCTGTAAATGAAGAGTAAAAAAGCCAATCCTCTAGCACCTTCCCACCCTTTCTCCAACGCTGTTACCTCCGTCAGAGTAAGGATGTTGTTTCTAAAGAGGCTTAGTACTTCAGCTCACGAGCAGAAGTCAGGGGGTTGTTTCTGCAGCACTTGCAACATGTGATGAAGACAATGACCCAGTTGACAGTAGGGCAGGGACAGTGGACGTTGGATAAGAGAGATTTTGGCACTGGATATAACAGTGTCATAAATGGCACAGATTAGATGAAGAGTTACAGGACCTGAACAGCATCCTACCCCACCCCCTCAGATGACTCACAGGGATTACCCAGGACACAGTCAATACCCACAGATGTTAGTCTGGACCCTCCTTCAAGTTAACCCACGTTCAGTGACAGCAGTCTGTCCTACAACCTAAAAAATCAAGAGGCCAAGGAATAGCCACATACAGTGACATTAAAACTGTGCAAAATAACATGACACTTTGAAAGAATGTGTCACTAACTGGAATAGGGGCCTGTTTTAGATTTCAGAGGATGGGCTGTCACAATAGTAATGGATATCCCATCCATCAAAATCTAAATCCTATTACATCCTATGGGATTTAGATTTTGGTGGATGGGCTAGCCGTCATCTTTGTGACGGAGTAACCCGTCTGCCGAAATCTAAATCAGGGCCTAAGTCAGCCACAGTCCTCATAAATAATATATTGTAGCATTCTAGTCTTGTCAATCACATTCTGCTCATGTCAATGCCATTTCAAATAATGTGTTACAAACAGGAACAGTGACCTACATTCATAAAAAGCAAGGACATTCCCTGTGCTAGCACTTTGCACGCACACTCATCTTTTGTTTCATCATTATTACGGATGACTAACCATTCATTAAATATAGGAGCTGCCTATGAATCAGTCAAGAGACAAACCGTTTCTTAAAAGGCAAAACTTTGAATAAATACATTTAGATGTTTTTAAAATCAGGAGAAAACATAAAACTTAAAAAATAAACACAATAAAAAAAATCAACAGGTGACATAGTATTTAAATTGTATCTCCAGACAGAAAGCCTCACGTGTATTTCTGATAAGGCAGACACCCAATTATTTTCTTTCTAAGCCTCCCAGAGTGCCTCTCTCCACTCCATGTGCAGAGTTAGATTCCTACAAATCCCACCAGGGATCAGATTACAAAGTGACTCTTATAAATCATTCTGCCTTATTTACCTCTTCCAATGTTTTGACGTGCATTCATTAAATCCAAAATTTTAGGCATTTGGAAAAGTAAAATGGGGTGTGAACAGCTGGGCTTGGAATTTTAAGACTTGCTTGACAGAAAATAACTTAAGTGACCTTCAGAGCTGTAATCCAATTACACATTCCCTTAAATTAGTCATTTTGTTCATATTAAATCTTTTCTCCACAAAACTGTTCAGTTCACATTGACCTTTAATTTGAAATTATTCAAATTTACATGGTAAAGGAATTCTACACGTAAAAGTTTAGTCCTGCCTCTGGAATTCAATCTCCTCTGTGATTACATTGTCAAAAACGATGTGGGGTTCCTCGGCATTCATCCAGCAACCAAACATAATTAACCACATCCCTTCATCCCTTAAGAGTGTCCCAGAGGTATGATGCCAAGTTCTCCCTGTGCCATTCAGCTAGAGCCGCAGAGAGCCTGTGATAATACCACAGAATGTTGAGGCTGGAGCTGAAAGCTGAGTGTGAGACAATAATAGCTGGATTTTAAGCTGAATACAGGAAAGGACCACACACCAGGTCTCCTGAAGAGGCTTCATTCATTCAAGGAGGTCCCAAGGTAGAGTGACAGTTTAGGTACCTACCCGCCACACATCTCATGTTTATCCATGAGAAGCATCTCAGACTCCTGAATTGTTGATTTGAAATTCCGCAGGGATAGTGATTTTATTAACAAGGTGTTGTGACATGGGCTCTCTGATCACAGGTGACTCACAATGATACAATTTTTAAGTGACAATAATGTAAGGTTGTATCCCCCCAAGCATACTGACTGAAAGGAGCCAACTAACAGGAGGGAATATATGAAAGAATGAATGGTGGAATATATGTGTGTTCCTTAGGAAGGCTGGCACCGTTACTATCACATAAGAAGAACAGGAATGTATTGTTTTCATATAATACTGTGCTGAGGTGAGGGAGGAGCCAGAGATGTTTATTGCTCATACAGCAGAATGTTAACATTCAGTAGAGACTTCTCATTTGTCCTAAGGATACTCTCCTCAACCTTTGACATTCCTGTGCACGTTTCGCTTGTTATTTGACTATTTTAGGCTTATCATGGCCAGTATCGTTGGATTCACCGCTATATTCTTGATTTCCCTGACACATTCACATTGAATTGGAGAACATATTGAGCACTGTATACCCTATACTTATGTAAGTGGCCTATTCTAGTGCAGTGATATCTTAGACCAGATTTGGGTTTTCCCTATTTTAGAACGAGCCTTGAGAAAGTCTTGGTGACGAAACACATGTCGGCTGCCTGTATTTAATGGAACTCTCGTCCAGAAGAAGAATAAACAAGGAAAAACTATAAAGAACAAGTTGGATATTATTTGCATCAGCACTGTACTTACTTGCACTTCGTTTGTGTATCTTGTTTTTTTTTTATGTGCCCTCTCAGGATAGGTCTACTTTAAAACAGTAATTTTAGAAGGGTTAAGATTCATAGCACTAATCATCTGTTTTTTAATGTCTTTTTTTAAATAAAATAGATATCCGCATTGGCTGGCAAATATGGTTTACGGATAGGGTATCCATTTAAGGATTGTACTGATGTATTTATTTCAGATAGAAAAACAATAAAGATTGATTGCGATGGCTGAATTAATCTCATCCACTGGTGTTTACTTGGGGCTACATTCCAGTCCAGTGTTCCTTTTCTCACGATGCCACTCCAGACAGAGACCAGTCATATGCAAATGAGTCTTGGCAATACAACCTAAATGACCAGTTGTGGTATGAGCAACCCAAGACCTATTTCAACCAATTTGCACATCTTCAGTGAGGTGCAGTTTGAGTCCAATGGCACAGTGACTGTGGGATCCACGTCAGTGCATATCTGCCACATTTAGGATGTCACACTTGGAAAACAAAAAAATGATTGAGGGAATGATTTAATTAATGTCAGCCACTGGTAATTATTTGGGGTGCACTACAGTCCCCCATTTTTTGCCCACTATGCTATTAAAGACGGAGACCAGCCACGTGGTTCACAAAAGGTGGGGTACATGAAGGTGCAGCCCTGTGCCTGTCCCTCCAATACCACTGTACTGGTAATTATTTTAATTCAGTGGAAGGTCCATCAACTCATTCATTATATCAGAAGAAAAGAAAAGTCATATGTCATTATTCCAGTGGTGTATAGTTTATTCATCCTTGTTTACAGATTTACTGCATTCCATATGCTTTATTTATATAGATTCCTTTATTCCAAATTTCACCTGACAACCACAGCAAACTTGTTTTGAGGAAAACCATCTATCCCAAGCCTTTCTAAGAGATTAATATTCATTTATCTATGATTCTAAGATGTATTTGTATCGGGCCAGATGTATCAAGCTCCCGGTTTGCATTTCTTAAACAGCGATTTTTAAGAAATTGCTATTTGAGGAATGCAAATTGGGATGTAAGAAAACTGCAATTCGGCAACAGCGACTTCTTAAAAATCACAATCGCTATTAGCAAATTGCAATTAGGGAATGGGACTCCATTCATCCCTATGGGCCTTTAAGCGAATGGTTTTGCATTTCTGAATATGCGAATTCCTGTTAGGAATTTGCAAATTAGGTAATGCAAATCCCAGTGTTCTGGGGGCCTAAGGCCCCCTTTGATCCAGCCCAAAACATATTTGTGGACATGTATGCACACATGCCCAACATGTCATTTTTAAAAATGCATTTATAATGCATTTTTAAAAATTGCACATGCTTATTGTCAAACTTTAATTCGTGGCAATTGCATTACCTAAATGCCAAATATGAATTTAGGAAATGCATGATACATGTGCACTGGTAATCGCAAATAGGTTTTCCCTATTTGCGATTACCAGTTCCCTATTTTTGCATTTGCAAAAGGTGGAATTTTGCGATTCGCACCGTTTGCGACTACAAAAAGCTAATATGCATCTGTCCCTTCTTTCTTTCTCAGTTTGGGCGTCCAAGATATGGTACTGACAATCATTTTGTAGACGCTAATTTAAAATTTCAGTAGTTGTGCCAACTGTGGTATCTGCAGCCCAGCGCCAATATGGCATGTTGTCGCAATAGGCTCTCAATCAGAATAGTTTAGTCCTAACTGCTGGCGCTCTCTAGACGAGAACATAGGTAACTCCAACTCCTGACCAGTTTCAGCCTTTTTGGATCACAGTAGTGAGCTGCAGCTTGAATCCAATTACACAGGGAGCATAAGGGCCAGGTCTAGGCATACATATTGGGGGGTCTCAAAAAAACCAAAAAGTTATTGATGGAATGAAACAATTAATATCAGCCACTGGTAATTACAGAGGGCCATATTCAAGTCGCTTGTGGTTTCCCCTATTATGCCTATACATACAGAGATCTGCTACAATGCCTATACCGTGATGAATTTCTATGGAAGGATGACCTGGATGTTTATCATTTCTTGAATTATGTTTGATTTGTCTGAAAGTTTGTAAGAAAAACTGCACTATTGTATTTACTTGCTTTTGTCACAATTGCCGAAATTTCCTAGATGCTTGTATCGGTTTGTTTGTTTAAGGTTCTCCTTTGTTTGTCACAAAGGTGATTTTCAACAGTCTGGGGACCCTCATCATCTGTGAACCTGGTATGGGATTTATTAACGTTTCCCCAATTTATAGTGATCTACCCAACATTACATTTAAAAGAAATGTCATAAAATAAAAATATAAGATTTTACAAACAATTCTTAAGAGGCACTCATCAAGTACTCTATTATTCTTGGGCTAAACATTCTTGAGGAGGTGGGAGTTAGGACAGTGGGTTATCCACAATTGTACAAAGACATCTGAACTGCTAGGCCACGCCCTCTCTAAATATGAAAAGAAGCAACTCCATGCACGTTTCTGGCTTTTTTTACTGGATCAAGGCTGACTGCATACCGTTGGTTCCTATGTCTAAAGGTACAGACAAGATGAAAGCAATGGAATTTAATACCACTAAGTGCGCACTAATGGTGCAGACTAAAAGTATTTTCCTCCATTAGTTTTATCCTAACTATATCTCATTTGCATCTATGAGAAAAATCGATATGCTTGCGAGAAACACTCGACGCACAAATGACGCATATTTTGTTACAGAAAAAGGGTCTACCTAATACAGTTTACCACTGACCCACTGAAAAACATGGCAGTCATATTTTATTCCAAGAAAAAACACACACATTAAGCGCTGTGACAGGTAACACTATAACCATTTGTTATTGTTACAGTTAATAGGCCAGAAACATTCATGTGGTATAAAATAACATACTATGCAAATTGCAACTGTTAATTGTCAGGTTGCTACTAGAATACTCCCAACATGTATTCGAGGTCCTGGGAAGATTCCAATATTTAAGGTTGCTTCCTATAATATTAGGGTGCCACTCATACGCAAGACTGCTGCTTAGACATCCCTGAGTTATGCTCAACGTGCCAACCTGCCAGGGGTGCTGATTCTATACACACTTTCCTCTCAGCTATGAAGTGGTGATGCTCAAATATATCTGGGCTGCTCTGTGTGCCAGTACTATTGTTCAAATATGAATCTATAAAAGAGCTGCTCCAGGTGCCAGGGCTGCCGAAAATTACCCCAGGGTTATAAGTGAGTTTTCCCTCAAGTTACAGACATCGCCAAGATGGCACTTTCCACATCACCCCAAACAGGACACACTTTCATGTCTGTTTTAAAAATGTCAAAATTAAGTGCATGTTGCGTTTTCCGTTTCTATGTTTACGCCACAGGTATTGTCATCATATGCCAAGATCCTCCTCCACGCCCCACAGTATACCAGCTACTGCTAGCTAATGTCTGTATGCTCAAATGCCAGGGACTGCTGTCCAGGTAAGTACCCTTACCATGTGCCATCAGCAGGGATCCTAATAATCTATGCCTCTTTCACCATCTCACTATGTATGCATGTATGCGGTATTTGTAGAGTGTGAACCTAGCCAAAACGGAACACTGTACAGCATGAAAGGCGAGCATATATTTAACGAGTGATAGGAAAGGTAGTAGAGTTCTAGAAGCAGAAGTGTACTGTTACTGCACTGTGATAAAGTGTCCTTTAAAGAGGCAAGTCTTCAACACCTTCCTAAACTGAAGCAGCGATGGGGTGGCCCTGATGGAGACAGGTATGTTGTTTTAGATCCTGGGTGCATTACTAATGGTATCCTGACCGGGTGTGGCAATAGCCACCAAAGATGGAAAACTTGTCTGCAAGGTAGGGTGGGGTGCTCATTGTGATGGCATTATAAATGATGCAACTTGTTTTGAAGATGGTGCGGGTCAGCAAGGGGAGCCAACAGGGTTCCATCATGAGGTGGTGATGTAATCATATTTCTTCAGGCCGTGAATGAGACTTCCTGCGGTGTGTATGATGCAGTTACAGGGGTCAATGTGGAATCTGGAAGGCCAAACAGCAGGACGTAACAACTATCCCAATGTGAGAGTATTAGAGCTTGAACAGCAGTTTTCAAGTCGTTTGCTGGAAGAAATTTACTCACTTTCTTTAAATGTGAGACCTGTTACCAGGCAGTCTTTGTTTTTTGGCAATGTGTTCCCTGATGGTGAGGTTGGTGTTAAGGGTGAATCAAAGTGACTTGGCATTCAGTGAAAGTTGGAATTCAAAGCTGTCAAGGTTCATGTTATTGACACAGGCTTTGACTTTAGGTCAACATTAGGTGCAGGTAGTTTCTGAAGCAGTGGATGTCTGGAGTGGAGGAGACTCAAGTAGAGTTGTTTATCATCAGCATTCTGCTGAATTGTGATGCTGTTACCTGTAAGTGGAGTCCTAAGGGGCTTCATGTAGATGGTGCAGATGACAGGGGACAGTAAGGAACCTTGGGGGACTCCACCGGTGAAAGGGATCTTTTGGGACATGAAGGTGTCTATGTGCACAAACTGGTGTCAGTTGGGAAGGTAGGAGGAGAATATGTGAAAGACATTGCCAGTGAATCATATTCAAGACTCCAAGGTGTAGATGAGGGTGGGATGTTAACCTGTGTCGACAGCAGCTGAAAAGTCAACAATATCAGGAGAAAGGGTCATCTTCATCTGTGGTCAAGAGGGCATCACTTATGATAAGTAGGGTAGCAGTCTCTGTGTTGCAGTTTGATCTGAAGTCAGACTGGCAGTCAAGCAGAAGATAGTTACCACTTATATAATCTTGAAGTTTAGTGTAGACAGCTTTTTTAATGATCTTGCCAATAAAGGGTAGGTGAGTGATGGGCTAGTAGTTAGCAAGGTCATTGAGGTCTAGTGTAAATATATTTTGGGGTGGGAGGAGCTTAATGCCTTGAGTGAGAGAGAGGTTGATAATTAAGTTAGTGCCTCTGTCAGATACTACCTCTTTGAGGAACCACACTTGGGTAAAAAAAAAACATCAGGGCCCTGGCCAACGCAGGTGCGAAAATGACATCAGACGCATGGCCTCTGGATAGTGGGTGGTGTGGTCCCCCAAGACTAGGATGAACTTGTTGCCTAAAGCTATCTTGGGGTACAAGGGACCAACAATGTCAATGCCCAACCTCTCAAAGGGAGTGCCAACAATAAGTAATGGGGTCAGGGGAGCCTTAAGCTTTTTCCATTACTTCCCACTGACCTGGCAGGTGGGACAAGACCTACAAAATGCATCTGAGGCCGTCTTCATCCAGGGCCAACAGAAGTGGGCAACAAGCCTGGCGAAGGTCTTGTCTTGCCCCAGATGTCCTGCCAGCAGCATGTCGTGAGTCAACCCCATAGGAAGGTCCTGTAACACTGAGGGACTGCAAGCACACGGCTACCTCATGTCCAGAAACCTTAGGTTCACTGTAAAGGAGGTCAATCTCCCAAAAGATAAGGTGATCTCCAGAGGTATCACTTGCTGCCTGGGTCTCAGCTTCCCGCCTCAAGCTCTCTAGAGTAGGGCATGCTTTCTGTGCTTTGCATAATTCCTCCCTGGTGGGCAGGGATCACAGCTTCTTTTAGAGACCCTGAGAACCCCCCGCTCCCAAACCCCCACACTCAAAGGGAACCAGAGCCATCGGTAAATGACTGTCACAGCTGTCTACACCTATATATTGGTGAAATAAGTTAGGAAAAACCTGCTCTAAGGACACTAGCTGACACTTAACAGTAGGTCTGTTGGCTCCTGTGTCCCTCAGACCCTTCACCCGTTGCCCATTGATGGTGGTCCACTGCCTATACTTGGAAGTATTCACAGTCATATGGGCATTTGCCACCATCTTCTTATCCCCCAGGGACACCAGAGTAGCTGTCGGTCTCCCCAAGGCTAACTGGGACCACCTCCTTCCCAAGCACTACACTCACCAACCCAGGTGTTTGCCCACTGGTGGGGGGGTTGTGCCGTCTTGTGACATTTGGTGTTTCCCTTGGAGTGCCCATACTTGTAGAACTCAGTACATTGCGGGTAAAACCTCCCTTTCTGTTTATTAAAGAACCCATTCTTCTTTGGCTCAATGTGGGAATGGTTAACTGCTGTTCCCTTAGGAATTGTTTGGGGGCCTTTTGAGAACCCCTTATTTTTAAGCCCCCTACCCACCCCTTTCTTCTTGTGGGACCCAGCCCAACCTTTTGGGAGTCCACCTCAGATGCCTTTTAGGACACTCTGGGGCTGACCCACAGGCCCGCCTACTCAGCATGCTTTGTGGGGTCAGTAAGGTTACTGTCCTCTAGGTGCAGGTGCAGCTCTGTAAAACAAATATTGAGCATGTGTTCCCTGAGAATCAAGTTGTACAGCCTTTTGTAATCACTAACCTTGCTGCCTCTCACCCAGCCATTCAGTCCAGGAGATCCACCCAAGACTGATTTATGAGTTTGTGGCGGCCCCTTAACCTCTCTGGCAATACTTTTCAAGGGGTCAGTCCATATTTAGATAGAAGAATGGCTTTTATGTGGGTATACCTTGTTTGGTCCTCTACTGCTAGGGTAATTAGTGTGTCCCTCCCCACTGGAGGTATGTGCTTCTGCAAGCTATCCTCCAGCCTCAGTGCTCTTCTAGGTTCTTGTGTACTCTCAGGGTCACCTCATAAGCAGAAAATCATTAATTTATGTCATCTCCCACCACATAACTGGCCACCAGGTGTTTGGGTATATGGACCTTCTTTTCTTCTTCAGACACAGAATGTATGCTGCCACTAATGCTGCTGGAATCTGCTTACTTTGTTTTAGGTACCAGGTCCTGAAGGCTCTTCTCATGAGCCAATTGTTCCAAAGCAAGTTTCTCCTCCATCTTGAGCTTGGCCATCTTTAGTCTGAACTTCTTCTCCACCTGCCAGTCTGCCATCTCCTCTGGAGACAGGCTATGCAATGACACACTGCTTTCTGCTCTGGCAGAGAGTTCCATCTCAGGAGATGGGTCATCCTCTTCCACTGAAGGCTGTGTTTCAGGGCTGATATACAGATCCTGATCCTGCTCACCCATATCATGCTGCTCCTCTGCAGCTGTTAGCGACTGATACACCTCCCACCAGGCCCTCAGAGCTTTCCGCAGCTTAAACGTCTCGGTACCCTTCTTAGTGGGGAGTTCCCTCTTCTTACAGAACTGTTTAAGCTTAGCCGCAGAGTAACTTTCCAAGTTGGCCAGCTCGAATTCCATTGCTGCAGGTAGGGTCACAGACAGTCAGGTAGTAGTAATGAAAGTAGATTTGAAAAACGCAAAAAGAGCCAATCAAGGAGAATTAAAAAACAAACCTGAAATAGTCTCAAACTATTTACGTGGGATGGTCATGTAAGACAACATTACTGTATGGCACTGGACAAATACAAGTCCACAACCGCACACCTGCCACCAGTATAAGAAATGTGGTTACTGGTTGGGGGGGGGGATAAAACCCTGCTCAAGCTGCAACTACAATCCTTGTCAGGGTAAGGCACAAGCAAACCCTAATTAACCTGTGGTCAACCCTCTGGTAGTTTGGCACAGAGCAGTCAGGCTGAACTTCGAGGCAATATGTAAAGTATTTGTGCAGCACTTGAAACAGTAACACAGTGAAAGCACACCACAAAAGGATCCTACATTAGGTTAGAAAAATAGATTAAATGTTAATAAGTAAAATGAGACAAAAACAACAAAAATCTAATCAGTAGAACTGGAGATATGCAATTTTACAGATTAGGGAGAAAAGAGCCCCAGGCCAACCGCAATGAAGAGTGGGCACATACAAGTTACAGGATGGGCCCATCAAAAAATTAACTTCTCAGTTCAGTGCAGAGTTCCGTTCGCAGTGGAGGAAGCTGTTAGGAGCAAAGAAGCATCACAGATGGTCATCAATGTCTGGCATCGTGGAACGGGTGTCACTGTAGTGCGAAGATCCTGTTGTCCTCGCGAACGATTGGGCCGGTGCTGTGTGATGGTGATCTCTGCAAGTAGTTGATGCTGTCGCGCAAAGGGTCAAGCTGAAAGAAAAAAGAACCCACAGCCTTCAATTCATCCTCTCTGAGGCCACAACAACGGACCAGGGCCTGAGGGGAGCCTCTTGGAGGTCAGGGGCTTGCTCCAGCTGGATCTGGGTGCTTGTTCAGGTGATTGTGAGCCTGTTAGTTCCCAAGGCTCTGAACAGAAGGCAAGCAGACTAGCCCTTGGAGTCACTCTTAGAGTCCTGTGTTCAGGTCCAATTCCTCTGATTTAAGCAGGAGGACAGCAATCCATCAAGGCAGCTAGCAATCCAATAGGCCAGCAGAGTGGCAGTCCTTTCAGAAGCACAGCAGTTCTTCTTCTTGATAGAGTCTCCACAGGTCCAGAAGTGTACTGAAAAAATTGTATATCTGGTTCTTCCGTTGAAGTGGGAGAAGCTTCTAGAGGTTTTCCTTTGGAGTCTACAGGCATCCTGCCTTCCCTGCCGTGGCTCCAGACTAACTACAGGGGGAATGAAGCCCTTAGTGTGGAGGCAGGATACAGCCTATTCAAGTATAAGCAGGGCCGTGCCCAGCACCGCCTTCCCATCCTGCCAGTGATGGCCATCGAGGCACACCTAAGTTCTCTACTGTGGGTGGCTGTCTAGGAGGAATACACAAAGCCCAACTGTCAGCTACACCCAGACTCAGAGACAGGCTACAGGCATTAATTGGCTAAAACAAGAAAAATGCCAACTTTCTAAAAGTGGCATTTTCAAAATTGTAATTTAAAATCTAATATTCAATATAGTCAAAATAGTCAATATTGCATGTTTTAAGGTGTGTGCACATGCATTTTAACACTGGTTAGCAGTGGTGAAGTGCACACAGTCATAATGCCAGCAAAAATGAGATCAGCAAAAATGGAGGAAGAAGGCAAAACGTTTGGAGGAAGACCAACCTTAGGCTAACAGGTTTTACAACAATGGTGAGCAGGGGTGACAGAGCTTCCCCAGAGAGAGCCTTGATGAAGGACGAGGGCAAGACATCATCTTCACAGGAAGTGGATATGAGGAAGTGTGTAGTTGGGGTCTGTAAGACAGAGGGCTTTGAAGGATGTTGATTGTGAGATTCTACAAAAAAGGTGAGTATGAGGGGAGAAGCAGGGTTGGTGCTGACGATGTGCTGTTGGATTTTCTGTACAGTTTCACTGAGGAAGTTGAGGGCATTGAACTTGTATGTGGACTGTGGCACAGGACAGCCAAGAAGGGGGTTGATGCAGTTGGTGGCTTCATTGATTGTGTTGGTATAGTATTTTGCTTTCTGAATTTTGCATGGAGGGATTTCAGTATCATGAGGTTATCAAGAGTTTTTCATCCATTTTCCTTCTGTTCTGTGGATGGGCAATTTATTGTCAGCAAAGTCTTAAGAGTTCTAGGGCCTGATTACAACTTTGGAGGAGGTGTTAATCCGTCCCAAAAGTGACGGTAAAGTGACAGATATACCACCAGCCGTATTACTAGTCCATTATATCCTATGGAACTCGTAATACGGCTGGTGGTATATCCGTCACATTTGGGACGGATTAACACCTCCTCCAAAGTTGTAATCAGGCCCCTAGTGTGCTGGTGATTTTGACTTGCAATTGAAAGGTTTAGTTGGAGTGTGGGTGCTTACCAAGTTATCCAAAAAAGTGCTGATGTCATTTAGATGGGGGTGAATTTGGAAGCAGAGTTAGCAGGGAGAAAGATGAGTTCATGCATTGGGTATTGATGGAAAATTCCTCAACAGAGAAGGTTTGACCGCCTCTTTTGGGTTGACCGTGGTTCATTGTTAGGGTGTTAAGCAGAGGGATAAGAAGGTGAGGTAGTTGGTCCAGAGCAAGGGTATGGGTGGTTTGCACTAAATTGTTGGTAATTTTGAGAAGGGGAGGTTGAGATTGGAGCCTTTGGAGTGGGTTGGCTGGGTGATGTGTTGTACCACATTGAGTTTGTTGGTAACGTTGAGGAAGGTGTCCCTATGTTTTGAGCTTGTGTTACCCTGGGGATTTGGGAGCCTGTGTCCCCTTTCGGTTGCCCAGAAGCTGCTCTTTGGTGTACTCCATAAACTTCTAGTTGCCTGTTCTAATTAAGGCAATTTTGGTCTGTCCTGTGGGTTGCCCTTCTCAATGCTTGGGTGGACTACACAGAGTCATATATGCGGGCCCTTATTAGGTAAGTTGGTGTCTTCGGGTGAATGCTCCTTCACTGTTCTGTGTGCCTGTTTCTTAAAAGGGAAATGTATGTTTTTCTTAGATTGACTCTATGCTGTTCCGGGGTGAATTCCACAGACTTCTAGTTGCTTGGTCTCATTAAGGAAGCATGTGTTTTCCTGAGGCTGCCTGCCACCGATTACGAATGAACTCCATAGACTACTAGGTGCCTGGTTCTTTTTTATAAACAAATGTTGTCATCCTTGCACTGCCCCTTTTGCTCCATGGTGGACCTCATAGTCTCTTGGTTGCCTGGTCTTATTAGGGAATTTGTATGGCTCCTAGCTGCACCCTCTATACAAAGATGTCACTAAGCAGGATAAACACACTCAAATTACATCAATCTATTCTCATCCATTTCCATGACAGGTCCGGTCTCCCTTACTGAATTTACTTATCACCACGTTTGCCCTACCCAGTCATCATCCTCATTGCCCATTCCCCTTCCATACTCCCCTCAAGCTCTTGTCCTCACCCATCCTCCTCTTAACCACTCCTGCCTACCTCAGCTATTGCTGCCTTGCCACATTCCTTCATCACTGCCCCATCCTATCTCCCTATGCTTCTCAATATTCCCTCATACCTCTAATATGTTCATTAACTTTGACAGCTTAGAACCCCAACTTTCATCGTATCCCAAGTCACTTGGATTTACCCTGGACAACAATCTTACCCTCAAGAAATACATAGCCAAAAAAACAAATATATGCCCTGGCACTAGCTGAAACAGTTTCTTCCAGAAAGTGACTTCAGAACTGCTGTTCAAGCCTTCTTACTCTTGAGTGTGGATGGTGGACTTCCAGACTCCACACTTGCACCTCACCTTAAAAGTATCATACATGCCGCCTGTCTCGTCCAGGGCCTGCAGAAATATAATCACATCACTTCCATTGGCTTCTCTTGCAGGCAAGCATCATCTTCAAAATTAGGTGCATCATTTACGATGCCATCATGACCAACACTCCCACTTATTTTGCAGACAAGCTCCCTATTTCTGGTGGTTCTTAGCAAACCAGCAGCCAAGGCACCATCAGGCTACAGACTACGAAGTGTAACAAACAGAAAAGGCAAGGCAGCAAGTCATTCCATCTATTCACCCATGATCTGGAACAACCTCCCCATACCATCAGGATCTCTCCAACACCTCTTCAGTTTAGGGGTAATCTGAAGACTTACCACTTTAAAGCAAACAACATCACAATGCATTAACTCTCAATAACTTAGTTACCTCTTCTCTCACTCACTGAATGTATGCTTATTTTTGACCTTGCACAGTCCTCTGTTACTCTATGTGCACAACCGAACCACTGAGGGCCTGATTACGACCTTGGTGGAGGGGATTACTCCGCCACAAATGTGATGGATATCCCGCCCACCATATTACAAGTTCTATTATATCCTATGGAACTTGTAATAATGCAAACGGGATATCTGTCATGTTTGTGACGGAGTAATCTTCTCTGCCAAGGTCATAATCAGGCCCGGAGTCTTTTCCTACAGCATTCTATCCTATGCTGTCCTTCTCGACTTCTCTTCCCCCTCCTCCCACCAATAAGTGATTGTGACAGTTCATTATTACGCCTCTTTTTGTAATATCATCTGATAATCACTCTTCTCTCAATCTCCATCCAAGTATTTCCTCCTTTCAGCTAGCCCCTATCCTCCACAACCCCATCAAATTGTTCCTTTGCCTTGTAGAACAGCTTGATGAACCCTCTTCTCTGACATCTTTTGCTGCCAGGACGACTATCAGTTACCACCTTTCATCCTGGAAGTTTTCCTCCTTGCTCCCAATAGTCTCTGCTGCCATCTCGATTATAGCAATCATAAAGCTCTCTCTTCTACTTAGAGTAGCTCATTTCCCACCTAATATACTTTGATGCCCGCCAACCCAGCACAATAATAGAGTTCTTCTTTTCCATTTAACGCCAGGGAATATCTGACTGCCAATTATCCTAATCAACACAACTTCGTAAAGAGGACAGGCCCAACATCTTCAACTTAATATCTAATCACAGCCTGTGCCTCCTCTTCATCACTGAAAAATTGGCTAGGAAACAATGAAGCACCTGCACTACATGAGGCCATCCCAAACTGGCTGACGAAGACTGGAGCTGGATTAGTATTAAAAAATCCCTTAACCACCTCCAATGTCAAAGAATTCAGTTTCCGAATGTAAATCTTTACTCATCTGCCTCACTGCTACATATTTATAGACCCCCTACCCACAACCACAGCATCTTCCGAGATTCTCTCTTTGGCTCTATCGAAGACATTACAATTGATCACTCTAATCTATGCTTCTGGGAGAACTCAACACTTGGTTTGACAAACCTGACCATCACTGATCACCAATCCTCCTTCCTAACCTGGGGTCCTACATACAAAGTCCTGCTCACAAACCAAAAGTAGCAAATGTCACAACAACTGGTTGAAAACAAGTCTTCACTTTCCAATGCGACATATGTACTAATCAGACGCATCACAAAATTTATATTTACAGTAAGTCAGCAAACCTCTTGTATCATGTACATCAATGAAGCAGAAAGCATTTTGCAATCCTCTGTGAATGGTGGTGAGATGGAGTCTTGCAACGAACAGCTGACCTTTTAATGTTGTCCGTTAAAGTGACTGCATAAAAACATCTCCAGGTAATGAAGGTATTGGGGGCATGCAGTGACCCCTGGACCATTATCTCTCTCACTGCATCCCACTGCAAATGTTCCCACAATGACACTCGAAGAGAAAGCTGTTCCAGTGGGACATCTTCCCCTTAACAACTCAGTTATCATCCTAACTAAGGTGCGAGTAACTGCTCAATGGTTTGTAACCACAGTTGTGCTCTAAAATCATTTTTACATACCTTTGTTATTAGCAGTGGGAGGCACCCCCTCCTAAATGCACCCTTCTATTTCTGGTTCACAAAAGGTCACAAAAGCCATTTTGCAAATAGGAAATACTTTTCTGACTCACAAAATGGCTTTTGTACATTGTTTAAAGGTACGTAGCTGTTGCAAAACTTGAGATTTTGTGAATCACAGAAGTTGTAACCACAAAATACCTTTGTACATCCCGCCCATAGAAACATTTGGCTTCCACCAGTTCATCTTTGGTTCAATGCACTCTGCTGGACACACTACTGATGTGGTCATCGGTTCGTGAGGACTTATCAATGTGACAGGAAATTATCCTTCGCTTTGGCCTAAACCTTCTCGCAGTGCTTGATATACCAATTGCATCCAACACCAAAATACATCTAATCTTGGATGAAATTTGACTTGGATTCTTTTTAGTCTGAACATATTGACACTTTTCCTATGAATCTGTCGAGGACATTTCAACAACTCCATCTGTGGCTTCCCAATGCTTTCGACATAGTGGCCTCTTCACAACTTTCTCCCTTCACTAACATCCGTGGAAGATTGGCTGGTTCAACATTAATGTAAAGCTATGGAAAACTATACTTGAATACTGGAAAGTCAATGAAAGAAAACAAGGAACCACAAAAAACTTCAAGACCAGTACAGAATTTACAAAGCAGGAAGTTCCCCACTGATCTAAAACGTCATACATCAGCTCTATCCAAGGACTGGATGAGGCAGAACTATAATCCAATATTTAACAGACTGTTCTAGTGTAAAGGTATTGAAAAAGTGGCCTTAGCTCAGATTTCATCCTTCTGTATTGACAACAACCTCCACTCCGGTAGAAAAACAGGAATCTGACCTGGGAAAAGCAGTGAATACACACTGATCACTATCTAGGCTGGCTGCAAGACAATTGATGATTCCAACAGAGTCACCATCATACCTCTACTGGACCGTTCTTCCCTTTTGTTCAGCACTTTTTTCCTTCAGAAAAGTGTCCCTCAAGGCCCCTCTACTTTTCAGTAATGCACTCCTCACCCCTCTTAAGGACCTCATCATCTTGTTCAAACCACATTTTTTAATAATTGTCAGAAATCTACACAATACAACATTAAGTAACTGAACTTATTGAAAACAGACTTGCAACAACTATGTATATGACACACTGGAGAAATCTTTGGACCCGGACTCTCTGCTCTTGGTTAATGCCTCAAAGACATTGAGCACTGAATACCACATATCTATCTGAATCTCATCTCTAAATTAGAGACTCTTGCCTTTGCTTCATGATTTAACTATGACCCCGGAACCTCACACCACCTCAACCAAAGACATGATCTCGGAAGTGATAATGGACTCCAACCAGCTGTTGCCCCCGTACCTTTTAATGATCTCAAGATATATCTCTTTCAAGGCGCTCTTCATCGATCACCAGGCAATCCATGTTTCAGTACAGATCTTTCTTCAACTCAAATTCAGACTCCACTGCCAAAGGATGGACATCAGATCCAGAATGACACATCTTTTGATCATAGCCTCCTTCAGAAAATCTAGCACTGGAGGAAGTTATTTTTCTTTCCAAACATCTAACCAGTGAAACACCATGCCCTCATGAATAAGCATAATGGGCAACTGTTCAAAATCAAGAAAGCTATAAATACCTAACTGTTACATAATGCATGATTTTTCATGATCCATGAGGTACTGGATAAAAAAATGTAATGGTACGTCTATTGAACTTGCATAACAACTTGAACAGTAACTGAGGTGACAGCCACACATGCAGTTTGATGGTCTTGTATGGTGCCACAACACAGCCCACCATGAGCACTCAGCTCATAGGCAGTGTAAGCTGGCACACCCTCAAAGGGAGCTAGGTTCACACCCAGCTTGTGCATTAGCTTGTGGTTCTAGTAGTCCTGAAGCACTAAATAGAGCTCTTCCAGAACTGTTCACCCTCTGGCCTGCAACAATCGTCTCTACACGTTTCACCACACCTGCATTATATGTGCACTTGCAACACAAAATGTACCTATGAGCATATGTGATTACTCAATTGTAGTCTGCGGAATCAAAAAAATAGGAATGAAAAAACATCTGATTGGTGAGAACACATTAAATTGGCTCAATTACGTTCAGGAGCTCAAGAAGATCTTTTTCGGATACACTACTGATTAGGCTGCAAATATGACAAGCAAACAATTATCTTTTCAATGGCAGACAATGTTAAGGTCTGTAAGATATGTCAACAAGCCATCAAGCTTAAGAGTGGTTTCAATGTGATCCCTGTCAGAGAATGGTCCCTTTTTAATCAAACCATTTCTCGCTTAAAATGAAGTTAGAAGTCAATAATCTCTCTTCTGTACATTTAGAAAAACAGTATCAGCTACTTGTCAAACGATTGATTATTGTGTAACGGTATTGGATGCTTACATAATAGTGGATAGGCAGCTTGCTCGTTCATTGTGATTGCAGGCTTGATCTTTTTCTTGGCATCTTTTGACGCCTTCCAGTTCATAAGGAATTGCCTTGCCATTTCATGTATTTCCTTGCCATCAAGTATTTCTATAAGGGAAATGAAAATAGACAACTCATCTTATAATGAAAACATACATTACCAGCCAAAAATCATAAACTGGAACAGTCCTCTTTTCAATGTTCATAAATTTAAAACATTTTTGAAAAGATTCTAGATTCAGATTTTTGGGTGGGCAAAATCCAAATAACCCTAGGGTCTATCCTACAGACAGCATTAGTTTGCAATGGACATGTGGTGTATAGACTTAAGCGTGGGCTTTGGGCTGGTTCCTTGCTCATGGTTCAAAGGCCTTCTTGTTTATCTCAGTTCTCTGGTACTGATTCAATAACTTTATTCCCTATTCTAGAGTTTGATCCATCCTACTAGCTTTTTGGATGTATACTTAAGCTGCCAATGTCAGAACACTGTATTACAGTGCATAAATGACTATTTCCTCTTTCTTTTTCTGGTCCTACTTCCTTTCATACCCCTGCTCTTTTTATTGAACAATTAGTTCCCTCTTGTGCCTGCTTTTCCCCTCCTAGTCTCCTTTCTCCATCCAACGCCCTACACTGAATCGGCAGGCAGAAATCTTTGAGTGGGTTTGTTAGAAACTGGGTCCTTAGTTGGCAGATGTATGCACCCTGCCCAAGTAGAAACCACAATCCTATTCAGGGTAAGTCGCAACACAACCTAAATTATCCTGTGCTCACCCTCCGGTAGCTTGGCACAGAACAGGCAGGCTTAACTTAGAATGCAATGTGTAAAGTACTTATGCAATAACTCATACAGCAACATAGTGAAAACACCACAAAACGTACTCCACACCAGTTTAGAAATAGTCAAGATTTATCTAAATAAAGCAAGACTAAACCGACAAAGGTCCATTATACAAAGATCAAGATTACACTTTTTAGAGGCTTAAGTAAGTCTTCATCCATAGGAATCAATAGATGCAATTCCTTAGCACAAGGTACCTGGATTGCGTCAAAAACAAAAACGTTGCAGGCCACAGGGGAGGTGAGGCGTAAGAAAGCAAAGTGATGCATCGATTCCTTACTGCACAGAGGAAGTGATGCGTCAATTTTTCCTTGCAGGAAAAACGATGTATCGATTTACGGACACGCAGCCTCAGTTCCTTACTGCGGTGCAGGGTTGATGACAAATTGACGCCCAGGGATGATGCGTGGAAAATCCAGATGCGCTGTGATGATGCAACTGTAGTGAAACAGTTGCTGCGTCAATTCTTCAGCTGCCAGACAGGCGCTGCATCGATTCTGCAAGCATCGTGTCGATTTTTCAGCTGTGAGACAGGGGTTGCGTTGATTTTTCCAGTGTGGCACACTGAGGCGAGGATTTTCTCTTTCAGGTGAAGTCTTTGATGGCTCTGAGACTTCTTAACAGGAGCCAAACTGACAAGACCTTGGAGATCACTTGTGGTGGGAAGGCAAAGTCCTTGCAGCATTCCAGCAGAGTCAGGGAGCAGCAGGGCAAAAAGCAGATGAACAGTCCTTCCAGAAAAGCAGTTCAGTTGAGTCCTTAGGGCAGCACTGTAGGCCTTCTGGCAGAGTCCAGTTGTAGGTCCAGAAGTATCTGATTTTAGGGGGGGTCAAAGACCCAGTATATATACACCCTTGAAGCCTTTGAAGTGGAGGAGACTTCAAAGAGTGGCTTTAAAGTGCACCAGTTTCCCTTTCAACCCAGCCCTGTGTGCCAAGAGATCTGTCAGGGGTTATCAGTTATTTGTGTGGGGTCAAGCCTCTACCCTTTGAAATGTAAGTGAGAGCCCCTCCACCATCCCTGCCCAGGAAGACCCTCAGTATGCAGATGAATGCAGATGCAGCTGAGTGTCCTGTGTTTATGGCTGTCTGGGTGGAATGCACAAGGGGAGCTGTCAACCAGTACAGACCAGGTGTGGATTGGAGACAGGCTGTAAGGTATAGAGAGCAGTAAGTGCAGAGAAAAGCCTAGTTTCTAAAATTGGCATTTGTAAAATAGTAATGTTAAATCCAGCTTCACCTTTAGGAAGACTTCTCACTACCATTCCAACCATACCAAACATGACAATGCCACAATAAAATTATAGAAGGGAAATTCCAATGCTGGCCTGTGAGAGGAGCAGGCTTCACAGTAGTGAAAAACAACTTTGGGAGTTTTTCACTACCAGGACATGTAAAACTGACAAGTACATGTCCTGCCTTTTACTTACATAGCACCCTGCCCTGTGGGCTACCTAGGGCCTACCTGTGGGGTGACTTATATGTAACAAAAGGGGAGTTTAAGGCTTGGCAAGTAGTTTTAAATGCCAAATTGAAGTGGCAGTGAAACTGCACACAGGCCTAAGGCATGGTAAAGGGGCTACCTATGTGGTTGGTACAATCAGTGCTGCAGGTCCACTAGCAGCATTTAATTTACATGCCCTGGGCACATACAGTGCGCTTTACTAGTGACTTATATGTATATTAAATATGCCAATTGGGTATAAACCAATGTTACCATGTTTTAGGGAGATGATACCTGTACTTTAGCACTAGTTAGCAGTGGTAAAGTGCCTAAATCATTAAGCCAACAAAATTGAGGTCAGAAAAAGAGGAGGAGGAAGGCAAAGTTTGGGTGACCTTCAGAGAGAGCCATTTTCCAAAAGGCTTCTAACAATGCCAAGATGGTCAACTGTGCATATGTATGCAAGATATTTTGGAATGTTTTTCCTATTACTCTGAGATAAAGCATTTCAGATAGCTGAGCCCATTCACACTCATTGTTGCCACTTCGGAATATTTCTTCTTAGAACAAAAGAATTAGCATTCCAGGAAGCCTGCTGTGCACGTGCCCATATGTGTGCCCATGCACGGTGGCCATTTTGGAATGCTTTTTCTTAACTTTAAGAAAAGCTATTTCAAGATGGTCACCTTTGTGTGCACATGATGGGTGGCCATCTGAGAAAAATAAAAGCAGTTGCAAAGCCAACAAGCCTCTACCCCATCTGTGAGACCTACTGCCTTTGCCAATGCTTGCTAACTGCATTAGCAACAGTTTTATTGCAGCCTCACTGGGTTGGGTTGCTGGATTGAATTTATTAACCTGAACAAACTAACCTTCTGGTTAAAAAAGTGACAGGGTGCAAGGCTGATTTGGTGGAGTTCTACAACAACATGTACAAGCTCTCCTGGTGCAAAATATGTGTCAACAGACAAAGGCCCCTAGGTTCTCTAATTTGGAACCAACTGATGAAATCGTTGAATAACGGGAATTTCATATGTATAAAACGATGTCATGGGTATGAAGCAAGGGAATAGATTTGAGGGACAAAATAGTGATATCTGAGGAACAATTCCATCATTCTAGTAAACAATTATATTATATCATCCTTAGTAAGAGTGCTTTGGTAAAATTAATAGGCGTGAATCATCATAATCAAAACATCCACTGCTAGTGCGCATGGGTGATTATGGAATAAGCTTTGTAAAGGTAATATCTGAGGTCCCGTGATAATTGGTTTCTATCTATACACGTCAACTTGAAAGGTATTCTAATAAACTGAACTACAGTCATGATTCTAATTTTAAATAGTTCGAATTTGTTACTTTAAATACATAGCTCTATTCTAGTCCACCGCTTCAGCTAAATAGATAACGGGAATCGTCATATTTCATCAGATCTCTTTTGTAAGAAGAAATATTTTAAGCCTTTCACTCTTATTCCATGTTAAACCACTGACCTCCTATATTATTTTATTTGAGGTATTTATTTTTATTTGAGGTATTTATACAGTGCGGACGCAGCAACAGGGCAACGGAGAGCCTTACAAGTGACAAATGGAAGTTACATATGAACAGTGGGGAGAGAGTGTAAAGAGATTCATCGTTAAGGTATAGTCTTTCCTGAAAGTACGTTTTCCAGAACAGGGATCCACTGTAGGCAAGGCAAGAGATTGCCTGTATTGAAGTTTTGGCTGTTTTTGTCTTAGTTTACCAGACTTGAGCGATTTTGGCCTCTTGTTTCACGTCGCCTCTCCGTGAGTGCAAGTTTGTTGTTCAGATATGGAGGTAGGGCAAAGTAAATTGCTGTGTGTGTGATGCATGCATTGTTGAAGTTCACTTTAGCTTCGAGTGGTAGTCAGTGGAGGTGACTGAGGACGGGGGAGATGGGATTAGATTTTTTCGGGTCTGTCGCAGCGCGTACGGCAGAAGAAGGTGCGGCGTCAGGTTGTGTGAGTCTGGTTAGGATAGCACTTGCTCTGTCTAGATGAGGGAACAAGGAGTGCATGTACTACGGATCTGAAGTTTGTAGGGGGGATGGTAAGTTTAAGTTTTCTGACTAAGCGGTGTTGACACGATGCCGATTTTGTTAGTTTGGCGATGTGGTCATTTAGGGTAAGGTTTGTATTTAAGATGTAGCCGCACAACTTTCTATGCACAACCAGTGAAGGGTAATGAAAACGAGCATACCAATTTAGCACCAACAGACAAGGCATGGTGGTCCTACCTGTAATGGCTCAAATTTCTCAAAATAATTTTTGAATTGCAGTCATGGCAATGTGTTGTAGTCTGTGGGCTGTGCTTTTTTTTAAAGTGGACATAGTTGGAGGAGATACTTTCTTGAAGTTATTCACCAGGCAGAGAGAATTCTTCCGGTCAGCATACAGTCTCTCTCTCCCAGTCAGCAATCTACTTTGAGTGTGCATTGCAGCAGTTTAAAAAAAGGGCAACTCAGCAGTGAGCTTGACAGTGAAAACAATCATACCTTGCCTTTTGCAACAGTTCCCTCAAAATGGCAGCAACTAAGCCAACCTTAGATCCCACTCCCCATCTGTCCAACCCATAGGGATTCAAATAAACACACCTCCTGGAAATATCTTAACCCACCACATGTTGTGAAGGCCTACTCCAAGCAGGCAAGACGCCTTCCTCATAAACGGGACAAGTGTTATAGGTCTCGTTGGCAGCTAGATCTGGCCTGGGGTTGGGTTTAACAGATAGAACGGGCTTAGTATCAGACTTCTTTGATGTAAATGAAGAGGTGCAATGACAGCAATTACCTCTGAGCCGCAGGAGACTTTGCTGCAGAGAATGGATAAAGATATTTGTACATGGGACACAATAAAAAACTGCCCAGCACTCCCATTTTTCATTTAAGTCTAAGACGGCACAGTAACTCTGGGTGCAAATCCACCTGCTAAAAGCAGTGCAAAAAACAAGGAAAACGAACAAGAATTGTAAGAAAACGTGCAGAAATCCAGGAAGTAACACTGATTTGTGATGTTATTCCCCATGGTAGATGTGAAACCTCGTAATATCCTAGAAAGGCACGGAAATACTGTTCAGTGGAAGTCTTATCATGTGAGGTATTAACATACATTATTTCCGGGCTAATCATACACTGTAAAAATGGATTGTACCTATTCCCTAGCAGAAGACTACAGATTTTAGGCAGAAGTGTTACATGTTAAACATCAACACGCTGCCTGC
The DNA here is from genome assembly GCF_031143425.1 of Pleurodeles waltl. NCBI lineage: Eukaryota > Metazoa > Chordata > Amphibia > Caudata > Salamandridae > Pleurodeles > Pleurodeles waltl. The sequence continues at coordinate 716,451,426 of NC_090439.1, forward strand.
ACTTCCATAAAACGAGGCTTTTAAACTTGTGTTTAAGAAACATCCTAAGTTTCAGATTTAATACTAAGCAGCTTGCATTACCTTTTAAGGCACATGTATGTACTGCTGTGTGTTTATTGTGCCATTTTTACAGCAAAACCAGATTTACTTTTTCCTTTTTAAACCCAGGTCCGACCTGAAGTTCAACATGGCTGTTTCTACGTTCCAATAATTTTAATTAAGGAAATTGATGTCACTTGGAGAAAAATATAACAGCAGCAAATGCAATTCTAAATAAAGAATGCCCTTAAATAGTTCAGCATTAAACCAAACATCTGCTCATGGAGGAAAGCTAAAATACTTCCCCTGTGAAAGCCAAGGAAGAAGAATTGGAAGGAGAGAAGCAAAGGAAAACGACCAGCAGGAACAGCAGTATATCGAGAAATTAACTTGTCTTGCATCTCTCATGCAGGCTGCGGTCCTCACCAGACTCATACTAAGTAGTATACATCATGCCTATAGGTAATCAATGTGACAAGCGTTACTGATCAGCAAGCATTGAAAGTCTCTAAGGATCATTCAAAAAGGAGCCTCGCAAACATTACGCATCTATGTACAGCGCGCTCTTAACTTTCCATGCTATGCGCAATATAGAACCATTAATTGAATGAATACATAAATATTATTGGGTAATATTTGTAAATAGTGTTTTGACATTTTAGAGATCTTTGACAATTAGATACGATTAGATCTGTCCTCCAATTCCCCTCAAATGCAGCTCCTCCGTAACAGATTGTAGGAAGGTACCCTCTTTCTTGGCACCCCCATTTTCTGCCTGGTGTCAGTGTGTTTGACTGTGTCTACTGGCATCCTGCTAACCAGGACCCCAGTAGTTTTGCTCTCTCCTGTAAATTGTACCTTTTTCTCCCCACAATTGGCATACTGGTCCCCCATGTAAGTCCCTAGTATATGGAACTTAGGTACCCAGGGTATTGGGGTCCCAGGGGATCCCTATGGGCTGGCGCAGTTATTCTGTCACCCATAGAGAGCCTATGCAAATGGTTCTGCATTGCCTGCCATTGCAGTCGGCGTCAAACGGGTGCATGCACCCGTTTTCACTACAGGTCACTGCACCAGGTCACTGTAAGGCACCCCTGTGGTAGGCCCTCTCAGCCCAGAGGGCAGGGTGCAGGTACCTGTGTGTGAGGGCACACCTGCACTAGCAGAGTTGCCCCCACAAACTACAGGCCCACTTTCCTGGACTTTGTGAGTACAGGGACGCCATTTCTAGTGTGTACTGGACATAGGTCACTACCTATGTCCAGTTACATAATGGTAACTCTGAACCCGGGCAAGTCGGAATCATGCCCCAATACTGTTGCAAGTATTGGAAGTATGATTCCATGCCCTCTGGGGGATCCTTAGAGGATCCCCAGCATTGGTACCACCAGTCTTACAGGGTTTTCTGAGCAGCCCAGCTGCTGCTACACCGTAAGACAGGTTTCTGCCCTCCTGCTGCTTGATTATGATCAAGCCCAGGAGGGCAGAACAGAGGATTTCCTTTGGGAGAGGGAGGTAACACCCTCTCCCTTTGGAAATACGTGTGACTGGCTTTTGGGGGGGGGGGGAAGCCTCCCAAGCCACTGGTTTGCTTTGAAGGGCACATTTGGTGCCCATGTGCATAAAGTCCACATCGGTTCAGGGATTCCCCAGTCCCTGCTCTGGCGCGAAACTGGACAATGGAAAGGGGTGGTGCCCAGAGCTCCTCCAGTGGGTCCCTAGGTTCTGCCATCTTGTTTCCAAGGTTGGCTGGGAACTCTGGGAGCATCTGCGTGGCCAGTCCAGGCAGGTGCTGTCAGAGCCACCTCCTGATAGGTGCTTACCTGGTTAGGTGACCAATCCCCATTTCAGGGCTATTTAGGGTCTCTTTCTTGGGTGAGTCCTCGGCTCCAGCTTGCAAGATTCCAGCAGGACTCCTTTGCAACCTCCACTTCGACTTCTGGCCACTGGAACTGCGACTGGACACTCCAGGAACCAACAACCCTGCAACCAACGAAGAAGCCTCTTCTGCAACCTTGTTTCCACGGCTCCTTCCAGCTTTGCAACATTTCCCCGGCTGTGCATTCTCAGAAGAGAGCAACTTTTCAGCCTGCACAAGAAGAAGGAATCTCCCTTGGAGTGAAGGAGTCACTCCTCTGCAACCACAGGCACCATCAGCAAGCGACAACTGGATGCGCGGATCTCCCCTCATCTTGAGCTGCATGTATCCTGCATCATGGGTGATTGTCCAGAGTAGTCCTCTTGGTCCACTCTGCGAGCTGTCCAACTTTGGTGGAGGTAAGCCTTTGCCTTCCCATGCAGGACAGTACCCCCCCGTGCACCACGTCTCTTCTAGCTGCAAAGGCTTGTTTGCAACTCCTCCAAGGAATTTTCAGGCAACATGTAGCTCCAGCCCCTAGCATTCCTTCCTGCAAAGCACAGCCTCCTGCGTGGTTCTCCGGCGGCATGGGATCCTCTTTTGTAGTGCTGTGTGGGCTTCTTCTGCAACTCCTGTGTCCAAGTTCTGTGGGACTCCTGTGGGTGCTACCTCTGCTCCTTTGGAGACTGCGACGCTGAGGGGACCCTGGGACTCCCTCTCCTGGGCTGAGTCCTCCTGGGCCTTGCTGGTCCCCGGCAGCACCACTTTTCCACTAACTGCGAGCCTTTGCCAAGGCTTGTTGGTGGAATTCTTGCACCGACACCCACCTGCAATCTTCACTCCAGCATGGGACATCATCTGCATCCATCGGGAACCATTCTCCAGCTCCAAGGCTGCACTGCTGATCTGTTCTTCATCATCGTCGACCAACTCCTGCAAGTGCAGCTGGGTGGGTAGTAGCTCCTACTTCTCCTGGACTATACTGTGACTCTTGGACTGGGTCCCCTCTCTCCACAGGTCTTCTTTCTTCAGGAATCCCCCACTGGTTTTCTTGCAGTCTTGCCTGGGTGTCTTCTTTTTCTTCTTTTCCTCCCTTTGGGTGGTGTGGGGAAAATCCAGTGATTTACTCCTGCTTTCCTGGTCGTTGGGGGGTACTGTGTTACTTACCTCTGTGGTTTTCTAGTACTCCCAGCTCACCTCTACACATTCCACTTACCTAGGTGGGGGTACCGTGTTTGCATTCCATTTTTTTAGTATATGGTTTGTGCTCCCCTAGGATCACTATTGGTTACTGCTATTTGCACTTTTTTCTAACCTTTTCTATGCCTATTTGTGATTACTAGTGTATATGTTTAGTGTATTACTTACCTCCTATTGGAGGATTGCCCTTCTAATAATTTGTGGTATTGTGTTCCAAAAATAAAGTACCTTTATTTTTGTACAACTGAGTGTTTTCTTTCATGTGCGTAAGTGCTGTGTGTCTACAGTGGTACTGCATGAGCTTTGCATGTCTCCTAGATAAGCCTTGGCTGCTCTTTCACAGCTACCTCTAGAGAGCCTGGTTTCTAGACACTGCCTACACTTCACTAAGAGGGGATACCCGGATCTGGTATAAGGTGTAGGTACCTTGGGTACCCACCACACACCAGGCCAGCTTCCTACACAGATATATCGCACCAGGTTGGGATTTTTATTCTAAATTAAAATCTGTATTAGACCATATAAAAATAGCCAGGTCAAAGGAAGTAACTTCACACCTTCAGATAGCCGGAGATTTTAATTCTCACTTCAGTAGTAATGTGTCATTGAAACTGTGTTGTAAAGTACATGGGAAGCTTTGAAACATCCCAAAAGCTGTGACTGATAACAAAAAAGTGGATAAAGGAGGACTATTATTACTTAACATTTTATTGAACATAATATCTGTGGGCCTCAACAGCAGAGTAATGAGGACACTGCTAGAAACTTCACACATTTTGCTTACTCTTCTAGATCCACACTGGACTATATCATTTTGGCATACTCAATATTTAAACCAGTAGATATGTTGACTGTAGGCCACACTGATTATAGTGATCTCACTTTTAGTGCAAATTTGTGCCCAGGTTTGAACTCAAAAGATGGTGATATTACTACTGACCTCTTTTTTCAATTAGTCTCCAAGCTGTGTGTGGCCTTTTTTAGTAGCTTTTTAGATATGATATTTGAAAAATTGGTATTAGAAATAGAGGCAAACCGTATACAGAGTTCTGAAAGTCTAACTAAAAAGTTGAAATCCACAGAAAAATAATTAACATAAAAGAAGTATTGTTAGTAAAAAAAGAAGGAGAGTTAAAACACAATAAAAATCTAAAAGACCTGTTCAAATTCTGACAAACCTACAATTTGACTGAGAAATACAATCAGATATTGAGAAAGGCTGTAAGGTTTCTCCGTAAGAAGAATTCAGAATTAGAAAAAAATAATTCTGACATGCCTTACATAAGGCATCCAAACAAAAGAATTCTTAAAGAGTTCAACGTAATAATGTCGCAAGTGGAGAAGACATTTGGCATAATTATATAAAAGAGTTTTACTCATCCAGTAAGTGTCCAGTTTTCAAGATCTCGAGCATGCCATATTTGAATGTCCTATGCTGCGACAAGTGTGTTCATGTTTTTAAAAAAAATATGTTGCTATCAAATAATAATACCATTGTTCATTATGCATGAAAATGTATATATGCGTCCGCAACAATAACGACTACAACCGCGTTGGAAATCGAGTTATTGATTGAGGTGAGTGAGAACCCTACTTAGGCAAAAACCATAATCCTTGCCAGGGTGAACCACAAAATTTACTAAATAAACCTGTGCTTTACCCTCTGGTAGCCTGTCAAAGAATCAGTCAGGCTTAACTTAGAGGCACTGTGTAAAGTACTAATGCAGCACACAAACAGTAATGAAGTAAACTCAACACAAACAAAATCCCAAACCAAGTTAGAAAAACAGAATACATTTCAACAAATACATTTATACTAGTAAAACAAAAATCCAATCAGTAGAACCAGAGATATTCAAGTTTAAAATTGTAAGTCAATATACCACCTAAAAACACAACGTGCGGTCACCTGGTCATGCTAGACCGGGGTGTAAACTATGGTGATCACCCTTCGATGTCCCCGCCACTTGGTCACGTAGTTAGAGAGGCATTGAATCAGGGTTCTCGTTACAGTGGTTTATTAGGGTATGCTATGTACACTGCAGTGTGTAATTTGTAGTCTTGCTTTCTCTTCCCTCCTCCTTCCAAGGTTGGTCCTGTGCATCCTCTCCCGGGTTGTGGTGAAGTGAGAATGGTAACTGGAGCTTTATGAATGGCAGCCGACATTATTGCACCACGAAGAGGTGGTACAATAATAATTGGGAAAATTTAGGCAAGATGGGTTAATCCCTCCCTTTACAAAAATTCAGAAACCCCTCCCTTCTTGCAGGGGTATGAGGAGTCGGTCTATAAATTGCAAGACTGACATTCTATCTCCTTTTACACAGGTCATCGGTAACTACATGACCCATGATCCCTTGTGTTTGGAGGTGCGTGTTGAACACATGCAGGCGTCGCAGCATGTTTTCGGAGTAGAGAGGAACAGGGAAAGAAAACCCGGAACACTGGAGATCCCCACAGGGCGACCGAAACAGTGGCTTGCCCTGAGACAATGGACGCGGGCTTACATAATGGAACTCCTGTCTATGTGTTGATATGGTACTGTGTGACGGGGTTCCGGCAGCCCACAATATGCAGGTAATTCAAATAATGAAAAATAAGCATAGCCACTAAGGGGAGATCCCAGCCACACCCTTCATTTTGGCGGCTTCTCAACTGAATATAAACGCCAACTAGAGCAGTGTGCAGTTCAACCAGATGGCTGTTCGAGAGGGAAGGGGAGGAAAACTACAAGCACTTCTCTGTGATTAAGTTAAGTCAATAAGAGCTTACTCTGCAGAGATGTGCAACCTTGATCCTGGTATAAAGAAAGGGTACATCTTGATGCTGCATCGTTGTGCCATAATATTTATTTGGTAATACGCTTTGTATATCTAATATCCCACAGAGTGTGACTATAAGAGAAGCCGACCCAGAAACAGACCAGGAGGCACTGTCCTTCTGGCCACTAGGTAAAGTTGAAACTTGTATAGGTTATATGCATGTGTTTTCTCTTCATGTGTGTCTCATCACTTTTGTATGCATGCCTTGTGCGACAGCTTGATGTGTCACGCGTGCCACGTTTGTATTATAAGATAAGGATTTTAAATGTTTTTAAAACCTAAAGCTGGACCGCTAAATAATTTTGAGATATATGCATTGCAATTTTATATACAACATTCGCTATCTACCTTAATGCTGCAGCATTTCTGGTCTTTTCCTATCCCTATGTTAGGTGACTGCTATAAGGGAGGTAAAGACCTCTCCATACACTTTGATACCTGTAGCCTAATTCAGTGTAAGGTTACATCTAGAAGCCCTGACGAATGCCCGAGACCGAGATAGGCTGTCCAAGGACAGAAACATGTTGGCACCGCAGAGGTACATAAGGGCCATGTTACCATCTAACATCCTCTAACTATACTCTATAGTATTTGTACTTGATCCCTAGGGTACCGTCTAATAAAGGGTACTTTGTGGTTTACCATAAGTGGTTTTCAGTAGCACTAACTGGATCCCGGAGATTTGTCCAGAGAAAAATTATTTCTAAAAACTCCCTCCAGGTAGTTCAACTTGAGATAGAATCCGCCCTGGTTGTATCCCCTTACTAGGATGGGATGCGCTAGTCAATGATGAAGCATGTCACATTACATGAGTGAGCCTACCTCGTCCAAATCTTGGAATTACCAGGAGTCAGAGTACGGCGGGAAAAAAAAAAGAAAAAATAGTAGGGAGACAGATTCTCTGGAGAACCTGTGAAAGTTGCCAAACATTCCCAACAGGTCACCTCTTCACTTTGAGTTTTGATTGTTCTAATAGGGGTAGATGTGAGTCGTAAATGAGCCTCTTTTTCTCTTTTAGTGTTAAAGAACCACCAAACAAGCCAGCTGGTACTCACCAGAACTCAGGACAATGAAACGCAGCTGCAAACAACTGGAGAGAAATTGGCGCACCATTAGAGACACCATAGACTGAGACACCATCAAGTCGGTCCTCAACGAATACTACAGACACATCAAAGTCGCAAGAAAAGACGCCCTAGCAAACCGCATAGAAGCAAGCACCAATCACATCAAGGAACTCTTCAGCATCATCAGATAATTCTCCTGTCCATCTGCCACCAAGAACACTATCCCACTACTCACAGGAACTCTGTGACAAGCTAGCAAACCATTTCCACAACAAGATATCCACCATCTACAGGAACTTCGGACCCCAAACCACTGACCTTTACAGTTGCCTCACTCCTACGTACGCCACCCCAGACCATCTGCTCAACGCATGGGAACAGCTCACCACACAGAACACCACAACCATAATGAACTCCAACCATTCAGGACCCCCCACGGACCCTTGCCCCCACCGCCTCTTCAACCCTGGAAGCAAGGAAATCAGTCGCCAACTCACCACCATCCTCAACTTATACATCTCCATAGTGACCTTGCCTGACGCATTGAAACACACAGAAGTCAGATCTCTCCTCAAGAAACCCACCGCTGACCCCAGCGAATTCCAAAACTACTGCCCCATCTCATTGCTCCCTTTTCCCCACCAAAGTCCTCGAGAAAGCCATCAACCGTTAGCTCACCGAACACTTGGAGAGAAACCACCTGCTTGACATCTCCAAGTCCAGCTTCTGCACCAACCACAGCACTGAGACTGCCCAGATCACTGATGACATCTGCACCCTCCTCAACAGGGGAGAATCAGCGGCACTGATCCTCCTCGACTTCTCAGCGATCAACACCGTATCCCACTACATGCTCATCAAGAGATTGCACCACATAGGGATCCAGGGAGATGCCCTCAGATGTATCACATCATTCCTCACAGGATGAACTAAGAGAATCTGACCACTCCCTTCGACTGGGAACCAAAGAACACTATTTGCTGTGTCCCCCCGAGGATCATCCTTCAGCCCCACCCCCTTCAACACCTACATGACACCCCTAGCCGACATCGTCAGAACCCATACCCTCAACATCATATCCTATGCTGACTACACACAACTCATTCTCTCGGTCTCAGCTGAACCATCCACCACGAGGAACAACTTCCACAAGTGTGTGAAGAGTGTTGCAGACTGTGTGAAAACCAACTGTCTGAACCACAATAACAAAACTGAAGTGCTGATCTTTGGAAACAACGCCTCCCTATGGAACGCCACTTGGTGGCCTGCCAAAATCAGTCCCACCCCCACAATGACCGACCATGCCCACAACCTCGGCATCATCCTGGACTGCAAGCTCACCATGAAACAACAGATTAATGCAGTCTTCTCTGCCTGCTTCCACACCCTCCACATGCTCTGAAGAATCTTCAAATGGCTCCCCATCAAAACAAGGAAAACTGTCGCTCAAGCCCTAGTCTCTAGCCGTCTGGACTATGGTAACACAATGTACGCAGGAACCACTTCCCAACTCATGAGGAGACTCCAGACCATACAAAACTCGGCAGCCAGACTCATCCTCAAACTACCAAAATGGACCCGCATCATCCTCCTCCTCAGGAACCTCCACTGGCTCCCCGTTCAGAAAGGGTGCCATTTCAGGATGTTGACACACCTACAAAGCCCTCCACAACCAAGGACCAGCATGCATCAACTATTACCTGAACTTCCACCACCCTCCAGAGACTTGTGCCCCGCCTCCCTTGCACAGATACCATGCATATGCCTAAGCCACACTGGAGGCCGTTCCTTCTCCTACCTCACCACCAAGTCCTGGAACAGCCTTCCCTTTCACCTCAGGACATCACCCTCCCTCGCAGAATTTACTCAAGACCAGGCTTTTTGACTAAAACCTACAACCTAGTGCCTGGATATCCTCACAGGTGATTAGCAGCGCTTTACAAATATGTGATTGATTGATTAAGTCTTTGTTGTAAAAACACTTAAGTAAAGACGTGGTATTTGCTAAAAATTTACCTATGGCTTTCATGAACTGATGTACAAGTTATGTTTACATGTTTTGAACATTAAGATGTATGCTCTGTTTGATGATAATCTTTAACAGAGCAGAATGAAACAAAATTTAACTCATTCAAATTCTGTGAAGAGTTATTGACTGTAACTATTGATGCCTCAAATATATCTTTCATCAATACCTTGTCAACGGAAGTCGCCTTTTATGTTACTTGTGGTTTGTTGCAATTTCCAAGGGTTGTGAGAATCAAGGATGCATTCTATGGGGATGGCTCATCATGTTCCAGGGCTCCTGTGTCTTCCAAGGCAGGCACAGCTTTGTTAAAATGACCATATTCTCCCTCCTAATTTTACTTTTGTCTTATTTAACCCTCCAGGCACACTAATACAAGTAATGAAAACACCAATCGGAAGTCAAAAAGCAGAGGTCTCTCTTTCATCCCTCTCTGGGTGGCCCTCCCCCACCTATTCATTGTGGCAGCTTCTCAATTTGTCTCCTATCCACAGTCCCCACCACATGTGCAGAGCACGATAAGGGCTGTTTCAGCTCACAAACTGACTTGCATAAACTGGGTGACACCCTCCGGTTGCTAGTGGTGTCTGGTGCTAGAGATACAGTACCCTTATATGTGCTATTCATCCACTGGTGTAACTTTCACCTGCAGCCAATAAAAAATTTGCCAACTTGATTAACCCCACAATGCAGTTTCTCTCACACACCATAGAAATCAGAAGCTCTAAAAAAGTCCACCAAGTTAGTTATTGGAACGCAATTGCCTCTTACCACGTCTGATGATAACAGCAATCCACACGTGGCCCTTCCTCTACCGATCAAGGCTCCAGAAGATGGGGCAGTCGTGGTGTAGTGTGTCCTCTTGAAAGCCCAATGTACTCCGCCCCTAAACCCCAATTCTCACATGGCTGTTTTCAAATCCATGTAGCAGTTTTCATTTCAGATAAATATGGGGAACTTCTCCCACATGCTTAAAGCTGGAATTTGACCAATGAGCAGCTTGGCCATTCACGCCCACATGATAACCGACTTACTAAAGGGTCATGTAAGCATTTTTAATTGCGAAATCATTCTTCATTTTTTGGATAAAATGCATACAGTTGGAAACTTTTCAGCAGGCCCAATGACACAAAGGCCAAACTAGCAGGTATCTAAGGAAACACTGGGGGTCCCACATAACAGACATATTTCCTATAGTTCTCTTCTTGAATGAATGAATGATTTCTGAGGGATTCAGTATCCTCAAAAGGCATCCCGTGATATGATTCAAACTTAGTAATGGAAGCATATTTCCTTTTTTCAGTATGTTCAATCAGCAGCAACCCAGCTTAGATAGCATAAGGGTTCTCCTAAATTTAGGAATATCAGCTGTCAGAACCACTTTAAGAGGGGCAAGAAGGAGGTACTGGGCCCAACCCTCGGGTTGAGGCCTTTCACTCCTGATGTCCTGGTGACCGATCTGATATGGGTCCTGAGCAACTGAGCCCAGTACCCCCTCAGCACTTGACTCTCTGTGGTAGTGCGGGTTCAGCAGTCCGACGCTGATCAGAGGAGAGGAAGGTGCTGAGGGTGAACAGAAGCCCACAACTCAAAATACGTTCAATAGCAGCAATAAGTGATTATGCGGTCAAATACTTGCTTTAATGAAAGGGACAAAAAGGAGTATTTGCATGCAAACACAAAGTAAAACGCAGCAAACACAAATAATACAGAGATCTCCTAAGGTAAGTCCTCTACTTTTAGATAATCAAGTCCTTGAGTTCCACTACCCTCGCTATTGGTAGTGGTTTTTGCACATTCATGATAGGTGACATTCAGATTAAGCCCAACTAGCAGTCCGGGTCCCATCACTCTTCCAAAGTCAAAAGTGTTTCACCGTCTATAGCTCTATGAGGCAGATCAAGTTCCCCTGGGCCCTTCAGCAATGCAATCAGTTTTACTCCCTCTGCTAGGGTTGCTCTACCAGACTCCTCAGGAGAGTTCTGCACTGCCTGCAGCAGCAGTGATTAGCACTCTTCACTTTGCAGTGGCTGAGGCTGGTCATATGCAGCTCCCTCTGGTGTCGCAGCAAGTTTCTCTGATCCCTCTGATGTTATGTTATATTGATTTATTGATTTGTATGATGCACTAATCACCCGAGAGGGTATCCAGGCACTTGGGCAAGTGTGTAGGTGGGTGGTCTCCAAGGTGCTTATATAAAGAGTCAAGTCCTCAGCTTCTTGTGGAACTCAAGAAATGAGGAGGAGGCTCTGATGTGTTGGGGGAGGTTGTTCCATGTCTTGGGTGCGATGTAGGAGAATGAGCGACCTCCAGTTTGGGTTTTGCAGATGCGGGGAATATGTACGAGTGAGAGTGAGGCAGAGCGTAGGTGTCTGGTGGTTTGGTGAAAGTATGCAGCTGTTCAGGTATTCTAGTCCTGTGTTGTCTGGGGTGTGTGTGAAGTTTGAATTGGCTGTGCATGTAAAAGTGAGCCAGTGAAGCTTCCTGAGGTGTGGTGTAATGTGGGTGTGGCTTGGGAGGGGGAGTATGAGTCTTGCAGGTGGTTTCTCAACAGTCTGGAGTCTGTGTAGGAGTTGTTTAGAGATTCTGGTGTAGAGAGGGTTACCATAGTCCAGCCTGTTGGGCATGAGTACTTGAGTGACGGTCCGTCTGGTGTTCTAAGGCAACCAGTTGAAGATCTTTCACAGCATGTGTGGGATGTGGAAGCAGGAGGTGCGCATTACGTAGATTTGAGCCATGGTGTTGAGCTTGTCCTCTAGGATGAGTCCTGGACTTTTTGTGTAGTCTGTGGGTGTTGGTCCTAACCCTGACGACCACCTGGAGGAGTCCCATCAGGATGTCTTGTTGCCGAAGACCAGTACTACCATCTTGTTGGAGATGATCTTCAGGCAGTTGGTTTGCATCCAATCTGCTACCATGGTCATGCAATTGGTGAAGTTGGTCCTGGTGGTAGTCTTGTCCATCAGGCAGAGGCCGAGTTGGGTGTCATCTGCGTAAGAAATGGCAGTGATGCATTGTAACTGGATGATGCTGACTAACAGTGCCATGTATATGTTGAAAAAGGTGGGATGATCCCTGTGGGACTCTGGATATCATTCTCTTGGTCTCTGAGGTGAAGGGTGGCAGCCTGACCCTTTGAGTATTTCCTGTGAGAAAGGAACACATCCATTTGAGAGCTGATCCCTGTATGCCAATACTGTGGAGTCTTCTGATAAAGGTGTTATAGGAGACAGGAAAGGGGTGATCATATGGGTTCTGATGCTTCAGTCAGGGTGCGGGCACTCACAGGTCACCACTGTGGCCTCCCCTCTCTGCACCAAAAAAAAAAAAAAAAGGTCAGGAGCACTGCTCTTCACAAAGGCCCCCCTCTGGCTTGCTGGGTAACCAACTCTACTTCACACATAGGCTACGGCCTGATAGCACAACAGTAATTAACTCTTCATGGTAGTCTCCTCTGGCACACAGGGTCGCCGACTATACTCTGCACACAAGCTATGGCCTGATTGGCATAGCAGCTCCCTGTAGCATGTGGGGTCACCCACTTTACTCCGCACATGGGCTACAGCCAAATCGGAACTGCAGTAATGCACTCTTCACAGCAGCCACCTCCAGCACACAGGGATGCTGACTTTTACCTGCACACAGGTGATGGCCCAATCGGTCTAGCTATGGCTAACTTCCCGCAGCTCCCTCTGGCATACAGGGTAGCCAACTTGAATCTACACATGGACGATGGCCTGATCGATGCAGCAGCCGATTCCTCACTTTTTGTCATGGGGATCCACTCGCCAGGATCCCATAACTGGACCTCACTCCCTCTAAGTGCTCTCCTCTTCCTCACAGGGGACACTGGTCTTGGCAAGCAGGCAGGCACTGGTGCTTCAGGGTAGGTGGTCTTGGATGTCCTTGGGTGACTTCCCTTCACTCAGCTAGGAGGCTAGCAGATCTTAGCACCGGATCCTGGTCACAGGCAGAAGTCTTGCAGAGCTTCCTCTCAACATAAAGTCCAACTGCCTGCTTGACAGTTGACAATTACAGTTCCCCTTCTTATAGACCGCTTCCAGACAACAAATGTGATTTATGATCTAAGTCTTTGAGGTTTGCGCTGGGGATCTGCTTCCAAGTCCCCACTCCTCTGTTCTGCCCTTCCTCCAGAAAGCAGTCTGTCACAGAAGGAGTGACTCCTAATATGATAGCACAACAACAAGGGCCATAGGAGTGTCAATTGGTTCAATCTTGGATGTCAGCCACAGTGATATGTGCATCAAAATGTTGGCCCGGGACCCCAACCCTACTCTTTATGAATCTATTATCATCCCCATCGCCTCTTCCTAAGATGTGCCAAGGCCCCTTTCCAGTCAGTGATCTTGCTCAGAATCAAAAAGCATCCTTTGAAGTGTTCCGAAGAGCCTGACTCTTCCTTTCTCCATTGTGTGTCCAACCCAGCTATCAGGAATGGAGCAATCTACAAATCTGTCTTGGGGGACTCCTCTACCTCCTCATGCTCCTCCAGTCAGACTTTGCTCTCCCAAAATGGACCCCAGAGACTTCCATGTATTGTACCACACACAGGCACACATGCAACCATGTGTGCACTGCATAGCACTACATACTAACTTGATTTAGGCAAAGTGTGAGTTAAGCAAATAGTAGCAGACCATCACACAAGGGAGTCTGTAGGATTCACTCCAGTGGCACAAGTAAAAAGCCCTGTACACTCCTACTGATCACTATGCATTAAGCTGCCACCACCCTGCTCATGCTACCTAACTCTTGGTAAAGGTAGTAGCCTTTCATCACTATGAGGACAGCGCTTTGGGCACCAAACCCAGTCCAACAAGACCACAATCTTTGAGAGAGTCCTGTCATGGCATACATGTGTGATCCTTGTTCACCCATGACTAATAAATTAACATCAGGGATCCAGCTATTATTGCAGCTGGGGCACTCAGGGCAGGGGTGCATGTCTGTCACTATGCAAGGACTTTTCAGTCTCAACATTAGCATAGATTTCCATGTGCCGCCATCAGCTCTAAAGCCCTAAATGGTGACAAGCTTGCTATCATCACCATCAAAAAGCCAGAGGGCCGCTAGTTGCAAGTACTGTAGTGGAGACAAGCTCAGTCATATTCACTGTGGTGCTATGACGCAGAGTGGAGTAGTGGTGGTGTGGAGTGGTGGTAGGAATGATCTTCCCTACTGAGGAATATGGCTAGGTGGAGCAGCAGTGGGCATGATGTGACAGGGATAGCAGGGCTGACCCTGATCTTACTGAGACCATGACTCCATAAAGATACAGGCTATCTATCATAGCTATGACAGAAAGCTCAGGCACTGGCAGTTAATTCACCAGGATAGCCAACAAAGAAGCTGTCAGAGCTGGTACGAACGTTCACGCTCTCTCAGCTATTAAGGACTGTGAAAGATAGGGAGCAGAGAATCTTGTGCCCTTACCATACCTTTCAAAGAGGCGCGGTCGACATAGCTCACTCTGGAAGGTCAACACTGCGTGAAAGGAACACAGAGTTGTAGCCCACCCAAACAACTCAGTATGTTTTGCATGTATGGTGAGTGCCTCCAGTGAATCTGGGTAACAGTAACAGCTTCATGGAATATGCAGTCCTCGAATTTTACCTCACTGTTCTCAACAATTTCTATTTCTTAATTTAGGCAGAGCACTTAAAAATATTCTGTACAGGCTGCATCACGGACTTATGACACAAAAAACACACCAGTGATGATAAGATGGCTATGCCCGCATGAGAAGCTTAAGATCTGAACTAAGCATATTCGTAATAATACTTGCCTTGAAAAAGAAATAAGCTTGCCAGCTGCAAGGATGCAAAACAAATGGTGGCTGTCGTTTGATCAGAAAAGGAACCACAATATAAGCTATCACGAATCAAAATAAAGAATATATCCATGAAACCAACTATTGGAATTTTAATGTGAATTTGTAGATGCTTGCAAAGTGAATACTTGATTAACTAGTAATGTTCTACTACTCAGGTTAATTATGAACACAGACTTATTTATCGCCTTCCAGGACAGCAAAAACACACCCTGAGGCAACTGATGTATGTCCTAGATGTGTGCACGTAGGCCAGGTTTTATCACATACTGTGGGAACGTGCAGTCATGCAGGCCTTCTGGAAGGAGGCTCTAGTGACAATTAATGAGGTTTCGGAGCTGACCATCCCTCTGGATCCACTGCAGTGTCTGTTGGGGCAAATCAAGAAGCCAAAGGCCACTAGGCGGAAATGTAGGTTTGTGGACTTGGCCCTGACTGTCACCAAGCAGAACACAGCAGGGCATGGAAGGTCAGGATAGCTCCGGACTGGAGGAGACTGTTACATGATATTCTTAAATGGACTCGAGCAGAGGTGGCCACACTCACTGACCTTCAATGCAGAAATTCACAAATGACGCCCACGCCGGATTGGGACATTATTCTGTTAGTACTGATGGCCAAAATGGACAATTGCCCACCGTGAAACCTTTAGCCATGGTCCCACTAGGGAACTATTGATGCTTACACTTACGTTATAATGGTAAAAGTTTTTTTGGTATATATGTATTGTCACATTTTTCTTCCGTTATTATTTTTAATCGTTGGAGATTGTGGCTGGCTCGTTGGGTGTGGGGGTTGGTGGAAGGGATTGGTTTTCTTGGGTTTTTATAGGCCTTACTTTGGATAGCACATAGATTTTGGGCCGAGGTTAAATCTGCCCAATATAATAAATTGGTATATTAGATGATGCCCACTGTTTCTTTGATTCCAACTTACTGTTTTAAAAGTAATAAAGATGAATTTAAAAAATAGTAATGCTCTACATCTGATGGTAAACTGCTTTCAATACAAAAAAGCACAGTTCATAAAATCTTCAAAAAACTGTTTTGGATACCAGTACTTGAATAATGCAACATTGTGAAAGCACAATCGAAAGAATCTTCAGAAAACAGTTGTGTGTGCTAGTACTTGAATATTACAACATCTTGTTACCTAGATGCTTAGATAGGACTATGAGCTTATCTCTGTATTTTGGTGTTTGACAAACTGGGTTCCCCCTTAGATCCAGTCTCCACAGTTTTCTCCATTGGCTTAGAGCACACTCCAAATCCTGCAATTGTAAGAGAAAAGAAAACGGAGTTAAGCTATGCCAAAACAAAGCCAACCATAAAGAGAAGATATCCCAATTACCTTACCATGGGGTTACCTCAGAAAATGTATGACTGGACAAATGTGAAACCTGGATTGTCCCTCTACAGGCAGATCAGAAAGACCATTATGTGACTTTTAGCAGCACATTGCAATGAGGAGTGCCTCATTAGTGTGGCTCATCATAACAACAATGCTCTGTTAATACTTCTGAGGAGAACACAATGTGATAGGAGGATGCTACCAAAAGTCTCACCCACTGGCACTGGGTCCTGTACTCACTCTGTACCTCACAGGCAAGGCCCAAAAAGGCAGAAAGTGCAAACTTGTGTTCCTATCTGGAGGATTCCTGTCCTGGCAGTATGGGCTGGACTGCTCCTATTCAAGCAGGGCCACATCTTGCTTGCATATGTATGGTTCATGCTGAGAGTGCTATACAGGGTCAAGACCAAACAGACTGGATTGTGACCCTCATTAATTAACCGTGTCAAAGTTTAATTCAAGCATTCCACTCATCGCATTTTTTGCTTTTCTAACTTCATTTCCGTAAATAATGCTGAATTAGCTACATCAGGATATAGACTTCTTTTTTGAACGGTTTGACATGTCAGGATTGAAAAAACAAGAAAAACTATAGAGAGTACAATGCATGATGTTTTTCCTTTTTGACTTACTTCGGTGGGTTGTTTCTCTCAATGATCGCATTTCTCCTGCTTCCACTAGGACTTGCTGGCTACACGTAGCTTGCTGATTGTTGCTTTTTTAATCCAGACAACATTAAAATGTTTTGACATGAGTTAGTGTGGCATTTGTTGCTTTAAGTGTGTATATATAGTAAACAGATTTTTTTCAAATGCTGGATTTTAATGATTTCCGGATTGTTTTACACATCTTGGCAAGAAAATGTCTGCAAAATACTTATCAAGTGGCAACCCAAATGCCTGCCATGCTCGACATCAGCCTTAGGTTACACAGACAATACCCTGGGTGCTGGAGATGCCGAAGTCGCAGTGGAGCACAAACCCAGGGCTAGGTGCGCCTGTAAAGTTTTATTTTCTTGCACAGGCTTAGGAGTTGCAGCTCTCGAGGGCGAAGCAGCAGTCTTCCAAAGGATGGGATCAAACCTAGCCACTTTAGTTTCCCTAAAAGATTCATTTTGTGAATGGTCAGCAGAGGAAGGAGGACGTGCTACCTTTAGCTTTAATTCTTCGAAAGTAGGAATAGCTCACGCTTACGAACCTGAACTCATAGATGAGTGCGAGTAGAATCCCTGCTTTCTGTATATTTTGTGCTGCCACTGCTTGTGCTGTAAATTGAAGTTTCGCTTGAGATTTTATCGCATGAAGGCAAGCAAGAAAGAATGAAAAATGACAGAAAGAAGAAAAAGAAGGAAGGAAGGAAAAAGAAAAAAGTAGAAAAACAAGAAAGAACGAAAAGGAAGGACAAAGAAAGAAAGAATGAAAGAAAGAAAGAAAGAAAGAAAGAAAGAAAGAAAGAAAGAAAGAAAGAAAGAAAGAAAGAAAGAAAGAAAGAAAGAAAGAAAAGGATATATAGACTGAAAGAAGGAAGGAAGCTAGCAAGAAGGAAAGAAGCCAGGATAGAATGAAGGCAGGGACGATAGAAAGACAAAAAGGAAAGAATGAAAGAAGGTAGGAAGAAAAAGGTAAGAAAGAAGGAAGGAAAGAAAGAAAGAAACATAGAAAGTCAGGGTTATAAAGATATACAGAGCACACAGATTAGTTTTTATTCAGAGTTCATGTGAGCTGAAATAGCAGCAGTCAGATAAACAAGGCCACTCTAAAGGAATTTACAACAGCATTGGCAGCAGATGGGATCTGATAAAGCTGGAATGTGCCCTGTGCTCACATCAAAAGTATTCTGCTATTACATTAGGCTCTAAACACAAAGACAATATTAAAGTCATTATTAACTAAAAAACACCAGCACTGTGTGCGCACTTGTGTGCACATGTGTGCGGATCTGCTCCTTGTAAAACAGCAGCATGCAGTCATCCAAAGAGAAGTTAACCAGTGGCTTAAGCTGACATATTGCCACATGCTGTTTAGTGGGCGAAAGTAAAATGTGAATGACAACAACAGACCGATCGATGAAGAGAGGTGGCTGAAAGCCCCTTTAAGTGAGTATATTATACACATCATTTTAATAAAATCAAAAGTGTTTGGCTAACACCAAACCTAACAACAGTTAACGCCTTGGATCCCTATGTATGTGGTACTTGCAAAAAGGGAACTGGCATCACTGAAATGGGAGGCGCGTTGCGGACACGCAGATGCCATTAATAGTGGTGACCCTTTGGGAGTCACTCCGGTATCCAAAATAATGCCATCTACTGCAGGATAGGAGCTACTGGTGTAAAATCTTTTCTGGATCCAGTCTGACGACTAGAAATGATTCAAGATGCAAAATGTAAGGGAAGAAATAGCCATTAGAATGAGCTAAATAGGATGCACCAACTCAGTCAGGTTGTTAACTTGAGATTTAAATTTAGTGGCAGTCATTTGTAAAGAGTCCAAGGATATAAGAGAGATAGGAAGGCCAACTTTTCATGATTTTTCAGACATGAGACAGAGATGAAAGGCCTTGCACTGTGTGTACCGTGCCATACAACTCTTATTCAACTTTTCTGCCTTGTAATTTTGCCCCAGTAGTACTGATATGTTCTAACTCACTGGACAAGCTACACTTTAGGTTGTTCTTCCCTAGCACAAGGTTCAGTTGGACTCAGAGCTTAATTTGTAAATAAAAATGTGCAGGTGCCCAAAGCGCTCCTCATAAACATGCAGCTGCTGCAAGTAAATGTGCGAACACGAAATACTGAGGCAGCGTCATCCTGAAGCCATCTCGGGCCTCTTTGATCCATGTACAGCCGCTCCCTGGCTCTTCAGCTCACTCTTGCAGCTTTCTGCTTTCTCCCATTGTGACACTTTTTCGTTTTCTCTTCCTCTGTCTTACCCATATGTGTCTTTTGCTCACAGTACACGCTCGAGGCAGAAAATTAAGTGCTGGCCCTCAAAATAAGTGCTGGTGCTCCGCACCGGAAACAACAAGCACAAATTAAGCACTGGTTGGACTGTGCTGCCCCAACCACCCAAAAAAATCCTGACTACTGCCCCTAATCGGGGTATGGAGAGACAGTTACCTGTTGGCAGCAGATTGTATGGTATAGTGCAGGTTTTTATGCTTGAGGCCCTGAGAGAAGTGCCCACTAAACCCTATTAAGGGCTGGAATGAGGTCAGGAGAGAAGGCCCTGCCTGGAATACAAGCAGCCGGGCTGCTCTTTACCTACCATTCCTCATAATGAAACACCCTAATGGCTAACAGATATATACTCCAAAAAGTGGAATAACTACGGTGAAGGTTCTTAGTATTACTGTTCTTTGTCCTATGTGATGAGAGGCGCGCCAGTTTCCGATCTTAACTGGCCCAAAGTTCTGTTTGTGAAAAACATCAGCGGCGATATTATTGTAAAGATTTGTTCTCCATCTTTTGGTGCAGAGGTTGCTTCAGTGTAGGAGTTATGCTTGAAAACAGAGTCAAAGGGGCGGCAGCACCAGCAGCAACAAGTGGAGTGGTCAGGCAGCTAAGGACGCTGACCGGAACAATGCGCAGACCGTGCTGTGTGAACAGTGATGATGCAGGGTTACTTACTACTCAACTCTGACACAAAAATCTAACCCGACGTCTTGCACCGTACACCGAAAAGGTATTTCACAACGGCAAGTGTGGCTTGAAGCGGAAGTCATGCGTTGGCTTCAGGCTGCCCAGTGTTCTACTATTACTTGTCAAAAAAAAGGCGTTTCGTGAGACTGGGAAACCATCACCTTGCTCACAGATTTGAAGGGCGTCTTGGCACAGCTGCACTGGTCTGTAAACTGCTGCGCACTCGATGCCCTGGGACGCCTAGCTCCCGTGTGCATTCATCATTCTGAGGGAACACTAATCCTGTAGTGAAACGGGGCTGCCTCTCCGGACATGCTCCAGTTGTTCACCGCCGCTCTGTGAGGCGGAGCACGCGCTCGGCAGCCCTTCACCAACCACACTCCAGAGACGCCGGTTCTAGGCCCGCGCTCTCACTCTGATGAACGACCGAGCCAGAAGATGGCTTGGGGTCTGCAACGTGGCTCGAGCGCGGCGCCCGCGGGCGGGACAAGCACCTTTAGTGGCGGCCAAGGAGGTGCCTCCTCCTGACCAGTGCGCGCCGGTTTTCTATCGGAAATGTCCAACCTAACTGCCCCAGCGGTGGAGATAGAGAGCGATACCACCGGTGGGACAGCTTGTCATAATCTGAAAAAAATCCATAATGTTGATTCTTGTTGACTAAACCGTGACACCAATGAATCCATCTTCTTTGCTACCTCTGCGGGGATCGATGCCAGCGGAGGCCGAATAAACGAATAGCCTGGAAATATGGGAGCACTCGCCTTGCAGCTCAGCTCGTCAGAATTCAGAGTAACAGGAAATTGGAATCAAGAAGAGGACTAATGTTTTGTAAATTGTACGAAACGCAGGTAATACACAATACAAAATGCACGCTAAGTGGTCAGCTGACCGGGCCTAGAAGCGCATTTTGAGATGTACAATGGCCGCCTACAATAGTTTATCCTGAGGGGCATCAGGAGGCGCTGGGCCCACTTTACAAATGTGCAAGTATAAACGAGAATGCAGCCTTTTTTAATTGCTCGCGTGACCTGTAGCGCCATTCCAAACCTTCTATTGTGAGCAACACTCGAGGAGCTTCAACGCAGGACCTTTTGCCAGTGCCAGGTTTCAACGTCCTACGACGGGCAGAAGCTTTGGCAAGAAGCAGATTGTCTGACAGGAAAACTAGAATCATTCTAAATGGGCTGGTGGCTCTGAAAGGCAGGTAGGAAAGGGGCAAAATCAGCCACGGTCGGAGTAGACAACACCCAGGGACATATTCTCAAAGGCATTTTGGAATATATAAAATGGCGCTTTTGTAGTATCCTTTAACGTACATTTACATGCTTTCATGAACTGGCTCCAAAAGATATAAAATCTGAATATCGATATTAGTGTGACACTTGGCATTAAGGAAAATTCAGGACAAAGGGTCAAAATTCTGGACAAAAATTCAGGGCGAAGCGTCAACATTCAGGACAAACATTTAAGAACAAACGTCAATTTTACAGACACACCCAAGACAGGCCATACCCCATTATGTGCGTTTATTTACTCTTTTTTAACATAGAACTATTTATTCACTGTGGTATTTTTGTGATTGCCTCCTGGTATGCTACATTCAGGGGTCACATTACAGGTGTCTTGTTCAGTAATAAATTAATGCCCCTCAGCACTGTGTCAAGGCCATCACCCCTATCCAAATCTTCGCAATCTTTCTTAAAGAGAAAGTAACAACAACATTTTGATTACGTTTCTGAACATTTTTAAACCGCTGGCAAAGAGTTTGGTAAACATTAAAGTAATTAACCTTATGCTAGTTTAAACAAATTGAACAAAAACAGCTGACTCACCCCAACCGCCCATGTACTTTTAACCTAAAAAAAAATTGATGAGGTCGGGCAGATGGTGTGGGCGACAGTCTCACACCTAAATTCAGGATGTGATGTACCACAACTTGTCTGTAGTCTCACAGCACTAAAGTGTATGTCTGAGACTCTACATTTATCTCAGAACTGGGACTGGGACTACCAATCAAAGAGAATAAAAGAGGAGGATGAAATTGAGATCAAATGGGAGGTTGTTGCTAAGAACCGGATAAATAAGGAAGAGAAGAACAAGGTGGGACAGTTCCTAAAACAGACAAGATAGGTCTACCAAGACTTTCGGAAGGTATTGGGTACCTGGGGAATTGTCTCTGCAGACAGGAGAGAAACAGGAGAGGCACTGTCAAGTGTTTGAACAAGCAGCACCCACCCACTAAACTCTTCTGGTGCAATAGCTCGCTGTTCGTGCTTGAGAAGGGTGAGCAGGGAGGGGCCAAACTCCTTGCTAGGTTGTGCAAGACAATTGTCCACTTTGTTCATGCCTTAAAATAGTTTTGAAATTGAGCAAAAGCCAAACTAGTGATCTAGGTTATCTCTAAGTGTCAAGTACACATAGAATCCTTAAAATATTTGGGATGTAAATTGCACAAACAAAATGTAAACATTTTAAAATGTAATCAGTGGTCTTTAACATATGGCACTGTTTTCTCCTTTAAGTACAATTAGACATCAGATTGAACTGGGAACCAGTTACCCTGCGATACCTAGTGATTAATATTTACCATTCTCCCACTGATTTGCAGGATGGAAATCTCGGCAGAGCGTCACAGTCCCTCTAAGCCCAGTTTGCTTTTTGGTCTTCTCTCCTGCTTTCTGTATAGGGCCACGTGGCACTAGTGAAGACGGTGTGCTACCCCGATGATAGTAATATTTTGCAAACCTTCCCCTACTCGACCTTTTTTCCTTCTTCAGACATACTACACATCTGATTTGATCGCTAGGGCGCCGTCGGGTAGCTCTTTCCAATCTAAAGCTACCCGTGACTGCAGGTGGATTAGGCTTTCTGGACTTAAAATGCTATTATTCAGCTGCACAGATCCAATGGGTGGAACGCTAGCTTTCTGCCTGCCCTCCTGCATGAGATGGGGTTTATTGGTAAAGACTTTTAAGGAGGGCTTACTGCACTGCTCATTGTTTCCTACTGACCATTCTACAGACCACCATCTGGAGTTATCATGCACAGCTTTCTCTTGCCTTGCTAGAACCTGTAAACTCACTGACATGAAGAAACCCTGTGCTCCTGCACTACCTTTGCTAAGCCTTCCCACTCGCACAGGCCTGTGCAGCTCAGCACAAGTCCATCAGTGGCATGCTGCAGGTGTCTGAAAATTGGGGGATTTGTTTCTGGATGGAGAGCTACTACATTTTCAAACCCTAGTGGCAGACTACCATCTTCACGCCGGTCAAATCCTCACTTACAACCACCTTAAACAATCATTAAATGCCCTATTTCAAGTCTGCCAACTAGCACTAACCCTACACGACGTGTGCCAGAAGCTCTACACCGTAGGGACTGGTGGCAAACTGATAGAATGTGTGTAAAGACTTTCCTGCAACATTGAGACCAGAGACCACTCCAGGTCTTCTTGTCATATTACCTGGGTGATTGATGTGGCCAAATGTCTGCAAGATACAGATTGGACTAAAATACCGGACTTTTCCCACAAAGTATCCCACGGCTGTCACTTTAAGTACATTCATAGAGCTTCCTCGGGGATGCATTCCGCCAGAGCTTCCCATTGGCTTTGTGGTTTGTAACTCACATTTTGTTGCTTTCAGTTTTCTGGCTTCATTTGTTTTAGGCTATGCAGCTCGAGTTCGTCCCTTCCCTTGCCCAAACCTTATTTACAGTATCCGTCCGAGTGCTCCCTTTCTGTAAACAGGCCTATAAATCTTGTTCTTATCTGAGCACATTTGCTGTGCATTCAAAGAACAAGGTAAATGTCAGGCTTTGTCTTTGGTGGGAACTTAGTGTTTACTTTTCATTCTCTGACTTCAAAGTGAGAGGATTTATGCGACAATCTTGATGGATACTGGGGTTAGGAAAGCATTTTTTCTATCACATGACAACATTTAAATAAGCTTCAGAATATATCAAAATCAGGAGTACAAATGAAGCCCATTTTTGTTAATTCCGAACTGTGTTGGAAACAAATACCTTTATATGACTGAAACAAAGCATTGCATTGAGTGATGCAATTTCCACACATCATCTTCTGTGTACTGTATAGTTTTATTTGAAAAACTGTATATCTGTACAATGTAATGGTAATGGCACACTATATGCCACTCCAGTCTAGGCAACACCAAACTAGTCTGCACACCTCCACTCTATGCCACTCTGCAACACTGCACTGTACGCCACTGCACTCTATGCTAATACAATCTATGTTAGTGCACTTTATTCTGTAACACTCAACTCTATGCCCCAACACTCTACATCAATATACTGTCCATCACTCTAACTTCCTCTGTGCCACAGCACTTTACACCACTTTACTCTATGCCATCACACTCTATGCCACTCTATGCACCTCCACTCTACCCTACACCTCTTCACTCTACGCCACTTCAGTGTACTGTGAAACAATCTACTTTACGCCACTGCACTCTGTGACACTGCACTCTACCCTACACCTCTCCACTCTATGCCACTGCAATCTACTCTGAAACAATCTACTCTACGTCACTACACTCTACGCCACTCTACCCCACTGCACTTTAAACCACTGCACTCTACTTCAGTGCACTCTATGCCAATGCACTCTAAGCAACTGCACTATATGCCACAGCACTCTGACACTCTACTCTGCAAGACTGCACTGGCCGCTACTAAACTCACCACCACTCTACTCTGTACTACTGCATTCTGCACCAATACACTCTATTCCACTTCACTCTATACCACTCTACTCTGCATAACTCCACTCTACATCACTGCACTTTACAGCACTATACTCGGCCCTGCACTGTACCATGCTACACTATTCCACTCTGCATCACTCTATGCCACTGCACTCTATGCCACTCGAGTCTACTCTGCACTCTATGCCACTGCACCACTTTAAACTACTGAACTCTCTGCCACTCTATTGTATGACACTCTACTCGACTACACTCTATGACACTCTACTCTGCCACATGCAACTCTATGCCACTGCACTCTAAGCCAATACACTCTAAACAACTGTACTGTACCCCATTGCCCTTTACTCTACACCACCTCACTCTACGCCACTGCTCTCTGTACCGCTCTATGGCACTCTACACCATCGCACTGACACTCTACTCTGAAATATTGCACTCTCCGCCACTGTACTCTACACCACTGTATTCTGTACTACTGCATTCTACACCACTGCACTCTATGCTACTGCAATCTACAGCCCTATACTATACTCTACTCTGCAGTGCACCACTCCACACTACTCCACCCGTCTACGCCACAGCACTCTATGCCACGCAAGTCTACTCTGCACTCTATGCCACTGCACCACTCTGTACTGCTGCACTCTTTGCCACTCTATTGTATTCCACTCTACTCCACTGCACTCTATCCCACTCTACTCTGCCCCATGCCACTCTATGCCACTGCACTGTACCCAATGAACTCTAAACTACACTGTACGTCTACACTACTCCACTCTGCACCACTCTACGCCACTGCACTCTATGCCACACAAGTCTACTCTGTACTCTATGCCACTGCACCACTCTACACTCTCTGCCACTCTAATGTATGCCACTGTAGTCCACTGCATTCTCTCCCACTCTACTCTGTCCCACACCACTCCATGCCACTGCACTCTAAACCATTGCACTCTACGCCAATGCACTCTAAACAACTGTACTGTACACCACTGTACTCTACTCTGCACCACTGTGCTCTAAGCCACTGCTCCTATGCCACTCTAATCTATTCTACACCACTATGGCCACTAACCTTTAGCCATGCTGAACAGCAGCCACTATGGTGTATAACATGGCTATAACACATTGGCAAAGCCAATAACTCTTGCACAGACGAGACCTATTGGCTTTGCCAATGTTTGTTAGTACTATGAGGTACCGAGGTCCCTGAAAGAACTGTGAATGTGTAAGTTCTCATTTCAAACATGCATTACATGCATCATAATATAGGCTGCTACAAAAATGCGCAATTACATTTTGGTTAAATAAAAAAAAAAAGTCCTTCTAAAATACAGATTTGAATAATATACAATTAAAACAGTCGAATAAAACCACACACTCGACAACTCACTTGGAACACCCTTACAATACCTCTCTAAAAGAAAATATATTTATTAGGCTTCAAGTGACTCTTTTGATTAAAGCCAATGCAGGTTTCCAAGCCCCTTTACATTTGCAAATGTACCAGTTGCACACATTTGCATTTCTTTAGGGAAGGAGACACCGTGGCAAGAAGGCCTTTTCTTATCTGTCTGCCCCTCCCTCTCTCAGAGCACAGGAGACTACCTGCCTGTCCATCCACCTGGGAAAACGTATCTGTCCTAATTGCATTTTGTCCTTTTGGTGAAAGGCTAAAATTACGGACAAATGCCGCGCGTTAAGCCTTTCATCACGGACAACGGAGCGAAATTACGAGCAGTCCTTGAAAATTACGGATGGGTTGTTACCCTAATCGATATACAAATATTACACACAGAAAGGACTGTACTGTTTGCACTTTCACTAAAAACGAGATTGACGTTTGGGGACGCTTCACAAAGGTGCCATAGCATGTAAAAGAGCACCCCTGCAGTACTAATGCCAGTACTCGTAAATGCCTGTCTGAATAGGCCTCTTCATCCTGTACTATGGGCCTCCCAATATCCCATTCAGAAGATCAATTGTTGCTGCGGTGCCTGCAGGATGCCAGGGTACAGGAGCCTCTCAAAGTATAAAGCCCACTCTGTCTAGCAACTGTTCCATGAAAAGTCCAAAAGCAACCAGAAAGAAGTATCTCTTATTAGCGTTCCAAAAGTGTATGTTAACATTCTTTATTCATGTCTTTTTTCACTTAATTCCATTTCTTAAAATAATCCATGTCAGGATGTCAGTCCATTTTATAGTATCTTTTCATTTACCAATTATTTCAGCTCTAAATCCCCACCAGACTCTGACAAGTATGCCTTCATCAAGAGTTTACTGGAGTCAAGAAGTAAGGCGAGGCAATGCCCTCAACAGACTTTTAAATCACTCATATAAAAAAACTGGTACCCAGCAGAAGCTGTCTAGATGAAAAAGACCTATTGTGAGCTTACCAAGAACTTACAGTGGGCATGAAGGCCACCCACTGCCTAACACTGGTTGGCTTTATTGTCACTCGCAGCTGCTAGCTTCATATTCAATGGTTTGCCTTGTCTACCCCATGTTTATCCCTCTCCCGGAGTATATCCTCTTTCATTTTGTCCTTCCACTGCTCACTTTTAGGGGACTACTATTTGCTTAAGCACTCAGTGAGAGTGCACATGTTTTCCAACAGTCTACCTTTTGTGCCTCTTCCTGCCGCCGAGCTCCATGATGCTCTCTCATGCCTATCATATGCTTCTCACTCCCAAGCTCTGTGTTGCGGTCACCTGTGAGCTTCTCATTTCACCCCATGGTGTTCTCTCACTCATATCTCCCCGCTCTTCTTGTTGCTCCCTTCTATGTGTGCTACTTCTTCCTCTCCCCCATCCGCTATCCCAAACCTCTCCTTTATTGACACCCTATAATCTCTGCTCCAAAGGCCTTATTTGTTTTTTGTAAGCTTTTTCTATGGAGGGGCCAAGAAGCAAAGTGCATTTGTGTATTTCCAAATCGGGAATCACAATGTACAATTCTCTAAATATCAAATCACATTTAGGGATTACCTATTTGCATTTTCATGAGCACACGTATCAAGCATTTCCTAAATGCAAAATGGGCATTTAGGAAATGCTATTACCATCAACTTCATGCTGATGGTAACCATGTGCAAATTAAAAAAAATGCATTTTTTAAAGTGCCATGTAGGATACACATGCCTCAAGTGATCTCAGGGAGGGCGCCAGGCATTGGCCAAAAGAAGCATTATACAGATAACAGTGCTTTATTTTAAGCAGAAAATAATTTATTGCATTTTGAAAAACAGTCACATAACTTAACTGCAATGTTTAAATATGCCTAGACGTATTTAAACATTGGCAACTTATTGAAATAATTGTGAACAATTCTGAGGGGAGGCCTGGTGATTTTTTTTTTCCACCTGGGTGGGGGGCGCAGCATTAAAACATTTGAAAACTATTGCCCTAGGGCATGTGTGCACTTCACAATGCACAATTAATTTTTGGGGAGCATAAAAGGGGGCCATATGCCCTTGGCACCCTTGGTTTGGCACTTCCTAATTTGCAGTTCCCTAATCAGAAATCGCAAATTAGGAAATGCAAAATCATTCGTACCTATGGGTCTGAAGAACCATAGGAACGAATGAAGTTGCATTTTTTTAACAGCAATTCCCTAATAGCGATTGCGACTTTGTAGGAATCGCTATTAGGGAATCGTTTTTTTGCTACATTCCATTTTCTGTTTCCTAAAAAGCGATTACCTAAAATTTGCTATTTCGGAAATGCAAAAGGGAATTTGGACACATCTGGCCTTAAATCACTTACTGAGTGATGTTAGTTTTCCGCATCTTCACTGTAGCATTTTGCTTTAAATAAATATTTAAAAACATATGTTCTTGATTGGAGGTACGTTTTTATTTCAAGTCCAATGATTGCTATATTATTTTACAACACACTGGGAACTGGAAAATATGACAATGCGTTAGAGGAGCACGAGTTTGGCTAGACATAACCCACAGTAGTAAATGTTACCTCTACTTCTCTCAGTTGATTGTCCACGGCCACAAGCTGTGAAAGGTTTTCCAAAATGGCCAAATCTTTCAGTTCATCAATGCTATTATTACTGATGTTCAGGATTGAAAGAGATTTCTGTCAAATAAAAGTTAGCAGGTGTAAATAAAAATATATAACATTGCCATGTGAAATCTTACACACAATGTTTTTAGTTTGCATATTTCAGTACTATTAAAAACAGGGACTACGGGTTTTGCTTCAGATATCAACTGTTTAAAAAGTAAATAAAAATGAGAAAGTTATTTATTTGTTTACTGGAACACGTGAAACAAGAAAACTATGGCCCTCATTATGAGTCTGGTGGTCCATGGACCGCCAGACTCACGGTGGTGGGTGAACCGCTACGGTAGTGGCGGTCCACCCACCATATTATGACCGTGGCATCCTGGCGGTCTCGGCGTTTCAAATCCACCAGGGCAGCAAGCAGCTGGAGATTATGAGTCCCATTCCACCAGCCCTTCCGAAAGGCTGGCGGGATCCCCTGCACTGCCCATGCACTTGGCATGGGCAGTGCAGGGGCCCCCATGAACATCCCCATAGCAGATGTTACTGCTTGAATTACGGGCAGTGAAATGCGCGACGGGTGCTGCTGCACCTGCCGCACTATCACATTGGTGCCAGCTCCATTAGGAGCTGGCGTCAATGTAAAGGCCCTGTGAAACTCAAAATAGGGCCGGCGGAGACTTCACCGCACTGGTGGTCAAATGTAAGCAATGAGTTTGGCTGGCCGCACCATATTTTGCAGTCATAAGATGGTTGAGCTTTCACAAACACAGAGGTTGTAGCACAATCTGATAATATCTTTGATTTTCATGTGTGCCAACCAAACCTTACCTTCTCCTGGAATGTTCATGCACCCCAAGAAAAACTGTTGCAAAAGATCACAGTTTTTAGCATAAATTTCAGCACAATTTCCCTATAAATTGTGTACAGAGCAATGGGTATTACAGGTAATTCAAAATAATAATTCTGGGTGTGCTATTTCACACATTTCACTTTTTAAAATATACATTTATTTCACTTCTACACCCCACTTACTTTTTCCACCCAGTATCTTGCAAGCTAAGTCTAAGTTTATTGGCAGATTCCTGAATCTGCAGCACTTGGAGCCTCCACATGTCCTTGGTGGCAGGCAGCGAGATGGAGAAGGTATGGTGCGGAGATACACCTCAGGTACATTGACAAACCTGTCAGTGCGTTGGAGTATACTCAGGAAGGCATCCGTTCCAGAAAAAAGAATTAGAGAGGGGGAAACCTGATTTAAAAACTGAAGTGTGCACCATTGTTGTGGAATTATGGAACTGAGTGAAGTGAAGTAAAAAATCGTGGTGACTGATGTGCTTTGGTTTGAAGTAACATTTTGGCAGTCATGTGTACTGGGGACATTATAGCACATTAAACCAAAATATTTCGTTTTTCCCCTTTTATATCCACTATGGACAGGATGAGCAGAATGAAGACACTACCTAGAAAGAAGAATTGTGTGGATGGGGGAAGAGGTGAGCCTGATTCTTATTAAGACCACAACAGATCTGAATCAATCCAAAAGGAGGTACAGATGCCCGAAACACTTTGGATAACACAGATTCATTTGGAAAGCAAATGTCCTACTAACAGAAGGACAGTTGGATCCATGATCAGCGATTAAAGACAGAGTAAGTCTGTGTAAGAAGAATAAAACCTCTGTCATATATCAGCACTAAGGAAAAAAGGGGTCCCATTTTAAGAAATGACCCATATAATCTGAAATTTTGCTGGAGAATCAACGAGGGCAGGGAATTCTAGGAAGACTGAAGACTCAAACAACATAACCAAAATACATTTCTCTCCTTAGATGAATGTAAAAGCCTGTCCAGAGTTTACACATTTGTTGCCTTCTCTCCCTTACCACATTCTATAAGAAACTTCGAAGTTATCACTTGCCCCTTTGGGTGAAGGTTATTAGAACCAATATCTAAAACTGCACCACCACTAACTTAGTTATTGATTGCACTGACCAATCTATCTGCTCTTTTTCTATGTGAAGGTCACCTCAATGCTAGAAGCAGAAAAGAAACAACAATTAACTACCTGTTAACATACAGTCCTCTCATCACAAATGGAGGTGTCTTCAGTTGGCTGTTAATTTTAAAGTTCCAGCAAAGGCAGCGTAGCCAGCTGGGCTCATGCATTAAAGGTTTTTCTTGAGCTCCAGCGCTGCTCACGCTGTGGGCCAGGAACAGCAGCCTTGAGAAAGAATGAAGTGGAGCTGCGACCCCCACACCAAGTAGAGCGGTTGGAGTAAGGAATGGTTAGGTCTCAAACTACTGTCTGCAGCTCCAACTCCCAAAATACTAGTCGGCAGCTCTTCTTCCATTGTTTGAAGATGGAGACCCTAGATGTGGTGCCGAGGTTAGTTTTCCAAACAGAGTAAAATCCTTACAAGAGCTCACCCACAAGACAGAAATGGTGGCAGGTCTCTGCCTTCGAAAGAGGTGAGGCACCCAGAGGATCGGCATTGGGAGCACAGGCATCCCAGGTGCCAGCTCTTTTTATTTTATGCTCTGATGACAAAGCTTGCCCAAAGGGCCTCAGAGAACACTCAATAGGAAGGTGACAAAGCTCATCAGTCCTAAAGGAGTTGCCACTGAAGAGGACACCAAGCGATGAATCCATAGATACCTAACTTTGAGGAAAAAATGAGACTGGCTCAACATACCACAGGTGCTTTTCACAGTGGCAGCTCCTTGCCACCATGCAGCATAAAGAGGTCAAACAAAGCCGTTCTCAGGTCAAAGAGATTTTGTTGGCACACAGCACAGATCCAAATGTAGGTGACCGAGTGGAAAATAAACCAGATGACACCCACGAATCGGGCTTTACCCTAAGGGAAGCAGTGATACATGCCCTGGTAAAAGATCAGAAGGCCCCTGTGGGAAGCTCTAATCAGAAGTTATGGTGATCGAGAGAAGCATGGAAGAACTTAAAAGGGAGAGTAGGCTCCCACAGAGTGCGATTTGAAGGATTCAAGCAGTGCAGTGAAAAACTGGAGAAAGTGGTTTATTTGGCAGGCGGAGGAGCTAGAGTGCCTGAATGGCTGCAAGAAATGCTCTATCACTGCCATAATCTAGCTGTAAAGAGAAGTGGAAATGATGCACAGTACAATGCAGGCCTAGAGCCGCAGAATGCAGGGATTCCCTAAATTAGATGATGGGGAAAACATCAAAGAAGTGATCCAGCAATTTCTGCAAGCAGATATGGGGGCGGGGGCACAACGAATATAGACGTCTGCATGGAAATACATTTGCTAACAATATACTCTAAGAGAAAACAGTCAGAGACTGGAACAAATCTTGGTGGATGTACTGGGATGCCCAAAACAGAGAGAGTAGGTTACACATATGGCCTCCAAAAACAGATGTATTTCCCATAAGAGAAGCAAACTGTTAATTTTCCCAGATTTAGGCAGCAGGACCGTGCAACATAAAAAGGCTGAACTACAACTTTTCTGATTCATTTAACGCCCACGACATTGTTCACAATGATGCAAGTGTTTGGTTTGTTACATAAAATGGCACTTAATGTAATAAAGGATTGTGGAAATAGAAAAATCTCAATGTCATGGAAAGCACATTCCACAAAACTAGACTGAATGCTTTGTCGACCTGTGATTTTGCAATTACTGCCGAAATTTGGGGATTCTGAGAAAAATAATATATAGGTTCTAATAAAAATGTGTTCTGGTGTTTGTGAATCAAATTCTTGACTATATTAGAAACCTGATTAGCTGGCTATTATCTTGTAACCAGAATGAAAAACAGGGAAATTAAGGTTCTCATCCATTGAGCTACAGGAATCAGTGGCATTTGCCACTAGAAGGATATGTTTTCAAATAAGCACACCAAGGTGCATTTTGACCCACATGTAATACGTCATACACATGTGCCTACATGGAGTGCAACATGCCAAGCCAATAGCTCCACAGCAGACCATAAATATCACTTTCAGAGGTAGCTTTCATTCACTGTGGAAAGTTAATGGAGCAGCATTCATATAACATGGGTAAGCTAATGATAGAAAATTATAATATTCAAGCCAGAGCCCTTTTTACTTGAAATACAATTCAACAATGCAACTCAACAAGCCAAGTGCAAACCTACAAAGATTCAGAATAAGCAAGTATGAAACCCAATCTGACTATCAGCACTAAAACAAAGGTTTGCACAGAATTTAAGTGTGACAGACACCTCTAGCCAGTGGCCTTTTAATCAATAGCACGTTGCATTCTGTTGCTTGCCTTTCTGTTGCTACCATTAAGGTATAGGCTTTAAAATAGCAGCATGCAATGCTCCAGTAGCATGCATTCTGGAAAGCATAAATGAGGTGCATCTACAGTGCTGTGCATGAAGTCTTCATACTTGGTACAGCATTGGGATGTTTCTCTACGTTCCAAACATATTGGTAAATACAATTGCATGAGGACATGTTTCTCTTCTCAATTAGCAAAAAGGATGCAATGCAAAACTGAGATGCATCAGTTGAACTATGTGTACAGGCTGTGTTCCAAAAACATTGATGCTACAAATAAAAATTGAAGTGTATCAGCAACACACATCTGTGAAGGCCTTAAAGTTGGAATGAGTGATATAAGAGCTATGGGAGTAAGGCAATGACAACAGAGATAGGAGAACAGGAATTGCGGATGCTGGAGAGAGCATAGAAAAAGGGATACTACAAAAAGGAATGAAAATGTACATGATGGAGAAATGAGGAGGATGAGGTACAAGAGGGAGGAAAAGCAGTGCTGAGAAGGGGAAGACACGGTTAGAGAATGAGAAATATCCAGCAAGGGATGAGGCTTTGATAACCACCTGTAATTCATAAGGAATGTAAAGATGGAATAGTTTCTTTACAGTAATCCTAGTCCTCTCTTATGGGAATCTCCAATGAAATCATAAGCACTGAATTGTCACACCCAAATGCAGGGGCACCAGGGCAGTTCTTTTAAAGTCACATCCACTTTGTCTCACTTCGGATTCATGTGGAGACCCGATCAATTAAGAGTCATGATGGTTAGATGATAATGTTGACTTGCTTATTGATAGAAAGATGCCTTCACGAGCCAATGTTTAAATATGGACAGATGAACATTTTCAGTTTGCTGAGGTGGGCTGCTACAACCTCCACGCATTTGGAGAAAGTCTGTGGTGCAGACTTGAGAATAAAAGGAAGGGCCTTTCATTTCCTACAATGAACCTCAGGGAAGTTTCAATGTTTTCAGCTCTTGTGATGTAAAAATAGGCAACTTGTAGGTTTATTAAGCATAACTAGTCCCCCAATGGAGTTGAGGGTAAGTCTGATGAACAGCCAAATTTCTGAATTTTCTTTGCAAACCCACTTGTTCGCTTTCTTGAGGTGTGAAATGGGTCTGTGCTTGTTTTTGTGGCCGTTCTTTTTCACCTGAAAATACCAAGAATAAATTTCCATTCCTTTTCAGGGGAGAAGGTACTTCTTCCACTCCTTTTTTTTGCAAGAGAATGAAAATTTCTTGTTGCAATTTTTCCCACTTGAATTGGGACGGTTTCTTCGGTGGAATGGATGGTAGAGGCACTTGCATCTGAGACAGTATCCATGTTCTACAATATTCAGAACCTATCTGTCGATGGTTATTTTTTGCCACTCTTGCAGGAAAGATGTTATGCTTCTCCCTACCAGAGTGGGCAACGGAAAAGGGGGAAGATTGAACTCACTGGCTGCCTATGGTAGTTGGCTTGTTGGATTGAGCAGATGGTTGCTGACTGCCTATGCCTCTGTGTGTGCTGTTGAGGTCTTTGTGACTATCAATGCTGTTGTTAGTGCCAGTGAGGGGTTTGAAGTCCCGACGGTCATAGGGTCTATAGGAGAGTCTTCTATAATCTCTTCTTTTCTCGAGTCCAACATCTCTAAGGGTGTCCAGCTCAGACTTTATGCAAGACATCTCATCATTGTCATAAGATCCAAACAACGTATTCCCTGAAAAAATGAGATCAAAATACAGTATTGTGCTTGTGAGCCTGAGCCACGATGAGTGAAGGAGATCTAGTCCTTGAAAATATCCATGCGCTGCAAGTATGGCGGTATCAGCTGCAGCACTGATGATTTGATGCAACACTATCATGCCCTTGTTGTTGATCTCCTGGAAGTCTTGGTGTCTGTCTCTTGGTAGATCCTCTGTGAATTGTTGGACCAATTCCCAAAGAGAGCTGTCATACCACCCCAGAAGCGCAGAACTGCTAGCCGCTTCCACTGAGACACTGGCAGTATCTCAAAAATTTCTTCCAACACAGTCCAACTTTTTACTCTCCTTATCAGGAAGAACAGTGGAAAAAGCAGCTGCAGCATGAAAATTACGGGCAGCAGAAACTATAACTCAATCTGGGACAGGATCTGTGCGTGTAGAATGTTCCTTATCCAGAGACTTGCATTTCTTCTGAAGGCGGGATGGAGCAGCTTTAACAGAATCTGGGGTGAAAAATAAATCCATAGCACGCTCCAACAAACCGGTCACCAATGGTAGCAGTGGCTCAGAAGCGTATCTTTGCTGAAACGCTTAGAAGATTACAGATGTGGTGGTAGTTGGTAAGTCAATATTTAACTTATTGGGTCCTCTGATGAGAACCTCCTGGATCGTATTAATATAATTGATAGGAGATGTTCTCATGAAGGAGAATCTAAAAGAGTATGTGAGTGCAGACGAGGAGATGAAGTGGTATGATGAGACTGAGGATCTTGACCTTTGTCACTGTGAGTGTGATCGCCTGGAACATCGATGGCGATATCTTGATCTTGACCATGACCTAGATCTATAGGTGCAAGGTCTGGTATGACGTGAGCACGATCTGGGGTGCCTCAGTGGAGATGCCACTGGCACAGGTGAGAGTGGTGGCTGAGAGGAGTGGTTGGATGATCTGGTGAAAGTACTGCTGTGAAGTAGGACCTCCCCCCTATTCTGCAGGTCCGTACATCTGACGGGGATCTTGTAACTAATCATCAAGATGTCCTGAGGGTATTCGTGGAGCATCTTCATGGAGTGTATAGTGGCGGTGCAGTGGGTCCACTGGGGCGGACTGAGGGATATCCAAATGGAGTGGGGTTGCCCAGACTGCCCCCCAGGCTTATGCAGGAACTGGAGAGGGAGACAGACATGGAGGAGTTGGGAGTAGCTATCCAGGCCCTCAGCAGATCCAAAGCTCCGGGCAGAGATGGCTTTCCTGCAGTTTTATCAAGCCTATTCTGTCACTCTGAGAGGGAAATTATTAGAGGTCCTTAGTGAAGCTCGGGAGAGTGGGATACTGCCACGCATGATGAGGGAGGGTATTATTACCTGATGCTGAAACCTGGGAGAGATGTTACCGACCCGTCTTCATACAGGCCTCTCACAATGCTTAATGCTGATGTTAAAATACTATGCAAAGTATTGGCATCACGGTTATCTACAGTGGTCCACACACTGGTACTGGCACGCAGCACCCCCTTAATAACCTAGACTCACCCATGTATTGCACAAAACAATGGACAGAGCCTCTGAATTGGCATTAGTATCACTTGACTTGAAAAAGGCGTTTGATACGGTGGAGTGGCACTACCTTTTGGCTGTGCAGTAGGGAATGGGATTTGATCCTGTCTTTTGTGGCTGGGTGCGCCTCTTGTATACCAGCCCTTTGGTTCGTGTTCGAATCGGGGGAGACCTCTCAGGGGTGTGGGAAGTGGGGAGGGGTACCAGACAGGGATGCCCCCTCTCGCCACTGCTGTTTGCCCTAGCCATTGAGCCCTTGGCCATCCTCCTGCATAAGGAGATGGATCAGTGGGGGATTAGGATTGGTGACTCCACACATGTTCTCTCTCTATACGCGGATGATGTGTTGGTATATGTCCATACCCTGTACTGGCGGTGCCAATCTTGATGGGGCTCCTTGAGACCCTTGGCGTGGGTTCAGGCCTCTGGGTCAATGTTCGGAAGTCGCTCCTGTTTCCGTTGGGCGGTCTGATGGGGGTTCCTGTTGATCGATTGCCTGAGCTCGGCCTCCGCTGGGAATTAGAAGGCTTTAGATATGTGGGTATATGGGTGGCCCATTAAGAGGACACATATAGACGCTTCAATGAGCAGAGGGATCTCCTTGAATGGGGAGTAGCGGAAGAGGTACATATGCGTAATGCCCATAGGGACAGGGGGCCTCGGAGGCAATCATGTTGTGGGGGCCTCTTCTCCATAATTTTACAGAGGAGAATGAACACAATTCTATGGACGGCCCTAGTGAAGGGGAGTGATATGGGGCACCACTATATTTTTGACACTGTGATCTTTGATGATTAACAATATTACTAGATGGTCCCTTTCCATGTGAGTCGATGGGCCGCCTGGGCATCGAAGTGCCGTGAAGCGGAAGGGGTCCTGCTCAGTCGCCAATGTAACCTTGGATGTAGGTATTGCCCTTCACCCATGACCATACCTATGAGAATGTCCCTTCATCGAATTATCGATATGCAGTTATTTTAATACCTCTTTTGTTGTTGTATTGTTAAATCATACCTGATAACAAAAGTGAAAAAATACCAATAAATATATATTTTTTTTAAACTGCCCTGGAGAGGGTCTTCCAGTGGCGATACACCTTAGGGTCATGAGAGTCCAGCAAACAAAATATACAGATCCTATGCAGGGTGTTTTGGCCATTTTCTGCCACATTCTGGGCAGTTCACAAAAAGAGATGTCATTTTGCAAACGAAATTAGATATATTTCCAGTCAGGAAAATGTCTAAAAATACTCTTTGCCCTAAAGGACGTTGAGGAAATCAGCTTTGGAAAAGATACAGATGAAAATCTTTGATGAAAAACCTTACAAAAGGCAGATGTCTGCTCCAGGATCCTGTCTGCATGAGCTGGAAAGAATAACTGAGCAAACTGCCACCTGCAGTGTATGATGGGACGTTGTAGGTCAAGAGCCCCTTAAAGGTGAAGTGTCCTATTCTCAATGTTTTCATTGCTGCAGCCTACACAGCTACATTGCTATATATTCCCCTATCTTCTAATTTAAAGAAAGAAGTATAAGGCGTTAGTGAAGGATGATTTTAAAAGGTCACTCTTCATTTTACTTAAATGACTTTTAAAGATTTGACCCTTTCTTCCTTCTATATTTTAAATTAATTCATTAAGACTGGCAATATAGCCTGTTTTAAGGCTGCAAAATGTAACATTTGTGTCACATATGTCTCCTGGCCTTTCTGAAGTAAGGCAAAGTGAATATGACTTTGAAAGTACTGCTCTGGGGTCCCCGCACGTGGGTGGGACTATTCAGTGTGTATTATCAATGGAGATCCCCTGAGAGAGACCTGGCTTTTTTCTAAGGGTGACAGACCTGGTCAATTCTCCTATCCATCTGCGAAATAAGAACAATATAAAATCCTCCCTGATTTCCAGGAATGGTACGAACCATGGACAATCACCTGAAACTCAGGAGGATGGTGAAGATCTGATCTTTCATTAGTGGGCAGCTACTTGAAACAATGCACCATTAGTACCTTGATCAACAATATAAGAGCTATCATAGGATCCTATTGTATAAAAACCTCCCATTATTCCCAAACTGACAAGATGAAAGGTTTCAAAAGCTAGATTATCATGGTATCAGCCATAACACGGAGAATTGCAGCAACCCTAATTCAACACTAACAGGCACAAGTAAAGGACAACAAATCGGTACCTCTCCATGAGGCAGAGAAACCAGTCAATTCCAGAAGAAGTTGTGAATCATCTTCATATCTACACCTTGCATGACCTTTGCTTGGAAGGTGGTGATGAAGTCCTGCTAACACAATAAATCATGTGTCAGCTACAAGTTAAGTAACCCAGGTAGCCCAAAGGCTAGACTATAATTTAAGCAATCATATTCAGCAGAATAAGTACATTGGTATGATGCCTAGTTAACATTTAGATCCTCATTAATAATACTCTGAAAGTTGAGCACGATTGGCTTGAAGATTAGAAATAAACACATTAGCTGAAGTTGTTATGATGTTGCTTTAGAACAAATCTATTCCATAGCGAATGGCTTGGAAACCATGAATAAACTACATGATGCCTAAATTACAAAAAGCGTGATAACACTAATATCAGTATGTGTTAGACATTTCATCCTTGGTGTGGTCTCCCTTAACTTTTTGCCTCTGTTCCCCAGGTTGTTGATGTGTGCTGGACTCTGATATTGCTGTTTTTGGTACTCTGGGCACTTTACCACTGCTAACCAGTGCTAAAGTGCTCCTTTACAAAATGTGTATGTAATTGGTTTATCCATCATTGGCATATTTGGTTTACTAGTAAGTCCCTAGTAAAGTGCACTAGCGGTGCCAGGGCCTGTAAATCAAATACTACTAGTAGGCCTACAGCACTGGTTGTGCCACCCACGTAAGTAGCTCTGTAATCATGTCTCAGACCTGCCACTGCAGTGTCTGTGTGTGCAGTTTTAACTGTAAATTCGACTTCGCAAGTGTACCCACTTGCCAGGCCTAAACCTTCCCTTTTCTTACATGTCAGACACCCCTAAGGTAGGCCCTACGTAGCCCCAAGGGCAGGGTGCAGTGCATGGTTAAGGTAGGACATACAGTAATCTGTTTTATATGTCCTGATAGTGAAATATTGCTAAATTCATTTTTCACTGTTGCAAGGCCTGTCCCTCTCAGAGGTTAACCTGGGGGCTACCTTTAAATCTGATTAAAGTGTAGATTCCCTTTGGAAGCAGATGGGCATGTGGAGTTTGGGGTCTCTGAGCTCAAAATTTAAAAATACATCTTTTAGTATAGTTGATTTTAAGATTGTGTGTTTGAAAATGCCACTTTTAGAAAGTGAGCATTTTCTTACTTATACCATTTCTGTGACTCTGCCTGTCTGTGGATTCCCTGTCTGGATCAGTTTGACAGTTGGGCTGGTTGCACCTCACGCTAGACAGTGACACAAAGGGAGCTGGGGTGTAGCCTGCATATCCTGATGAGCCATCTGTACTAGGAGGGAGAGGAGGAGTGGTCACTCACACCTGAAAGGGCTGTGCCTGCCCTTACAAAATGCAGTCTCCAACCCCCTGGTGAGTGTCTGGGGCCTGGCCTGGGCAAGGCAGGATTTCACATTCAAAAGAGACTTTACTTTGAAGTAGGCCTACTTCAAAGGAGAAATTGGGTATAAGAAGGGCACCCAAAACCACAGACTTTTGAAACATTTCTGGAAACAAGAGGAACCTCTGCATGGAGAAGGGCTGAGGAAGAAGAGCTGCCCTGCCTGTGACTGTGCTTTATGGAGCTATCCTGCAGTTGCTGCTTCTGCCTGAGTAAGAGGGCAAAGACTGGACTTTATGTGCCTTCCATCTTGAGAAGAAATCTCCAAGGGCTTGATTTAGAGCTTACCTCCTGTTGTTCGAAGTCTCAGGGACAGCAAAGACTTCTCTCTGCCAGCACCTGGAGTCTCTGGAGACTCCTACTCTGCCCTGTGGTGCCCATCCAGTTCCTGGGACCCTGAAAGGAGAAGCTGGCAGCCTAAGAGGAAAAAATCCACGCACAGATGGCTGTGCGGGGAAAAGATCGACGTGACTCCGATCTGCGGCTGAAGAAACGACGCGCCGCCGGCTCTGCGGCTGAAAATCGACGCTCGCCAGAAACGCGACTGAAGAATCGATGCACAGAGCAGGAGAAACGACGCGCAGCATCGCTGATGGAGGCTGGGAGATCGCAACCCGCGCTGTGTGGTTTTTGGATCATCGTGCGGCTGGATTTCTGACACGAACCATCGCTGTGCGTGCAAAAACAACGCAAGGCCTGCCTGGACCAATGAGCGGACCGAATCGACACATCGCTCTCCTGTGGAGAGAAGAGCCGACGCACGCCGACTCGACAGAAGGGGGAAACGACGCAAGGTCTCGCCCATGAGTGATATCGACGCTTCGTAAGCCCTTTTTGACGCACACCTGCCTGTGCGGGGTTCTTTTTGACGCGCACCAAGTACATTTTCACACTAGCAAGTGTTTAAAACTACTTAGAGACTCTTTTTGATTTTTAATTAATAACTTGACTTGTGTATTGTGGATTTTTGTCGTTTTGGTCTTGTTTTGTTTAGATAAATATCTCCTATTTTTCTAAACCTGTGTTGTGTCATTTTGTAGTGTTTTCATTAAGTTACTGTGTGTGTTTTGGTACAAATACTTTACACATAGCACTCTGAAGTTAAGCCTACTGCTCTGCCAAACTACCAAGGGGGCCAGCAGAGGTTAGCTAAGGGTGAGTCTCTTTTACCCTGACTAGAGTGAGGGTCCTTGCTTGAACAGGGGGTAACCTGACTGTCAACCAAAGACCCCATTTCTAACATTGGTGATCAGTGGTTGGGATTTGGACTTGTATTTGTACTTGACATGCAGTAATTAAGTGTGCACTACTGTTTTGAGTTCAGACCACTACATGACCACATACTACTTGTCTTGTGATTTTGCATTTTTCTCTTTGGGGCTATTTTTGTTCTACTTCTATTTTTGCTGATCCCTTGATTGACTTTTTTTTGGGGAAACTTCATTTGGGAACTTGTTTTCTGCCTTTGGAACTTTGCACTTTTGTTTAACTCGTCATCATGTCTCAATCTGGAGATGCATCAGCCGGAGCTGCTTTTGACATAGAGAAATTGGAGAGCTACACCGGGGCTCAATTGAAGCAATTCTTCAAAGATTTGGCCTGTCCCATTAAGAGCTCTTCCAAGAAGGACGAGCTGCAAAAGGCACTGAGGGCCTGGGTGACAGCCAAAGAAGTTGAGGGACACACAGAGGAGGAGCAGGTTGAGGAGGTGGGGGTGCAAGTCACTCACGCACAATGATGTAGTGGGTGGGCCTGTTATGTCCAGGGAGAGAGTCTCCAGGGCAGGTAGCAGTGTGTCCTCCAAGGGTCTGACACCTGAAGAGTTACAGGACAGACAGGTAGAGAGGGAATACCAATTGGAGCTGAAAAAGTTCAGTCTAAAGATGGAGATGGAAAGGGAGATGGAGCAGAGAAGGTTGGCCATTGAGGAAAGGAAGCTGCAGCTGGCTCATGAGCTCAGCTTGAAGGAGTTAGACACGAGGAGCCAGTCTAGCAGAGATGGTGGCAGAAATCCTACAGTGCAGGTTGGAAGGAGGGTGCACATTCCTAAAGACCTGGTGAAGGATTACAAGAGGGAGGATGACATACACTTGTGGTTCAAGGGGTATGAGTCTGCTCTCCACATGAACCTGGTCCCTGAAGTTCATTGGGGCGCAGCTCTGTGGAAGCACTTTGAGGTAGAAGGGAGGGATACACTGACAGCCTTAGGGGATGCTCAAAATCTCACCTACACTATCATGAAGGATGCCCTACTCACAAGGTATGGTCTCACCCCT
Organism: Pleurodeles waltl; assembly: GCF_031143425.1. NCBI lineage: Eukaryota > Metazoa > Chordata > Amphibia > Caudata > Salamandridae > Pleurodeles > Pleurodeles waltl. The sequence continues at coordinate 716,493,422 of NC_090439.1, forward strand.
GAGCAGTATAAGGACAAGTTTAGGGCCTCTAAGAAGAAGGAATCCCAAAAATGGTTGGAATGTGTTGATTCTTATTGCAGGTCAATGGATGGTTGGGTGAAGGGCAGTAAGGTAACTACGTATGAGGGGCTTTACAATCTGATTGCTTGGGAGAACTTGTACAGTTTATGTTTTCCAGAGCTGTGCCAGCACCTGATTGACAGCAAGCTGACTGATCCCAGGAAGCTTGCACAGGAAGCGGGCCGCTGGGAGAGCACCAGGGTCCAGAAGAGGTATGGGGGAGATCACACCAAGGGTGGGCAGGGTCCCTCTCAGAAGAAAGGTGGGGGTAAGGGTAAACAGGGGGAGTTCTCTAAAGGGCCCCTAACTAATTTCCGGGGTAAGGATTCCCAACCCTCCAGTGAGAAGAAGCCATGGTTCTCCAAAGGGAAGCCAGTGGCAGATGGTCCCCCACGTAAGTGCTATGCATGTGACCAGGTGGGTCATGTGAGGGGGGACCCCAAATGCCCCAAAAGTATACTGGCACCCACTGGTGCGCCGTCCCAGGGTTTGCCCAGTGTCGCTTAAGGAGAAGTTGGTTTCAGGTGGGTGGGAACCAGCTGAGATGACCCTTGTCTCACTAGGGGACAGTGAGATGGTCCAGAGAACCCTAGTGCCTGAAAACACTAAGAAGTACAGGCAGTGGGTGACCATCAATGGACAGAGGGTGGAGGCTCTGAGAGACATAGGAGCCAGTGTGACTACAGTGAGGAGTCAGCTGGTTTCTGAAGAGCAGATTGATCCCCGGGTACTTCACCAAGTAGTTGCAGTGGATAACTCAGTGCACCTGTGCAGAGTGGCACAGGTTCCCTTTGAATGGGGGAGGGAGGTCTCAGGTTCCTTGAAAGTAGCTGTAAGTCCAACCATGCCTGTTGATTGTTTGCTAGGCAATGACCTTGAGGATTCCCCTTGGAAGGAGGTGGAACACAGGTCTCACTTGGAGATGTTGGGTCTGCCTGGGTGGGTATGCATATCCAACTGGTCAATGGCAGCCCGTCAGGGTGGTTAAGAGCCCCTGGAGCCTGAAACAGTGGCCCAGGGGACTGCCAAGAAGAGGAACGGCAGGGGGCGTGGGAAACTGGCCCGAAGTTCCCACGGTCCGGGAAGAGGCAGAGCCTGAGGGTGACGCCCCAGAGCCTACAGGGGAACAGGTGGCTGAACTGGGGGAGGTCCCTGAGCTGTCGCAGTGGCAGCAGGAAGGGGCGCCCACCAGAGAGGCATTCTGTGAGGCACAAAAGGTATGCCCTATTCTAGAGGGGCAGCAGGCTACAGCCCAGGGGGCTGGTGAGGAGCCAGGATCACACCTAATCTACTGGGAGGACGGCCTCCTGTATAGCGAGCCTAAGGTTCCTGAGACTGGGTCAGCCCATGTGCTGGTGGTACCCCAGTGCTTTAGGGACTTCCTACTGGGTCTGGCTCATGATGTGCCTTTAGCTGGACATTTGAGGCAGGGCAAGACCTTTGACAGGCTTGTGACCCACTTTCATTGGCCCCAAATGCGAAAGCACTCTGATGCCTACTGTAGTTCTTGCCAAACTTGTCAGGCAAGTAGCAAGAGCGGGGGGAAATGTAAGGCGCCCCTCCAACCTTTTCCTGTAGTTAGTACCCCCTTTGAAAGCATTGGTATTGACATTGTGGGGCCTCTGGATCCCAAGACAGCCATGGGCAGCAGGTTCATCCTGGTCTTGGTGGACCATGCCACCCGGTACCCAGAAGCCATTCTTCTAAGGACCATCACTGCCCCTGTGGTGGGCCGTACCTTGATGGGTTTTTACCCACATGGGGTTCCCCAAGTAAGTGGTATCTGATAGGGGTACCAACTTCATATCTATGTATATGAAGTCTCTGTGGAAGGTGTGTGAGGTAACCTACAAGTTCACCACCCCTTACCACCCCCAAGGTAATGGTCTGGTTGAAAGATTCAAGTGCACCTTGAAAGGCATGATCCAGGGCCTGACAGAGGTCTTGAGGCAGAAGTGGGACATCCTCTTGTCATGATTTCGGTTCACTTACAGGGAGGTGCCTCAAAAGGGACTCGGGTTTAGCTCCTTTGAGCTCATCTATGGCCACCCTGTGAGGGGACCCTTGAGTCTGGTGAAGGAAGCTTTCGAGAAAGCTCCTAGTAAACCACACCAGGATGTATTTAGCTGCATGCTGGCTTTAAGAAACCAGACTGCCCGCTTCAGGAATCTCGCTCAGGAGAACCTGTAAGCAAGCTAGGAGGATATGAAACGGTGGTACGACCGGAATGCCACTCTGGTCGAGTTTCAACCTGGTCAGAAAGTGTGGGTGATGGCGCCAGGGAGCCTAGGGTGCTCCAGGATAAGTGGACTGGGCCATTTGAGGTGGTGGAGCGCAAGAGCGAAGTCACCTAACTGGTGGACTTGCAGTCTCCAAGGAACCCTTTAAGGATCCTGCATGTCAACCGCCTCAAGCAACACTTTGCGCGGACTGAGCTGACAAAGCTCCTTGCAACAGATGATGGAGAAGAGGAGGAGAGCGAGCCTCTTCCTGACCTCCTGTCTGCAGGAGAAAAAGATGGGTCAGTGGAGGGAGTGATCCTCTCCCCCTCCCTGACTGAGGAGCAGCAAGGTGACTGTCGCCACGTGTTGGGAAAGTTTTCCTCACTGTTTTCCCTGATCCCAGTAGTCACACAATTGTGCACACATGATGTGGACATTGGGGACAGTACACCTATTAAATAGAAGGTTTACAGGGTGACTGACACGGTCAGGGCATGCATTAAGGATGAGGTATCCAAAATTCTTACCCTAGGGGCTATTGAGCACTCCAGCAGTCCTTTGGCCAGCCCAGTGGTATTGGTCCCAAAGGCTGCTGCACCTGGTATCACTCCAGAACTCAGGTTCTGTGTGGACTACCGGGGACTCAATGCGGTCAGCAAGACTGACACACACCCCATCCCCCGAGCTGATGAGCTCATTGACCGGTTGGGAGCTGCCAGGTACCTCAGTACGTTTGATTTAACATTTGGGTACTGGAAGATTGCCTTAACTGAGGGGGCCAAGGAGAGGTCAGCATTCTCTACTCCAAATGGACATTTTCAATTTAAAGTGATGCCATTTGGGATGAAGAATGCCCCTGCCACCTTTCAGAGGTTGGTCAACCACGTGTTGGCTGGGCTGGATGAGTTCAGTGCCGCCTACCTGGATGACATTGCTGTGTTTAGTTCCACATGGGAGGATCACCTGCAACACCTCTGGAGAGTGTTAGAGGCCCTGCAGAAGGCAGGCCTCACTATTAAGGCAAGCAAGTGCCAAATAGGGCAAGGTTCTGTGGTGTACTTAGGACACCAGGTGGGGAGTGGCCAGGGGTCACCCCTACAGCCTAAGATTGACACAATGCTGGCTTGGGAGCCTCCCAAGACCCAGACTGAAGTGAGAGCCTTTTTAGGTCTCACAGAATATTACAGGAGGTTTGTTAAGGGATATGGTATCATTGTTACCCCCTTAACCGAGTTGACTTCTAAGAAGCAACCCAGGAAAGTGATCTAGACAGAGGCTTGCCAGAACACTTTTGATGCCCTGAAGGCTGCAATGTGCACACCACCTGTGCTGAAGGCACCTGACTACACCAAGGGGTTTGTTGTGCAAACAGACGCCTCAGACATGGTATTGGAGCAGTACTCTCACAGCTTAATGAAGAGGGCCTAGATCAACCCGTAGCCTTCATTAGCAGGAGGTTACTACCCAGGGAATGTAGGTGGACTGCCATAGAACGTGAAGCGTTTGCTGTGGTCTGGGCACTGAAGACGCTAAGACCCTATTTGTTTGGGACTCACTTCCGAGTTCAGACCGACCACACGCCCCTCAGATGGTTAATGCAGATGAGGGGTGAGAATCCATAATTGTTGAGGTGGTCCATTCCACTACAGGAGATGGACTTTACGGTGGAACACAGTCCTGGTACAGAACATGCCAATGCTGATGGTCTGTCCAGGTTCTTTGCCTTAGTGATGAGAACTTCCATGAGGTTGGGTAGTTGCTCCCCACTTTCAGCTGGGGGGGGGGGGGGGAACACATGTTAGACTTTTCATCCTTGGCATGGTCTCCCCTAACTTTTTGCCTCTGTTCCCCAGGTTGTTGATGGGTGCTGGACTCTGATTTTGCTGTTTTTTTTTACTCTGGGCACTTTACCACTGCTAACCAGTGCTAAAGTGCAAGTGCTCCTTTACAAAATGTGTATGTAATTGGTTTATCCATGATTAGCATATTTGGTTTGCTAGTAAGTCCCTAGTAAAGTGCACTAGCGGTGCCAGGGCCTGTAAATCAAATGCTACTAGTGGGCCTACAGCACTGGTTGTGCCACCCACATAAGTAGCTCTGTAATCATGTCTCAGACATGCCACTGCAGTGTCTGTGTGTGCAGTTTTAACTGTAAATTCGACTTCGCAAGTGTACCCACTTGCCATGCCTAAACCTTCCCTTTTCTTACATGTCAGACACCCCTAAGGCAGGCCCTAGGTAGCCCCAAGGGCAGGGTGCAGTGTATGGTTAAGGTACGACATATGTGTTTTATATGTCCTGACAGTGAAATATTGCTAAATTCGTTTTTCACTGTTGCAAGGCCTGTCCCTCTCATAGGGTAACATGGGGACTACCTTTAAATTTGATTAAAGTGTAGATTCCCTTTGGGAGCATATGGACATGTGGAGTTTGGGGTCTCTGAGCTCACAATTTAAAAATACATCTTTTAGTAAAGTTGATTTTAAGATTGTGTGTTTTAGAGAGTAAGCATTGTCTTACTTATACCATTTCTGTGACTCTGCCCGTTTGTGGATTCCCTGTCTGGGTCAGTTTGACAGTTGGGCTGGTTGCACCTCACTCTAGACAGTGACACCAAGGGGAGCTGGGGTGTAGCCTGCATATCCTGATGAGCCATCTGTACTAGGAGGGAGGGAAGGAGTGGTCACTCACACCTGAAAGGCCTTTGCCTGCCCTCACACAATGCAGTCTCCAACCCCCTGGTGAGTGTCTGGGGCCTGGCCTGGGCAAGGCAGGATTTCACATTCAAAAGAGACTTTACTTTGAAGTAGGCCTACTTCAAAGGAGAAATTGGGTATAAGAAGGGCACCTAAAACCACAGACTTTATAAACACATCTGGAAACAAGAGGAACCTCTGCCTGGAGAAGAGATGAAGAGCTGAGGAGAAGTGCTGCCCTGCCTGTGACTGTGCTTTGTGGAGCTATACTGCAGTTGCTGCTTCTGCCAGAGTAAGAGGGCAAAGACTGGACTTTGTGTGCCTTCCATCTTGAGAAGAAATATCCAAGGGCTTGATGTAGAGCTTGCCTCATGTTGTTTGAAGTCTCAGGGACAGCAAAGATTTCTCTCTGCCAGCACCTGGAATCTCTGGAGAGACTCGTACTCTGCCCTGTGGTGCCCATACAGTTCCTGGGACCCTGAAAGGAGAAGCTGGCCGCCTAAGAGGAAGAAATTCACGCACAGAGCGCTGTGGGGGGAAAAGATCAACGCAACTTCGATCTGTGGCTGTAGAAACGACATGCCGCCGGCTCTGCGGCTGAAAATCGACGCTCACTGGAAACCCGACCGAAGAATCGACGCACAGAGCAGGAGAAACGATGCGCAGCATCGCTGACGGAGGCTAGGAGACTGCAACCTACGCTGCGTGGTTTTTGGATCATCGTGCGGTTGGATTTCTGACACGAACCATCGTTGTGCATGCAAAAACAACGCAAGGCCTGCCTGGACCCGTGTGAAGACTGAATCGACACATCGCTCTCCTGCGGAGAGAAGAGCTGACGCACACCGACTCGACAGAAGGGGGAAACGACGCAAGGTCTCGCTCGTGTGTGATATCGACACATCGCAAGCCCTTTTTGACGCACACCTGCCCGTGTAGGGTTATTTTTGATGCGCACCAGGTACATTTTCACGCTAGCAACGCTAGCGTGTGTTTAAACCTACTTAAAGACTCTTTTTGATTTTTAATTGATAACTTGACTTGTGTATTGTGGTTGTTTGTTGTTTTGGTCTTGTTTTGTTTAGATAAATATGTCCTATTTTTCTAAACCTGTGTTGTGTCATTTTGTAGTGTTTTCATTAAGTTACTGTGTGTGTTTTAGTACAAATACTTTACACCTAGCACTCTGAAGTTAAGCCTACTGCTCTGCCAAGCTACCAAGGGGGTAAGCAGGGGTTAGCTGAGGGTGATTCTCTTTTACCCTGACTAGAGTGAGGGTCCTTCCTTGAACAGGGGGTAACCTGACTTTCAACCAAAGACCCCATTTCTAACAGTATGCATAACTACATTGTAAACATTGTGGAATGTTCCACTAACTCGAGCACACAATATCAGCATCCACATATGGCTTTCACACACAATTTGTCCACAATCGACATGGGAAAATGTTGCAAAGTGCATGCCACTGAATGGAATTGGCATAACTAATTTTAATAGTATGCTGGTATAAATCGCTAACTCTGGGCTCCTACGGAGAGGTGTGCTACTCAATCACAAAACAAGGCAGTTCCTCATCGAGGGTAGCGAGCACTACATGGAGCTCAGGAGTTTGTGATCATGTTCTGTTTTTAAAAAGGGCGTGTGAAACTTGCACACCCAGTTTTTTCGTAATTATGCAAAATTTCAGGAAAATGGCACTAAATTATCCAAAATGCAAACATGGCACGTAGCGCTATATTTGGGTAAAAGGCATTGCTGTGTCCATTTTAGAAGCAAGGACACATTTCATGCAAAAAAAAAGCATACCACCAAAAACACAAGTAAAACAAGCGACAGCCGCTTGTGATCTGGTCACCCGTAAAGTTCATGCACTATAATGTTTCCACAAATGTAGTGTAATGACATGACGTGGCATTATTTCTGAAATTCCTTTTAACAAGTGAAAGCGAAATTCCCGCCATTACATGAATTACGCCAGCGTCATTTAAATTTCACCTGAGACTATTTTTTTGGCCTTGTTTATAACAGTGCTCTTGCATTTGCGCACAATATACAAATACAACACCTACAAAACATGTTGCTATTACGCCTTGACGAACAGAACTCATAAACTCTTACCAAATGATAGGGTCTTTACAGAATTTGCCTTTAATGGCCATCTTTATTTTATTTTCAAAGATGTAATTCTAAAGTAAGATGCTATTACATACTCCCCACTGTAAAAACGTATCTCAAGGGAGATTGACTGGCAAAGCAGAGGCCTACATTAAAAACGAGTACTACTTTGTGTGGACCCAAACTACAAAAAAAGACTAGAGGCAAGATTCTCCTGTACAAGAAGACATACCAGGTCTATCAGAACGTGAGAGAGATTAGCAGGATGTCAAATGGAAAAAGCATCAGGAACTCTACAGTCTCCTCAATACTCTACGGGTGTTTTTCTTCTTATCTGAAAGTCAATGTGAAATAAAAAACGCGAAGGCTTCCTACTTGACACATGCCCTGCTGCAGGATTCAAATCACTGTTCTCCAAAAATCTAGTGGCAACATGCCTTAGAGAATTCAGCAATCTCACATATCAGCTGAGACCTAGGAAAAGCCTCAGAACAACACCACTGAAATGTCCGATTGCCAGCTGATTTTGAATCTCTTACCCAGCCAAGCAGAAGTAGATCGATGATGTGAGACAACTACAAGTATATGTTGAGCCTAGTGGGATGCTTCACCCCCGTCTAAGCAGGCTAACATCTAACACCGTGGGACAGAGTAGCTTGTTGATTCCATCATGGAGGACCAGGGAAGAGGGGCTGAAGTCTCTGGTGTCAGAGCACTCATGCAATTTGTTGATTTCATCTCATCACCTTAGTACCAGAGTGGACGCGGTGCCGTTTCAATGAGACTACCCTGTTGTCACCAGACAGCCAGCACAGTTTGATGAATAAGATCAGCATTTCCCGTTGCTCAAGCTACTGAAAGAACTGATTGTCTAAAACCTATCTGGGGCAGGAAGGACGAAAGAATGCTACTGTGGTGCCAGCGCAGGAGGGCTGTCTCCATCCAGGAGCTTGAATCCATCGTGGTGGTAATGTCCTTTCAGCCGAGGTTGATCAGAAAAGCCCTGAATGATTAAGTATAATATCACTAAAGATATCACAAGTGAGGAAGGTGAAACCAAATTATTACAGGGTCAACTTATGCCAAAATAATGAGATAAGTGCACTGGCTGTTAGTATTCAGTCGCTGTATTCCGTAAGGCACAATTCTAAAATAATTAAATCACTGTTCTCAACATAACCATAAAGGTTTGCAGCAAAGATATCTGGGTAAACGTTCGGAATGATTTACTGAAAGAACCAAGCACAGTCGTGTTTTCGATGACAGCTGTCAGGAAGCATGGCATGTTCTTACCGCCAAGGAATGCAGAGTTCTTGGATCAAACAGCAGTTTCTCTCCCAGGGGCAGGCGTTGGCTTTCCATGTGTAGCTCACGGAGCTCTTCACACCCTTCCAGTCCTTCCACCACAGTGATGCAATTACCACCCAAATACCTGAGGATGACAGCACAGGTCGTCAGCAAAGGGAAGGAACAGGTATTATCCACCACTAAGGTACCATCGACCATTTCAGGTCACGCTTTATAGAATGATGGTGCAGATATTAAAGGCAACCGAGAAAACAGATTGTTTCATTGGAACATCTTTGACTTAACCGCTCTGCACTTTTTTAGACTGTGTTTTCATAATACTTTTAACACTACATGCATAACAGACTGGATTATTTCACAATGTAGAGTCTATACCAACATACACTCGAAAACCCACTTGGGTGGAGTTCGACAATAAATAAATCAACAAGCATTTAAATGAAATATAATACAATAAAATAAGATATGCACTTTACAGCCTCCCTTCAGGGAGCTCAAGGGAGACACTGCCACAGGCGCGAGACCTTTCTGGACCAGGTCACAAAGCTATTTCGCTTTCCCAGACACACCCAAACAGGACAAACCACATTCAGGTATACTATTTACATGAAATATGAAACATCAAGGCAGTGACTTCCTCTCTGGCAGGTATTAAAGGGCGTACTAGTGTGTGCCGGGATTTGGGAATTAAAGCAAGAGAATTTCACTGGGAGGCACACAAGACAAACAAGGTCTTCAATCCGACTTTAAGCACATGGTAATTAATAAACATTTAATTTAAACACCTTAACACTAAACCTTGCTATTCAAAACACATCATATTTTCTGTGTTCAGGTTCACAACAGGTAAAGAAGGACTAGGACAAGGACGTTATCAGATGCCACTTCTTTTAATTAAGGGGGTGGGAGAAAAAGATGTAAAATTTAAATCTCGTCGCTGAGACATAGCTTAGATAATCTATTTTGATATCTATGCATCTGCCCCAAAAAGGCAGATAAATGCTACTTATCTTGACAGTCAACAGCTTGTCACATGGGCTGGCTATCCTGTTAACCTCCCTTTTCTTCGATTTAAGCAAGCAAGGTAATCATCTCAGCCCATCTCTTCCACCTATTATATTCCTGGTTCTATGTGCTGCACCTGACACCATTGACTACCCTACCTACTCTAAAGACCCTTTCCATCACAGGCTCTGCACTCGACCAGTTCTCATCCTACCTTTCTGACCTCCAGTTACCTTCTCTGTGGACTGCCAATCCATTAGATCATATCCAACCCACTACAGTTGGTGTCCCCCAAGACTCCATCATGGTTCCTCTCCTTTATTTCTGTAATCTTACCACCTTTATGCATGGAAACCAAATATGCTTTGTTTTTTCTCAGCTTTCTTATCGTTTCTACGACTGTGGATATTGGCCTATCTAGCTAGCATCAGACGGCCTTACACTCCCTCATCCTAAACTCATCTGAGCTAAGGGTCAAATACTTCCTCTCGTCTTCTGGAATATTACTATTCCTAGCTCCCTCCACTTCTCCATGACACTGCTCACTTTTGCCATGTGAAGTTCCCCACGCCACACAGCTCCACCTGTCTGTGTCCGTGTCTGTTTTCCCTCCCTCGCTGCTGCTGCGAGCTCGAGGCCCTCATCCACCCGCAGGCTCCCGCCTGCGCCTCATCCCTGGTGGCCAGTGGTGAGCTGTAAGTACTTTTGTGTACTTTGTACTTAATGTCTGTTTTTTCCTTTTCTGCCTCTTTACTGTTCTTTTCTCTGTTTTTTTTGCCTTTCTCTCGGCTTTTGCCTTTTTCACGCTCTCTTTCTGTGCTCCCCACTCATCTTCCTGTCGCTGCGTCCCCTCCCCCCTCGCGCGCCCATTCGCACTACGCTCCCGCCTTGCAGCTGCTCCTCCCTCCCACCTCCCCTTCTTAATGGCGGCAACTGCGCGGTGAGAAGAGGGACCCTTGACCTGTTTTTGAGGTCAGGAGAAGCTCCCCACGCCGCACAGCTCCACCTGTCTGTGCCCGTGTCCATTTGCACGCTGAGTGACCTGCTTACTAGAATACTTTCTCACTGACCATAAGGACTAGACCAGCACTATAGGATTTTAGAACACATCTCTTGAAAGCATGTTGGTTAAATATTACCAACGGGGAGGGGGTGACTTTGGAGCAGTCATTGTTGTAGATGTTATTTGAAGAGAAAGCTTATTTGTACGCTGAAATAGCATACATTTTGTTGTGCACTATTGAGCTTTATGGATGTCTTGATGTTCTTGGTTTTCAGACAAAAGCTTAACACTTATTAGTACTAAATCCACTGATGTTTGTAACTTCATTAAATTGCTTGATTGTCCTATGAACTAGTATGGTAAACGTGGTCTAATGTATGTACAACATCTCGGGTTGAGATGATGCTCAAAATAAAGAAACACAAATATGTACCTTAGGAGCCCACTTTATATGCTCTGAACACAGATAAGGAACAATGTCTTCAAGCAGGCATAGTGGAAAAACAGGAATCTAGTAGAGATAACTAATAGGGATAGCTGGGGTGAGGAGGGTGATGGAAGAATAAGCCATGGAAGCAATACTGTATTGGTGCTGGCCTAAAAAACAAGTACTTACAGAAAGCAAAAATCTGCAAATGTATGGTAGCAAGATAGTAACACAGCAGGAACTAACGTTACTGGTAATCACTGGAAGATATTGGTAAAAAATATAAATTACTTGAATAAAAAAAAAAATATATATATATATATATATATATATATATATATATTTTTAGAAAGACTATGTTTTGTTATTTGTAGTTTTTGTAAAGCACTCAGTCTGCAAGTTGCTGCTTGAGTGTGCTGGAAAGGAGGGTAAGAAAGGCGACGTGGCAGGGAAGACTACTGTATTGTCGGAAATCCATCCTAGTGAATCAAAGTCCTTGATGAAAGTTCCATCAGCCGAAGTTAGATGTTTCCAGTTGTGTAAAGCTCTTTACGGATGAAGTCTATGTATTAATATGCAAGCCTTATAGCAAAGACTAAAAACAGGTACACCAAAACATGTCTGGTGAAGTAATGTATCTTGAACCTATCATATGCATCTTTCTATGTTCTTCTCTTTGATTTTCAACATGTTTGGATGAGACTGTAAAGGGAACAGTTTTTAAAAATGCAGAAGCAGGACTGGATCATCCAGATTCAAAGCAAAAAAAAAAAAACATGCAGGGCACTGTGGCAAAACTAAAAGTACTTATGGTCACATACTCGAACTAATGATTCTCCAGAAAGTATTGGTAGCAACGATGTATTTCTCTATCACTTAATGGAATGATCACAGAATGAGCCACGGTGAGATGAGTGGTGTCAAAAACTCCCATTTGAAAAACTCAAACAATTTGTAGACATGAGGAAAGCTAGCTCTGTTACAAAATGATTTTAGAAAAAAAAAATTTAAGTGAGTCTTAAAGGTACATTTATCATACAAGACTGACATTTGCTTTATTGATACTGCTGTACACTAACCATCATAGATAAACTTGTTAAATACCACTTCATCTCCCACTTGGGATCCTACAAGAACACTCTGGTGGTCTAGGGTATATCGGGCACTGATGAGGAAACCAGCAAAACAAGGAGACAGAATGTGTCAGTCTTTTTCCCCCAATTCACATAAAGTCAGTTACTGGCTTACATTCTCTTTGGTGTGTTTGCTGAGAGGTCTTGGAACAGATGAAACTGTCTTCACTAGGACAGAATTCCCCCATTCCTGCTCTGGAAGAGTGGTATGTAAAAGGAATTTTGGAGTGAGATACTAAAAGTTACTGATGACATCTTTAGCACGTCGCTGCACAGGATGCTAAGAGTGATTCTCCTTGGTACTCCAGTGGGAATCGAGTTCTCACTATATTCTAGGGATCAAAAGCTAATATCAGTATATTCTAGGGATCAAAAACTAATATCAATCACCATTAGCAGATAAGCCATAGTGGAGTAGAGTGTCAGAGTGGAGTGACAGAGTAGAGTAGCATAGAGTGGAGAAAAGTCCTGTAGACTGGAATACCGTGTTGTAGAGTTTAGTGGCATAGAGTGGAGTAAAGTGTCACAGAGAAGTAGCGAAGAGTAGAGTAAAGTGGCATAGAGCAGAGTAAAATGGCATGAAGTCAATTAAAATGGAATGGAGTGGAGAAGGATGGAGTGGTGTAGAATGTTGTAAGGTGGCATACAGTGGATTGCCACAGACAGAAGTGGAAAGGCAAAGATTGTCACCATCATCATAAAACTTTATTTGGTTATAGTCATAACCATAAAAGTAGATAAAGCAAAAAAGAACAAACATATCACATATAGGTACAACAATAATCTAGAGAAAATTAAATACATATTACATTCAAAATAATAACATCGACTAATAAAACCCTCAATAACAACAACAGAGAGATCATATAAAAGAGGCCACCAATCAGCTTCAGTAGAATTATTCAAACCTACAATATCTCAACCTCATTGTGCCTCTTTAAAAACAGGCGACATTAAAAATAATATGCTCATCAGATAAAGGCTGCAAGAACACGAGAGCAGGTCAAACTTGCAAAAAGTTCAAGGATTTCGACAAAGGAATAATAAACATTCCTCTAGGTAACCTAAAATAACTGCAAACCATCCTGAAGTGTTAGGTATCTTGCAGAGACACATTGTCGCAGCATCACAGACACAGGGAGCCAGATGGACTACAGCCGCTATGAGAAGTCAGTGAATAGTGCAGCATATTAAATCTAAATCTGCTCAACAAAAATCTATTCCTGTCACTTTTTACAATTAATAAATATGGTTCCATAGTCTGAATGTTTTTTTGCAGCATGTGTCCCCATACAAAAGGGTTGTTCAGTTCTGCCTGCTCTCTATGTAACAGCTTTTGTTCCAGAAAATGGTCAGCTCTGTAGTGACCATGGTCTGGGGGTTGGGAAATAATTCCTCCCCACCCAGACTTTTAAAAGACTCCTTAACATATGCAATCCAAGAGCTCTTAGCAGCATGGTCAAGTGATAGACAATCCTTAAGAATCAACCTGTTCAGCTGAGAATCTGACCTTGTCCAGACCGTAATCCAGTATAACAGTGGTCTCATAGCAATCATGTCTCCAATATACTTTACTCTTTATTCTTCATGCACACAAAATGCCGGGGTGCATTGGAAAACGCTCAACAAATGCCTTAAAAACATTGCTTTCAATGGTCTGTAAAGAATCTGCCCTCATATATTCCCAAATATCACTGCCATAAGTAATCTCAGAAATGCCCTTAGCCTGATAGATCTTGGTTAGGGCTCGGTCAGCCTAGACCCCAGCCACTGGGCAAAGCTAGTTACAGCTGCATTAGCCTTAACTAACATCTCTTTGTTGGCAATCAGGGGCTTCCAGTTGCTAATGGAATCGAATAAGACCCCAGGACAGGAAAAAACCGAAACTTTAGCTAAGGTGTGGTTGCCCACAGTAAATGTTTTTGTTCTAGTAAACCGTGGTCCCACTTCCATAACATAAGACTTATTAAAATTAGCATAGATCCAAGCTGCCCACAAAAGCTACAAATGTATTCAGTAACAGCTGTAGACCCACTGCAGTCCTGTCCATCAGGACCGTGTCGTCTGCATATGGCAGTACTGGGAGTGATCTGGTCCCTATCTTTGAGCAGTCAACCTCCACATAAAGAAGGGCTTGCTTTAACCCATTTATATAAAGGGTGAACTAAAAGGGGGCAAGAATACACCCTTGTCGAACCCTTTTGCTGGTTCTAAAAGATTGGGTGCAAGCAGAGCAATGGGTACACCGAACAGATGCTGAGGTGTTTGCATGTAGATCTCTTAAAAAATACACACTATCAGGGTCCACCTCTATCGGCCAAAGCAAACTCCACAGCTTCTCTCAATTGACCCTATCGAAGGCACACGTAAGGTCCATAAAAGCCAAGTGAACAGAGTCAGGCCGGGCTACAGTATACTTATTAATAATCATATATGAGTTCAAGCATTGCTCAATTGTAGCTCTACCTGGCCTAAAGTCATATTGCAGCTTAGAGATTATGTTATTCTCATCCGCCCACAGGATTAACCTATCTAGTAGCACCTTCCCAGGACCTTCACAACGGTATCAATCAAAGATATTGGCCAATAACACTGAGGGCTATCTTTATCCCCCTTCTTGAATACTGGAACAATTACAGAAGTAGACCATGAGGATGGAGGGCCTTCCCTCACTTCTGCATTTAAAACCATTGTCAGAGTTGGATGCCAAATTTGGATATCGCCCAAAAACAAATCAGGGGGAATTCCATCAGACTCAGGGGCCTTATTTCTTGATAGAGCTAAAATACCCTGATTAACTTCATCCAGTGTGAAAACAAGGTTAGATCTCCCTATCACAGGCACACTCAGTTCATCACTTACTAAAATAGGCTCAAAATTATAAACCTCTTCAAAGAGTGCTATCCACTGATCCGCTGTGATATGGTGGCATAGAGCAGGACCTTTTCCACTTGCAAAACAGGGCTGATTTGTTACACACAGAACAGAGAGCTGTCTTTCCTAGTACAGGCTTGCACTAAACCGTCCCACGCTATATCGTTTAAGGTGGTTTTGTGTTTTGTAAGTTCCAGTTTATAAGCCCTTCAACAAGCGACATTACAATCCTTGTTTCTAGGCACATACTTTAGGGCCTCCTTCAGACTTCGTAAAGCCTTGGAGCAATTACAATTGAAGCATTTTGGTTCATGTAATATAGTATTGGAAGTAGGGACATTAAGTAAGGCTGTCACTTTGTAAGAGATACCTGCGTAGGCAGCTAAGATTGCCCCGCTCAAAGAGCACAAATCCAGACACGTGGAAAGCACATCCTACATCCAGAAAAAAGATATATGTTTAAAACAAATTAGATTCCGCCAGAGAACACCTTAACCCACAACCTAGATCTGTTGGAGAAAACACCCCTAGGGCCCTGGTAAATTCCTATTACAATAACTTAGTCCATTTATTCCTAAGGAGAGAAGGTTATGATCACTAAATGGGTCGATGTTAAAATCTCCAGCTACAATTTGCTTAGCCAAACCATGCCTTTTGCCAGGCAATGTACCTATAGCAGCACCTAAAGTGATGAGGTTAGATGACACAAAAGAGCAAGATTTTGCTCATTAATCAAGGCAATAGATATAGAGCCTGGAAATGTTAGCTTCAACACTTGTAACTAGTATGAATCAAAAGTCATGCCCTTCATTTTCCCACAAACCACCTTTAGCCCTCTACCCCACTGAGGCCCAGCTGGAGTTTTGTAGCTTCAAGAAAAAAACAACTGAACTCTTCCCAAGTTTTTTGCAAACAGATCACATGGTATTGCCTTACAAAAGAAACCTAGATACAATTTTTAAACATAGATGCTAGACCAGCGGTGTTCCATGGCAAAGTGTCACATGAAGTGGCATAGAGCAGTGTTTCCCAAACTTTTGACTACTGAGGACCACCACTGAATCACTACTGGAAGCCGAGGACTCCCAAGCAATTTCTAAGACTTAAATTTCAAACATTAAAACAGTAATTTGATAGAAATACACAAACAAGTTCACACTAAACTAATACTCAAATTACTAAAGATATAATTGTTTTATAGTGAAAAAATATGCAAAAATGTGAACATTTTAATGGGAAGGTTGGCGCTGCATCTTGGTGACTAACTTCTCAATGTTTAGTTTTATTTAGGAAAGCTGAATCTTCAGGTCAGATTCTACATTTCCCAAGCAATTTCTGTTTTTTATTTTTTAGGTATATAAGATCTGAGAAAGCTTTTTCACATAACTATGTGGAGGGGAAAGGGAGTAAAGCAATAAGGGCCCCTCATCTCTCCATAGCCTGTCTGCCACATGTATTTCATTTGCTTTATAGCATCTCTCATACTAGTGTAGGGTGTTGGAGCACTTTACAGGGGACTACATTTTCTAGTGCTTTGTCTGGAGAAGCACAAACTCAGGATTCAGAACATAACACAGTGGTTAGCGTTGACTTCAATAATAAGAATGTATTTCTAAGCAAGCAAACCTTTTTTAGCAGCATAAGGAAGCTGAAAGACTGGGAAAAAAGAATAACTTTCTAATTTGTGCCATGCAGTTTGTATGCAGCTCTTTGATGGCAGTTCATAGCTCACTGTGCTATATTACGACTGTAACATATGATCTGCACAGTAACAAAAGAATCTTTGTGACGAAAGCAGTAACCCACTGTGCTAGGCACATAAAATACTTTACTTGGCATGATACACGTTCTTTGCAGCAGGCATATTAACCATCTGCGCTACCTTATATGAGTCAGAACTGTCACTAGACAAAACTCCCATCTATTTCCAGCAGGTACATTAATCACCAGAGTTATCTTGACACTATTATTTTTGACCGAAAGCTGCTAGATGTACAGGGAACTTTGTAGTGCTTTTAAACTGCTGCAAAAGGAAGTAATAAATATAAAAACACACATTTCAGTCAGAGCCCCCAGCTAGAGAAGTGCCTTCCTGCCGGCCCAGGTCTGCAGACACCATGAGAACGTGTCACAGACTCCTGGGAGGACACGGACCACAAGCTGGGAACCGCTGACCTAGAATGTCATGGAGTGGAGTAGCTTAGTGTCATAGGCTGGCCTTGAGTTAAGTAGGGTATAGTGTTGTGGAGTGGCGTAGGGTGTCGTAGAGTAGAGTGGAGTGCAGTGGCATCGAGTGGAGTGGCGTAAAGGGGAGTAGAGTGGCATGGACTGGACTGGCGGAGAGTAGCGTGTCATTGAATAGAGTGTTGTGGAGTGGTGTGGAGTAGTATACAGTGTCAGAGTAGAGGGGTGCAGAGCGGCATAGAGGGGAGTGGAGTGTCCTAGAGTGGAGTATGCAAGGTGTGGTAGTGCACTGCCATTACAGACAACAAATTCAATTGAAATGACCATTACATTTGCACAGACATACAGTTTTACAGATAACATTATTTAACACACAAATGTTAATGTGTGGAGATGGCATCACCTAATGTATTGATTTGTTTCGAATGTATTAAAATATTTGTTTTCACCACACTTGAGAAGTACAAAAAAGTGCTTTGTTAGTGCTTTTCCGAATTCTGATAAATGTTTGCACAGTTCATTTAAAGGCATTCAGATTTTGTTTTGTGCTAAAAAGATGTTTTTCCTTTCAAACCCCCTGATTGTCACATAAATTCTCTCACTCTGAAGTGAGAGAAAGAAAAGTAAAAAACAGGTTCCCTCAGAAGACAGAACCTGATATTTGACCGCTGTCTTTGAATGTACAGCAAATGCGACAAGTTAAGAACAAAATTTAAAGGTCTGTTTAAAGAAAGTGAGCACTCGTAGAAGAATACAGTAAACGGGCTATGCTCTAAAGGAGGAAAAATGACATGGTGGACAGCCTAAAACAAATAAAGCCAGTAATTAGAAAGCAAGAAAATATGAACTACAAACCACAAACCCAATAAATGAAAAGCAATGAGTGGAATGCATTCCCAGGGAAGCTTTCAGAATGTCCTCACGAAGTCTTCTCACCACCAGACTGCTTCGACCTAATCACCACCAGGGCACACTTAAGTATAATACACATCTACAACAAAACTTAGCTAATTAAGTAGAAACTACAAAATGGTGATGAACCGACCTACTAACGAAATAAAATATAACTTTATCAAGATTTGGCGGAAACTAAGTAAATACTTTACTGAATATACAGTATTTAGTTAAAATCAATTATAATATGTTCAAGACAAAACAAGATTTACAGGTAATTATTAAATATTAAGTCAAATAGTGAATACAATATAGAGTTAGCAGTTCCCTGTAGTAAAAATTTACTGTTTTATTAAAGGTAAACAACAAATACTTAGCACGTTAAAAATGTGAAGTGTCTGCCAGTTAAAGATTTGACAAGGATAATCATAAGCCCCATTAAGAAATATAATGAATTAAACAGCCAATTAAACATTTGGATAGTCCCTTAAAACAGCCGAGGGTTGCATCTTTAATCCTGCTGCTGAATCACTGACCCCTCCAAAACATGTATAGACTCTGAGATAGTCTATCCCGGCCCCTTGGTTCCCCCCAACACTGATTTTTTTAAATAGTTTTTCTGTTTTTAGTTTGGATTTCAAGAACAAAACAATGCATATTGTTTTATCATCTTAACAACAGAAGGTGAGAACGAGATTTACAGTGACGTCTATAGATAATACTTGCATCTTGGATTGTAGACAAAATTTGACATCCAATATTCAAGGCCTCGTTACAGCCAGTTTTCTGGTAAATTACATTGCAAAGACTAAAGAAATGTGTAAAAAGACAAACGAGCAAATGCCGTACCAAACCTTTGAGATAGGGCAATCATATCTTATGGAGTGCACAACTGATGTTAAGTCTGAGGGTAGTGCTAGTTGCGTGCCCCGGAAAGTGTTAGTTCTTGAGATTGGGTACAAAGGGCAGCTGCGTCAAGTGAGTGCTGTAGCTACAATGCGGCAAGCAATGCGGAGAGAGGAAACAGGTGCAGGGGTACACAACCGATCCATCTATGAAGCTAAGTTCGTGATGAGCCAGATGCGCAGCTAATAAGGGGGTTCAAAAACGGTAGTGTGGTATTTTAGTGGTGGCAGCAACTCTGACGCAATCAGATCAGCTGCCTTGTGTAAAGGGCCTGGGGCGGCGCTAGATGGAGTTTTTGGCGGTGTTTTTGGAGGCTACCGTTAGCAAATCACAATCTCACGGAAGGGGATGCTTCCTCGGTCCTCTCATGTTCTCCCACCACAGCGCTCTGCAACTGGGGCACCTGGGGAGGGGTGACATTTAAAGATAAGAAGATAAAGACAGCTACAAAATGGAGCTGAAATGTTATCGTAAGGCCATAAAAGTAGTGCAAGTGGAGTTACTGCTAGTAACACCACACAGGAAATATGTGTTATTGAAAAAGCTTTTCTTAACTTGAAAACCCCCATGGCTAGGCTGCCTCCCCCTAAAGAGCTTTGTAATATCTCAACCTATTTTGAGGTGAAAGTGGCTGGAATACTGCAGTTTCTAAACAACTCGGCCATCATGGAGCAGAAGAAGCTATTACCACCTCACTCTTAGTCAGGGTCTGCCAACTCTCTTTCACAGTTCAATCAGATTTCAGAGATTTAACACCTAATTAGCAGCAGGCATGGTTCCATAAACTGGAAACATGCAATAGTATTACCACTCGCGGGAAAAACCCTCAGCAGACATGGCTAACCGTTGAAACCTTAGGCCATTTCCTTTACTTCCAGCTGCTAGAACTGGAGTTTCTAGTTGGCAGAGATTTGCACCCTGTTCAAGTAGGGACCCTCACTCTAGTCAGGGTAAGGGAGTCACACAGTTAAGATAACTCCTATTCACCCCCTTGGTAGCTTGGCTCAATCAGTCAGGCTTCTTTCAGAGGCAAGGCGTAAAGTATTTGAACACACACACAGAGTAACTCAGTGAAAACACCACAAAAGTAATAAACACCAGTTTAGAAAAATAACCAATATTTATCTGAGGAAAAAAAAGACCAAAATGGCAAGCTAAGAAAACCCCCACTCACCGCTTTGGTACCTTGGCTCAAACAGTCAGGCTTATTTCAGAGGCAAGGTGTATAGTATATTCATTCTCACTCTCATTCTCTCTTTCTTTCTTTCTTTCTTTCTTTCTTTCTCTCTCACTCTCTCTCTCTCTCTCTCTCCAACACCAGTTTAGAAAAATAACCAATATTTATCTGAGGAAAAAAGTCCAGAAATACAAACATCCAACATACACAAATAAAGTTAAAACTTTTTAAAGATTTAAAAGAGTCTTAATCCTGGAAAATCAGTGGTCGTATCTCTATAACACACAATACCTTGGATGCGTCAAAAACAAAGATGATGCCGGCCGCAAAGGAGGTGATGACTCGGAAAAGCAAGCAATATTTCCCCGCTGGGTGGGCGATGCATGGATCAGTAACACTACAAAAGGAGTCCACACCAGTTTAGAACAAATAGCCAATACTTATTTAAATCAAACAAGACCAAAATGGGAAAAATCCAACATACACAAGTCAAGCTATCACTTTTTAAACATTTAAGCAAGTTTTGTTCTTAGAAATCATTGGATGCGTTTGTTTTGGGGCAAAATATATTAGATGTGTCATAAATGAAAGATGAGTACAGGTGCAGGGGAGGTGAGGCACCAGGAAAGCAAGCGATGCGTCGATTCCTTACTGCCAGGAGAGGTGATACGTTGATTCCTTACTGTCGCAAGGAGGTGATGCACCGGTTCCTTGCTGTCAGGGGAGGTGATGTATCGGTTTCCGGACATGCAACCTCAGTTCCTTACTGTGGTGCAGTGTCGATGTAGAAATTGGCACTCAGGGACGATGCGCCGAAAAGCCAGATGTGCTGTGTTGGTCTATAGCAACGAAGCCGGTGATGTGTCAATTCTGAAGCGGCGTTGCAGGTGCTGAGTTGGTTCTGCAGCAGTAGTGCAGGCACCGCGTCTGATCCTTTCAACAATGTGTCAATTTACAGTGGCGCTGGGAGTCGATGCGTGGATTTTCTCCTTAAGATCACCAGAACTCACTTCCAAGGGCCCAGGGATTGGTTTTGGCATCACTTGGCAAGTCAGGATTCTCAACAAGAGAGCCCATGTTCTGACAGGTGAAGTTTTTAATGGCCCTGAGACTTCTTAACAGAGGGCAAGCTCAACTCAAGCAATTGGAAAACCATGGAAGCAGGATGTAGAAAACAAAGTCTAGTCTTTTCACTCCCAGGACAGAAGCAGCAGGTCAGCACAACAAAGCAACAGGCAGAGTGGCAGTCCCTCCTACAGCATCTAGCACTTCTTCCTAGCAGAATGTCCTCAGTCCAGAAGTATTCTATGTGGTGTCAGAGGTCTTGTTTGTGATATTGTTGCAGTGGGCCTGCCAGTCCTGAAAATGTGGAATGCACAACATCCTCTAGGGGCTAAATATATGGTTACAGTGCATTGCTTTCTGCCATTTTCTTTTTGTGTGGTTATGCCCTCTAGGGGCTAACTATATAGTTACATGACCAGGTTTCTTACAAATGCTATTTTCATTGTAATTTCCTCTAGGGGCTGTTCTAAGCGTTACAGTCATATTAACATACTAAAATATTTGTGGCACGGAAACTTGCCCCATATTGCTTTGCAGGGCATTACTTTTACAAAACATTTTTGCTCATAGCTCAGCCTGTAGTGGTCCTAGGACAATGGGACTTCCTTTAAAACATTGACCACAATGTGCTTTTTCTGTCTAAATCATCCCTAGGTCCCCACACTATGTTAGTGGAGATTCCAAAAAAATCACCACTTCCATCATTCAATGTCTTTTAAGCTTTTTCAGGGCTAGAACTTTTGTTTTACAGCTGGGAGAACTTATGTTTTATGGGCCTTGATTGTAATATAATTTCAATAGGCTTGCTAGCCTTGAGAATTAGTAATGCACTATGCCTTTTAGGGGCTATGTATGGTGCATTACCTTCTCCCATTTTTGTTTCATGTGGTTATGCTCTCTAAGGGCTGACTGTATGGTTACATGACCATGCGTCTTACAATTGATATTTTGTTTTGGTGCCCTTTGGGACTGTTTTGAGCGTTACAGTATAATGCCAAGTGTTTATTTCTGAAAAAGTTTTATATGATAAGTGCCCCTGTTTTAATAATCTCTCCTTATAACAATTATGACCATGATTTAGGTCAACTTAAAATCTTTATTACACGATGACTGTTTGAACACTCTTGATATGTTTGGGTGACCCTTCTAGCTTATTTCTCCTCTGTGGCCGTCTTGTATCTTTTTTGGTGGGAATTGTGTTAGCCAGGCAGCAACTCTGATGTGGATGGTGAAAGCAGTATTCTATTGGAATTAGCATGGCAGATTTAAATCAGGGTGCTAAATGGCAACATTTTCATTTTATGCTGCAGATAGAGGAACAAGGTAAATGGAGGTGCTTTAGTTATATGGAGGGCCACTGGAACTATTTGCCAAGAAAAGATGAAATTATGAGGCAGGGATGACCAATTTATGTCACAAGAAGAACAAGTTACTTACCTTCGGTAACAAGGTATCTGGTAGAGACTCTGGGGGTCATTCCGACCCTGGCGGTCATGGACCGCCAGGGCCGGGGACGGAGGAAGCACCGCCAACAGGCTGGCGGTGCTTCAGGGGCAATTCTGACCGCAGCGGTAAAGCCGCGGTCAGAAAAGGGGAACCAGCGGTTTCCCGCCGGTTTTCCCCTGCCCCAGAGAATCCTCCACGGCGGCGCTGCAAGCAGCGCCGCCATGGGGATTCCGACCCCCTTCCCGCCATCCCGTTCCTGGCGGTTTTTACCGCCAGGAACAGGATGGCGGGAACGGGTGTTGTGGGGCCCCCTAACAGGGCCCCATTCAGATTTTCAGTGTCTGCAAAGCAGACACTGAAAATCGCGACGGGTGCCACTGCACCCGTCGCACACCAGCAACTCCGCCGGCTCCATTCGGAGCCGGCTTCATCGTTGCTGGGGCTTTCCCGCTGGGCGGGCGGGCGGCCTTTTGGCGGTCGCCCGCCCAGCGGGAAAGTCAGAATGACCGCCGCGGTCATTTGCCCGCGGTGCGGTCTTCTGGCGGTCTCCAAGCCGCCCGCCGGGGTCGGAATGACCCCCTCTATCTAGCTGCAGATTCCTTACCTTAGAATTCCCTGGTGTCAGCTTCGAATCCGGAGTTTTTTCTGAGCAGTACCCTGAGCGCGCACCGTCGGGCAGCGTCGTTCTGATCCGCGTGCGTCGACCAGCTCCGCGTGCGTCATCAGCGTCGTTGGAGCCGACTATGACGTCACGGTTGTCTATATAGACCTCGTCTCGGCACGCGTACGTCAGTTCTTTTCCACAACTTCCCACGCCAGAAGCGCAGAGTCATGGAAGAACCAACCATTATGTATTTTACCTCTTTCACTGTTTGAAGTAAAAATTATTTCATGCCTTTAAGAAAGGCAAAAAAATGCCAAGATCAAAAATATACATATGTACACATAAATACATATATACATATATATATATATCTACATAAGAAAAAAATTCCGCAGAGCGGAGAGGCTTGGGCGGGTGTAAGGAATCTGCAGCTAGATAGAGTCTCTACCAGATACCTCATTACCGAAGGTAAGTAACTTGTTCATCTGATAGAGACTTCTAGCTACAGCTTCCTTACCTTAGAATAGATACCCAAGCTATAACCCATGGCGGTGGGTCTGAAGGAGATTTTTACACAAGAAAGTCCTGCAAAACAGACCGGTCAAAATGCCCCTCTCTTCTCACCTGGCTATCCAGGCAGTAGTGTTTTGCAAACGTGTGCAAAGAAGCCCACGTTGCAGCCTGACAGATGTCCACCACCGGTACGCCACGTGCTAATGCAGTGGTAGCAGCTTTCCCCCTAGTAGAATGAGCTCCCAAGCCCTCGGGAGGCTGCTTCTTCGCCAAAGCGTAGCATATTTTTATACAGAGAACGACCCAGTGCGAAATGGATCGTTTCTGCACTGCCCGACCCTTCTTTGCACCAACGTACCCCACAAAGAGTTGGTCGTCCACCCGGAACTCTTTAGTGCGGTCAAGGTAGAACGATAACGCTCTTTTTGGGTCCAGCGGATGGAGACGCTCCTCTTCCTTAGAGGGATGCGGTGGTGCAAAGAAGGTGGGCAGGGTAATATTTTGACCCAGATGGAAAGGGGTCACAACCTTGGGAAGGTAAGAGGCACGAGTTCTGAGAACCACTTTTTCAGGAAAGATTGTGAGTTACAGCGGTTTTGATGACAAAGCCTGTAGCTCACTAACTATTCTGGCAGATGTAATTGCCACCAAAAAGGCTGTCTTAATAGTGAGCAGCCGAAGAGGACAGTTATGCAAGGGCTCGAAGGGAGCACACATAAGGAAGGTAAGAACC
The DNA here is from genome assembly GCF_031143425.1 of Pleurodeles waltl. Classification (NCBI taxonomy): domain Eukaryota; kingdom Metazoa; phylum Chordata; class Amphibia; order Caudata; family Salamandridae; genus Pleurodeles; species Pleurodeles waltl. The sequence goes on from NC_090439.1 coordinate 716,517,787, forward strand.
AAATTAAGATCCCACTGGGGCATAACGAAAGGCACAGGCGGAAACAGATGTACAAGCCCTTTCAAAAACCTCTGTACTATAGGCAATTAAAACAGAGATGGTTGATCGGGCAACTGAAGAAAAGCCGATAAGGCTACAAGATAGCCCTTGAGAGTCCCCAAGGAGGAACCCTGCTGGGCGAGAGACAAAATAAACAAAAGGATGTTAGACAAAGAAGAAGAAAGAGGATCGATATACCTCTCTGAACAATATGAAACAAAACGTTTCCAACGGCAGGCGTAGATCGACTTGGTAGAGGGACGCCTGGCTGCCAGAATGACATCACAGACCTCAGGAGGGAGGTCATAAACCATCAACTGTCGCCGCTCAATCTCCACGCATGAAGGCCGGGTGTTGAACCACCAGGGTCATGCCCTGCTGTTCCAGCCATGTCCAGAGACGTAAAGCCTCTTGACAAAGGGTCCACGACCCCACACCGCCCTGCTTGTTGCAGTACCACATTGCGGTAGTGTTGTCCGTGAACACCTGCACCACCTTCCCTTTCACAACAGGAAGAAATGCTTTTAATGCTAGCCAGATCGCCTGAAGCTCCAACAAGTTGATGTGGAGCCCGGATTCCGCCGGAGACTAGTGACCTCTGATCTCCACCTCCCCCAGATGGCCACCCCATCCCAGAAGTGACGCATCTGTCACTACCGTTAGATCTGGTTGGGGAAGGGAGAGGGGTCTGCCCTTGACCCACTCGCAGTTCACTAACCACCACTGCAGATCTTTTGCAGTGCCCTCCGAGATCTGAACCACGTCGGTAAGATTTCCCTGATGCTGTGCCCATTGGAACTTCAGTTCCCACTGCAGAGCCCTCATGCACCATCTGGCATGCTTGACCAACAGGATGCAGGAAGCCGTGAGTCCCAGCAGCCTCAGAGTCTGTCTCACCGAGATCCAGGATAGAGGCCGAAACATCGGAATCATAACCTGAATATCCTGGACCCGCTGATTGGGAGGATAAGCCCGATACTGCACTGTGTCCAGAACAGCTCCGATGAAAGTGAGCTTCTGAGAGGGAGTCAGATGTGACTTCGGCACATTTATAGTGAACCCCAGCGAATGCAAGAGGTCCGCCGTCGTCTGGAGGTGGGTGACGAGAGCCTGGGCGTAGTAGCCTTCAACAGCCAATCGTCTAGGTAGGGAAAGACTGAAATCCCGGACCTGCGCAAATGAGCTGCCACCACCGCCATCACCTTTGTGAACACCCGAGGGGCACTGGTGAGACCGAAAGGAAGCACGGTAAACTGAAAGTGCTCGTGGCCCACCTTGAACCGCAGGTAACGCCTGTGGGCTGGCAGGATAGAAATATGGAAATATGCATCCTGCAAATCCAACGCTACCATCCAGTCTCCTTGGTCTAGGGCAGACAAAACCTGAGCAAGAGTGAGCATCTTGAATTTCTCCTTCTTGAGGAAGAGATTGACGTCCCTTAAATCCAAGATAGGGCGAAGGCCTTTGTTCTTTTTGGGAATCAGAAAGTAGCGGCAATAACAACCACTGCCTACTTCTGATAGCGAGACTCCTTCTATGGCTCCCTTGGCCAAGAGAGCTGTAACTTCCTCGCGGAGCAAAGCTAGATGGTCCTCCATCAGCCATTCCTTTGTCGGAGGGATAGAAGGAGGGAAAGACTGGAAGGGAAGGGAGTAGCCCTTCCGTATGATCTGCAGGCCATGTGTGCGGACGGCCGGGTGCTGTTCGATGCACATGAGCACTGTAGCATCGGACAGCTCCTGGCCGTCGGATGAACAGAAAGGGTTAAAAGATATTTCAAGGCAATCCCCATGTTACCTTATGGGCGAGATAGGTCTTGCAATAGTGAAAAACAGAATTAGCAGTATTTCACTGGCAGGATATGTAAAAACACACCAGTACATGTCCTACCTTTTAAATACACTGCACCCTGCCCATGAGCCTGCCGTGGGCCTACCATAGGAGTGACTTACAGGTGATTAAAGGGAAGGTTTGGATCTGGCAAGTGAGTGCAATTGCTAGGTCGACATGGCAGTTTAAAACCGCACACACAGACACTGCAGTTGCAGCCCTGAAACATATTTACACGGCTACTCATGTGGGTGGCACAATCAGTGCTGCAGTAGCATTTGATGTACAGGCCCTGGGCACACACCCTAGGGTATACTAGGGACTTACTAGTAAATCCAATATGCCAATCATGGAGAAACCAATCACCAATACATTTTAGACAGAGGGCATATGCACTTTAGCACTGGTTTGCAGCATTAAAGTGCCCATAGTCCTAAAACCAACAAAAACATGTTAGAAAAAATAGGAGGAAGAAGGCAAAAAGTCTGGGGATACCACTGCAAAACGGGCCAGTTCCAACACTAGCCATCCCAAAAATGATGGAAAAGCTAGTCAACAGTCCTTCTATATGGGTACCTAAAGAATTATGGTTTTCTACACCCATCTCAATCCCGCTTTAGGCAGAGGCATAGCACTGAAAATTGATTGAATCTTTCAATATATTTCTAGATGAAGGCCAAACCATCAGTTTGATTCTTCTCATTCTGTCAGCAGCGTTTGATACAGTTTCTGATCAAACACTTCCACATCAGCTGATAAAGGTAGGGGTTTGCGGATCAGCTCTGCAATTGATTCAATCATTCCTCTCACATAGAGAGCAAACTGTATCACTTGAAGCTTTCATATTGGCACCAAAAGCACTCAATTATAGTGTGCCGCAGGGATCCTCACTAAGCCCTATGCTTCTGAAAAGAAATTTTCACGCGGAGCAGTCGATAAGTAGGAACTTATTAAGTTGTTTTTGAAGTATTGACAGTTAATCACAAAGTCTTGGTCCCAGAGCAGCTTTATTTATTTGTTAGGTCGCTGTTCAATTTCATTTTAGTGCTGTCAATAACTAGAACCTCCTTGCTTTCAATCACATTACATTTGTCATACGCTTTACGTTCTTTCCTTGGAATTATCTTGAACTCCTTACACATGTCAAAATCAGCCAGGTGCATATAGATATAGATAATCATGGAGATTAGTTTATTGAGCAAAGAAGTTGGTTGTGTTGGTCGTTCATGCTTTACTCAGCAGTTTAGTGATTTAAAGCTTAGTTCTTGAAAGAAAGTATAGATAGATTTTCCAATCATTCGCTGCTTTCCTTCAATAATTTGAGGATCAGTTTGTTGTTTGCGCAAACTCCCTCGCTCGACTAAAAAAAAACAGCAACACCCGCATCAACAAGACAGCTCCCTGGTTCACCGTAGAACTTCAGAAATCCAAACGAGAATGACGGAAATCTGAGAAAGCCTGGCGCCAAGAACCATCAGTGAGCAACCTCTCCGCCCACAAATCAGCCATGCGCAAACACCACCAGCTAATCCGGACCACCAAAAGATCCTTCTACAAAGAACACATAGACAACAGTGCACACAACAGGAAGGAACTTTTCACCATCATCAAAGAACTCACCAAACCCAAATCCTGCGCCATCAACCCTCCGCACTCGCAAGACCTCTGCAAATCCCTCTCCAGCTACTTCCACCACAAGATCGATGACATACACGAAAGCTTCATAACACCACCACCCACCATCACCATCACCGACACAGCCAACTCCACAGCACCCTGCCACACCAACGTACTGATCACCTGGACCCCCGCAAACGATAAAGAAACCAGCAAAACCATGAGCCACATCCACTCTGGCTCTCCAACAGATCCCTTCCCCCACCACGTCTTCAACAAGGCCAGCCAAATCATTGCTCCCCAGCTCTGGTCCGTCATCAACAGCTCCTTCGAGACCGCCACCTTCCCTGATATTTGGAAACACGCCAAAGTCAACGCCTTGCTCAAAAAACCCAAAGCAGACCCGAAGACCTCACAAACTACCGACCTATCTCTCTACTCCCCTTCCCCGCATAGGTCATAGAGAAGATAGTCAACAAACAACTGTCCCACTTCCTGAAGGACAACAACATACTCAACGTGTCCCAGTCTGGATTCCGAAAAAACCACAGCACTGAGACTGCCCTCATCGCCTGCACTGACAACATCAGGACCAAACTTGACAAAGGTGAAACCGTTGCCCTCATCCTTCTCAACCTCTCCGCAGCTTTCGACACCATATGCCACAAAACCCTTCGCACACGCCTCTTCGACGCCGCAATCCGCCACAAATCCCTGGACTGGCTCACTTCCTTCTTCTCCGAAAGAACCCAAAGAGTTTGACTCCCTCCATTCCGGTCTAAAGCCACCAAGGCCATATGTGGAGTCCCCCAAGGATCCTCACTCAGCCCTACCCTCTTCAATATCTACATGGCTCCGATCGCCAGCATCGCCCACCCCCAGGGCCTCAACATCATTTCCTATGCCGACCACACCCAGCTCATCCTCTCCCTCACGAGAAACCCCTCTAACGCCGAGAAAAACATCCACGCCATCGCCAATTGGATGACAGCAAGACACCTCAAACTGAACTCAGGAAAAACCGAGATCATCATCTTCGGACCCAACAAGACAGCATGGAACGACTCATGGTGGCCTGCCACCCTAGGGCCACCCCGACACCCACCACCCACGCATGCAATCTCGGGCTCATACTAGACTCTTCTCTTTCCATGACTTAGCAAGTCAACACCATATCATCCTCTTGCTTCAACACCCTCTGTATGCTATGCAAGACCTTCAAATGGATTCCGATAGAAACCAGAACGGTCACCCACACCCTCGTCAGCAGCAGACAGGACTACGGTAACGCCCTCTACGTGGGAACCACAGCCAAGCTTCAGAGAAAACTCCAGTGCATCCAGAACGACGCAGCACGTCTCATCCTCAACCTCCCTCGCCCCAAGCACATCTCCACCCACCTCAGATCCCTACACTGGCTGCCCATACACAAAAGGATCGTCTTCAAAATCCTAATCCAAGCTCACAAAGCCCTCCACAACACCAGACCGGCCTACCTCAACGAACGACTTAACTTCCACATCCCGACCCGCTCGCTCTGTTGACCTCGCAACAGTCCCCTGCATCCAACGCACCACCTCCGGCAGAAGATCCTTCTCCCACCTCGCCGCCAAAACCTGGAACTCCCTCCCCACCAACCTACGCAAGACCCAAGACCTCATAGCTTTCAGAAAGCGCCTCAAAACATGGCTCTTTGAGCAGTAGCACCCCCCCCCTGCGCCTTGAGACCCTATCGGGTGAGTAGCGCACTTAACAAATTATTGATTGATTAAAGAAAATCAGGTGTATCTTCTTGGGAAATAAGATTTGATGTAAGTAATATGTTTACGTTGAAATCTCCAGTTATCAGAATTTTAGCTTGTGACTAGGTTTCTGTAAGTCTCTAGCTCTTAAAGAGTGGCAACTATGCTTAGAAAAAGAAGGGAGTTCTGCCAAATAATCAAGGAACTGAGAAAGAACAACACATACCTATGGGGTCATCTTTTGGAAAAGAGGGCACCAGTGAAACATGTAGCATGAAAGCAAAGTCCTAGCTATGGAGGAAGAACACAGATACTTGTGTAGCACAGACAGGTTGAATCAGGAGGAGAGGGAGACAGTCATCCATTAGATTAATTCGGAGACAAAATAAGACATCTTAAAACACTTTGAAGAGGATCTGCTACTCCAGAAAATCGGAAGAGAATATTGTCATGAAAGAAGTAGAGCATGAATCGAGCTGCCCCATATGATTCTAGAACCATAGGTCGTTTTGGGGTGTAAAGTTTCTATTCCCTAACATGCCCTAGGTTATACAGCAGGCAGGCATGGGACTAAAGTGAAAAATACTCAGCAGAACTCAACTTTTTAACAGTTTCTTTGGGGAAATGGATCACAGATTAGGTATGGGGCACGGAGAATGACACTGGAGCAGAATCAAATTGGGGCCACATGAGAGACCAAGAGATTCACAGTATAGTTTAAGAGTTAATTGGTGTTGTTGGCAGGGAAGAAAGGGAGAGGGCTAGAGAGGTAGACTTTAAGTACTGGCGTTAGACAGCCCTGTTTCCAAGTTGTTTCCAGAGTTTTTGTGGTCAACACAAGAAAATACTTTTGATAAGTCTTTTAAATGATGAGCCTGAATGGTAGAGTCATTAGTGCTTCTGTAAAATGACTAGAAAAATCCTGAAACTGTTGACAGATAGTGATCTAGACATCTACCTTTTACAGGAGGCTCACTTGTTGAGATGGGCCTTGGGATATTTTAGCTCATGGTGGTTTGCTGACAGCAGTTTAATCACCAAGCCAAATCAAGAGAGGGGGTGTAGCTGTAATGTGTTCCAGTAATTTATGATAAATGCACTAAGAGTAGAGGTTGACATACAAGAGAGATCTCTCACATTAGAAATTGAAGTGAGAGCCCAAAGATTCACAATGGCTATGATAAATGTGTTTAAATCCCACCAGGAAATGTTCCAGCAATAGAATAAAATGGATATATATTCAGATTTTCACATGGGAGGCAAATTATTGGTGGAGATCAGAATATAGTTATGAAAGGGTCTAGAGATTTAACTCAACTTAGGGTTAGATGGAGTCAGATGTGTGTCAAGGGCTGGGAGGGACTGGCGAGCCTCTGAGGTGCAAATACATATCTGGAGGGTGTTGCTAAGGATGAAACAGAGCACAAATAATATGCGGCCTCCCACAAGAGGCACACATGGGTGGTTAATTTTCTGGCCAGTGAAAAGATGCTGGGCACACACCTGAGGCAAACTACTGGTGTCAACCTGCACCCACGTAACATGAAGCAAGAGAAAATAGTACTGAGTGAAATTCCCCAAAAAACTGAAAACTAAATCAACTGTGGTAAAAACAGACAGTTAAGGCTAGGTAAAGAAATAAAGAAAGACCAGGAGCAGACTAATTGTAGACTACGCAGAATTAACCCATTAACGGAAGTAAAAGACGATACAGGCTGGCACATAGTGATGCAAGAGCAAGGATGGAATCATTTAAGTTTGTTCATGCGGGAGTGATGCAGGAAGGGCAAGAGGGAAATATTATTGGTCTCTTTGCTAGTGGGAAGCTTTGATAGTTTGCATTTATGCTTCACTATAGCTATTGCTTAACCTGATCTTCAGTGTGTGAGATGTCCTTGGGGAAAGCACTGGTGCTTTGGTCAAAGGCCCCCAAACAGACTCAGGGTGGAACAATCACACTATCTTATCTGCTAGGCTGCATGGGTTGCCAGAGTGACCTAGATCTTTGAGAATATGAGGAAGGTCTCAAACACAAAAATTGGGTGTCATGCATTGCTTTATGCTTAGTTATTGGAAGCATCGCCCTGTGTGTCCCCCAAGGTGCAGGCTTCATCAAACCTAGATGACAAAAGCAGGCGTATGGCCACAGATCACAAAAAATTCAAGAGGTTGGGCAAAAATGTATTTCTGATTTAGGAGGTCAAATTGCATGGAAGGTTAAACATCACATGCCTGAAACAACTGCCTGGGCATACATAATAAAACATGAACTGCCTCTGCTGGCGCTAACTCCCTGGTGAGTAACACAGTGCTTAGATCAGGTAAACCATTAACTGGCAACAACAGCAAGCCATGTTCTAGATCACAATATTGATCTCCATGTGGAATCAGATGCTGCAGTGCTTTCACGCACACAATATAAGGACATCATTATGTCACATGGTAATATCACATGGTAATTGACTGAATCATGTGCCAAAATTAGTGAATAGTGGAAAGCTGGTCTGCAATTTACCAAACACTAGTTTGAATAGTATAGGATCTAATATAGGAAAGGGACGTGCCCTAAAGCCTGTGAAAAGAGTTATCTTTCCCCTTTGTAAACAGTATTACTGGATGCCCCTTCACCTTGAAAGAAACCTCCCCCATGTCTCCTTACACTGTCCCCAGCTCCAAATGAAATTTGTTACAAAAAGCAGAAAGGGAATTTTTGTAATTACATAGACACTGATGATGTAGTTAAAGCCATAGAAATTGTAGATCTCTGTATCCAAGGAGGTCATATACTTAAAACACACTTTAGTGGTTGCTGAAAGAGCATTGCAACTAGCCAGTATCAAATTCACTAATCCAGGGGTGTGGAATTTAATAAAATATCTAGTTGTGGATGGGACAGGTTGCTTCATAAATCGACTTGTCCTGTAAAAAAATCAACTTGCTCCTTTGGTGCCATGTAGTGCGGCAACAAATTATGAAAGCAATCTCATTATATAACATCTCTGATAATAGACTCCTTGGTTATGCCAGCGCTTATACTGTAGTGGGGCTTGAATACTAGCGATGTCCTTATTTTTTGCACCTTTCAGCATCCCTAGGCTGGAGAGAAGGGTAAGCAATAGTTCTAGGATTCGAATGCCCTTTTGAGTATGTGCAAACCTGCTAACTTGCATATTTTAGGGTTTTTCACCAGTTCTTCTCTAATCTTTTTCCACACAGAAAAAGGTTGGAGATGTACTCATCACAAGAGCAGAAGTAAAGCTTCCTCCAGGACTGGGAAAAAGCAGTTGGAGGGAAAGTGAACTTGTAAACGCTCAACAGATTTTCACATTTGCAAATCTACATATGCATAATTGCTCGTGCTAAAATACAGTTCACAAATATTTTCTAGGATTATGATTTCTTGTCCTACTTCTGTAAATTATTGTGAATTCATGAAAGCAGTAAATTTGCACTACTTCAAGGATATATACTATGTGTGCATTTTTGTGATTTTCTTTAAGAATTGGGCCTCTAATTGGTTGTTCGAAACCTTACGTTTGAATTAAACTTCTATCTCTCTCTTGGTTTATTGGTTGGCTTCACTGTGGCTGACAGCATTCTACTCTTTCACAAGGAGCATAGTGGCTTATAAAGTAGTTTTGTTCAGGCAAGCTGTGCTTTATGAGACCAAAAATATTTTTGCTTTTTGCCAATGTTTGTTATGATGGTGAGGGTCCAGCAGCACTTACAACAATAAAGTTTTATAAAAACTGTGTCAAAACAAGACACACATTGACAAAACCAAACCGCTAACAATCAGTGTCAGACCTATTGGCTTTGCCAATGCTTGTTTATCTTCATGTTTCCCATAATCTTGTTGGAAGTGGTTACACTGATTTTTCCATTATGAATTTGTTTTTGAAATACCAGCATTCATCAACACATATTACTGAATGATGCTTTAAAGAAATAGTACCTAAATTTCATAATTTGGTCAAACGTTTTTTCCCTACTTGCATTTTTTTGTAAACATTTTATTCTGAAAGCAAAGAATCACCAATCTTACATGATGACTGTATTATGCAGGATGAACAAACCTTGCAGTAGCGTAGCTGAACTCTCTGTGGACAATAGATGACAGGGCTCACCTTCTCTATCTTAAAGAAATAAGGCCTCATGGAATTAGAAAATACCCCAGACACCCACACTACTTGTGATACCCGAAACTCATAGCACAAGCATGAACAAAGGAAAAGATAATGGAAAAACCTGGCGGATTTTGAGACGATAAAAGGAATGCTTTCATGACGAGCGCAGAGGAAGACAGTGAGACACTGTGTAATGATCAGTATCATGCTTCCAGAGCAGCTGAAGAAGCCCTGACCAGGGGCCACTAAGTGCAAGAACAGGTCTGAGGGCTTGGCAGCCAGGGGTGGAGCTTTTGACCTTAAAAATTACAAGGACTTCATGTTTCTTGATAGCACTGAGCCAGATTCAGTTTTGGCAGCCTGTGACAAGTTCCGCTCACTGAAACAATATTAAAAAATAGCGCCTCTACAAAAAACAATGAGGTTAATGGGATAAGAGTCTTTCTAGAGCAGCAATACATAGAGGGGGAGTCGCATTTAATTTTAGATTTAAGACTAGTGGTAACAAATGATCATGAATGTCACCCGACAATAGACACTATGATACTGCAAGGAAAATATGTCCAACCCCTTGAATCTATTAAACCACTGTTGCTTACACGGCTTAGACAATTTAAACATTACTCTGAGTTAGCAACGCAGACGCAGAACGTGTTAGGGTCAAAGACATGAGGCAACACAATCTTGTGGTTCATATGTCCAACGTGGAATTGTGGCAGTGGCCACAGCAAACTTAGCCAGAACAGCTAACACTAGCATCTTATCTGCACATGCACATGATGGCCTCAACACAACCCGCCCTTAGACAACTACAGAAAGAAGCACAAATAAGAAAGGACGCAGGAAGGATGAAAATCTTGACAGAGATCCCAAAGGACAGACCCAGTGAAAATGTGATGTACCAGTGCTGAGAGTCAGCATCAACAGCACCAATGCGATCATTCAAATCTTGCAGAACTATATTATTTCCTCACAGCAGAGTGAGCTACTAGATCAATTGCTGAAAATAAATACAAATGGAGCATTGTCTGATGGTGTACTGCAGAAAAATGAACAAGGTTTTAGATCCTATAGTACCAAATATCGCAGCTTTTCCATAACATGTTGTCAAAATAAGCCCCAAATGCCCCCTGCTGGCAAACAGGAGGGATTGCATGGCATTCCATTACCTTGGGAAGCGGTTCTGTTTCAATATACTTGTCTATAGGCTGGAGAAATTCGCCTGGCATTATCCAAACCATAGACACTGACATTCTTGCACACATCGGGTTTTATGAAAAGGTGATCAGTATGTATGATATTACATAAAACGTACGTCTTTTGTGGAAGGAGTTTTAATCTTTTTATCGCACAGAGGCAGGTTACTGATGAAAGAAAACAAACTGTTCCTGGCAAGCCTCACACTAACATTCTTTTGCCTCAAAAACACAAGAACGGTAGATTCCTTACACCAGTCAGGCTGCACGCAAGAGTAGCTTTAAGAAACCCAACTGCAACAGTGACTTCCAGCTACTATTGAAGATAATGGATTTGTCAAGGCCTTTTACATCTTTATTCTTCTCAACCAATGCCATGCCTCAGAAGGGTCTGTTAAAGGCAAAAATTGGGTATGAACACATACACCTCGTTACTAAGTTCAAACTCTTTCAGCAAAATTTCCTGACATTAGTCGGTCCAAGTCCCGACCTTCCATATTATTTGTGGACCATTTCAGCAAAAGACAAAAAGGTTGCCATGAGATCGCAGGTGATGGGTGACAAACGTGTCACTGTTGGTTTTATACATGTATTGAATGTAGCTTTGTGTCTTTTTTTCTTTAACTATGATGAAAAAGGACTGTTGGAGCAAAAAAGAAAGGAAAGCCGAAGACTCGATGCTCGGGGAATTGGTCTGTGACAATAAGCGGCATCGGGTAGACCTTAGCAAGCTACAACTGCTGGTAGGCTGCGGAGGTTTGGGCGCCCCTCCACTGAATCCTACTACCTCAGGGCCCAGCTTCAGTTGGTGTCCCACTGGCTTGCGGGTACGAATCTGCTGGAAACCAGCACTGGTGGTGGACTTTTGATTCTCCCCAACACCCTTCGCAAGCTCCTTCAGCACACTATTAATCTTCACCACTCCTGGTCTTTACACATATGGGTAAGTGCCTCGCCCAAATCTTTCAATTGACCTGTCAGGCATAACCCTTTGCCCCCATGATTCCCCTAAAAGGACTGACAAAATCCTCTGGGACCTTTACAGTGGAAGACCTCTCTACTTGGCATGACAAACCCATAGACGCCGTGGGCACCCCAACTGCTTCCTTTTGACCACCTTCAACGAGATTATAATATCCCTCCAGACAGTTCCTTCTACACAGACACCTGACGGCTACATGTCAACTCGTGTAGCACACAGTAGATGAAGAGCCCCTTATCCAAGAAGTCATACATACCCTTTATACCATGGGTGCCAGATGCCTTATGATCACCTGGCTGTATTAAGCTGCCATGAAACATGGAGGGGTCTCACTGATGAGAAGAAGACTCTGCGGGCCCCTAGCATGATAAGAGTGGAACACAGCTTGAGAACTGCCCCAAAGTATCTCTCGTAAGTCATGGAGTAAAGCGTATATGATACTTTACAGGGCCTATCTCACACCGTCCAGATTGAATCGTATATTTCCCAAGGCACACATCATGTGCCGTAGATGTCAATCCATCGCAGCTGATCTCCAACACATGCTATGGTCCTGCCCTACCCATACTCACTACTGGTGCAGTATACACGATACCCTAGCAACAGTTACCAAGGTTACCACTCTCAACACATGGAAAACCTCCATGTTGGGAATTTAAAAGTGTGAGAAAAAGCACAATGTACGAGCACGATCCTCAAACCTGGTCACGCTGCTGGCCAAAGGGACCCTCACGTTGCACTGGAGAGACATTCAACCCCCAGCCATCAACCAGTGGCACAAGGCACGCCTCTGTTGGGAAGAAGCCGAGAGCATCATCCTACATTATGAGGAAGCCCGGCGACTCCGTAAACGTCCTATTGCGTCGTCATGGAACACAATGCTCACTCAGTTTCGGGAACTGGTGCACGAGAACCTCACCCCTTCGCAAAACTCATAAACCAACTAAAGCCTTGCCCTACGCCTGACCTGCTGGTTTGCAGGAGGCACGCGAAGTGCCTCAAAAAGAAACCACAGGCGCCACCTCCCCCAGCCAGCCTCCACCTATACCTGATTCACCTGAGCCTCAAACCACCCAAGACACAACCACGATAGGCATGGACAACACTTACGCACACTAGGGCTCGAAACAGGAATTTATTCAATGCCTAATTTGTTACTTCCAAATGGCAGCCGCGCAGAATAGTCTAAAGGTCAATCTCCAGCACATAACATGTTCAGATACTATTTTACTAGGTTTGTGTCTACTGCTCAAATGTAATAAAAACCTCAATAATAATAATATGGAAAGGAAAGATGAATGAAGATAATAAATGTGCTGTTAGGTAAAGAACAGAATGTCAGCATGATATTCAATTAAAAACTGGCCTATGTCAACCTAGAAAAGTATGTATTCTTGTATATTCTTAGACAGATGTACAAGTGTGCTTTTAGCAAGGCTAAATTAAATGCAGAACATAAATAAATATGGATGCCGTCCTCCATTTTCTCTTGCTCTCTATAATTTTGTATGCTCATCAATACTGCAGTGTTGTTAAGCTCACACATTGCATCATAGGGTTTTTTCAGATTTGAATGCTCAGCAATTTGCAGCTGGGGAACTCAACGCATCCTGGTGTGCTCTTATGTACAGAAAATGATAATGAGAGAGTGAACTTTGAGACCTAATGATCTCTTCTAAGGCAAAGCCAATTCAAGGAAAAATGCAGTTAAGACAACAGTTAATGGAATAAAGAGACACAAGTTATGTCCAAATATGAGTGATACTTTTTAGGACTACTCGGAGGTGAACCAGCCTCCTGCCTGCTGAAAGCAAGGAAGAACTACTCGGAGGTGAACCAGCCTCCTGCCTGCTGAAAGCAATAAAACATCAATAAAGAATTTCTTTGGTAACCAAAGTGTTTAATATTTCCTTTTCAGTTTTTTGTACTATTTTATCATTTACAAAAAACAATTTAACCAAAGATTCCGTACTTTCCAAAGTCATGAATCCATAAACTCCATAATACCGAGACATATTAAATCTAATATTCTAAATCTTCCAAGGTGGAAATCAGTCAGTGGGAGTCTTAAGAAATTACACCGGCTTCCAGTTCCCCAGCGGATTATTTTCAAAGCACTCTGTCTAACCCACAAAGCAATCCATGGAATAGGTCCCAGGTATCTCACCACCAGGCTTTGCTGGTATGTTCCCAAGAGAAACCTGAGGTCCGCTAAAGAATATAGAATTCAGGTTCCTCGCACAAACAGAGCAAGATGGGGGGCCAAAGCTTTCACAGTGGCTGCTGCTAAAGGTTGGAATTCATTACCGCTGAATATTAGGCAAGAACCAGCCTATTTAAGGTTTAGGAAACTGGTAAGTGACATAAAACGCACATATAATATTAGATGGCAATGAAGTAGGATGGGAATCTCAAACAACTAATTAACTTTCTGGGCTCCGGAGGAAGCTACCTGACCTGAAGATGCAAAATACAGAACAAACGTGTGGTTATTGTATAAAAACTGGGCCTTTTTCTTACTCAGCAAATACATACTACTCCATAGTTGGTACAATTTAGCCTAAGATAACAGATTTTATAAAATTATTTAAAGCATTATTTATCTTACAAATCAAGAATAAACATTAAATTTCCCATGGGCTTGCATTGTCATCCTCTCCCACTGCAGATAGTCACGCCCACCTCCCAGTTATGCACCATTGTTAAGAATAAACAAGGCAGGGGTGTGGCCATGTCGGCGTCCATAATGGCCGATCTGCAGTGAAGCTCGGCGGCACGAACCCCAAAAAACACAGATTTTAGGCCACCATTGCCACATCTGTGAACCATCAAAGGCATGCTGCAACATACATAACCCCCGATCTGGGGACCGGTCTCTGCAGAGTAGCAGCCACAGGAGATGCCATGGTGATCCATCTGTAACTGGTGGTGCGGACTTTGTCTCATAGGCCCCGCAAGGGTGCTATCGCAGGGAAGTCTGAGACATCAGACACCCCAGCCCTCCCAAACAGTGCACACTCCATCCCCTCACCTTGATGCTGGACCGGCCCCCCCGCTCAGCACATGTACCAACGGCCGCTGCAGAGGAGACCCAGAGCTGCTCTGGGGATCCGCGTGGCTTGTCAGCGCCTCACAGTGGCCCTGAGAGATGCGGCACAACTTCGTCTGCCATGCCACAGTGTTTCGGCTGCCTCTGCTCTCCCGCCTGGGGCAAGGTAATTGCTGCAGTGCACCACTCTTTACCAATGCTCCTGTAGTTATATTTGTGTTTTGATCACTGACTTTGTGTTGCACCACTTTGTACTTGGCTTAGCTGTCCACCATCACATTAATGGTCACCAGTTACAGACTCCATTTTGTATTCAGCTCACCAGTTACAGACTCCATTTTGTATTCAGCTTAGCCTTAGCTTCACCGCCACGTTAAAGGTGCAAGTAGTTTTCCGTACAAAACATGTTATGCAACGTCTTTTCTATTATGCGTGCTCTTTTCTCACCTAAGGGCTAGGACATAATGTAGAGGAGTCAGTCAGCAAGATAAGGATTTACTAGACTGATTTTTATGGTACAGCAGGGAACGGTTTAGTTTTGGGAAAGACACCTTGGGATTTTGGCCCAGTTCTGACGTGTTTTTTTCAAAGCTTACCTAAAGTAGTCAGCATTTTTTAATGCTTCTTGCACAGCGGGAGAGGATTTTCCAGAAAGCTCCTTCCCTGTTTGTTTAAAATATATGAGACCAAGGTCGACAGTGGGAGATTCAAAGACCTCAATCAGGATTTAGAAGTCGAATGCCTGAAGTATTTCCAGTGAGGGTAGAGATCTCTCTTTCTCGATGCGGTCGAACCGGGGTCAATGACTTGCTGGCAGGAGAAAGATGAAGCACCAGACAGGCCCTACGGTGATGCATTTTTATTAATTATTTGCTTTGCATTGTGTATGAATATATACATAAATCAATATAGGTGTTTGTATCTTTGCATGTATATATTTGCTGTTTATAGATTGAAGATTCTTTGTACGTGGTCTTACTTCATTGTTGCACATTTTAAAAGTAGACTTTTGACTCTACAGAGCTTCCTTCACAAGCCTTGCAAAAAGATATAATAAATGTCTTCAGATTAAGAGGTGCATGCCAGAGAATCTTTTCGACTCCTCTCAGTGTGTGTATTTTGGCTCAGTCAGCAGTAAAGCAAAACAGCGCCCTGAATGGCTGGCATCAGAGAACAGGCGCCCTGAGGTCCTTTCTTTGATCAGCCCAAGATTGCATCAGTAACTGCTGGGAGATGTAAACATTGCTGCACATCATGTGCCGGCCCTCGTAGGCACCGCACAATGCGGGAAGACCCACTGGAT
Source organism: Pleurodeles waltl (assembly GCF_031143425.1). Classification (NCBI taxonomy): domain Eukaryota; kingdom Metazoa; phylum Chordata; class Amphibia; order Caudata; family Salamandridae; genus Pleurodeles; species Pleurodeles waltl. The sequence goes on from NC_090439.1 coordinate 716,533,672, forward strand.
TTCCTTGCATCCTGTCTGGCTGCCTGAGGAGCCTCCTGGGACACTAGAGTGAATGGTCTGTGGGGCTGAACTTTTAATCAGCTAGCGCCCTCCTCTGCCAATCCCAGCGACTAGGCACACCCTCCCAGGGGACCCCATATTCACCCTGAATGCCGCACTGTGCACAACCCGCTTCTAGGCGCAAGCTGTGATCAGCATTGTGGGCTTCATCCTCTAAGGGGTCGGGCCCCCCTCTTTGAGATCTGACATTAGAGGACCCCATTGTGAGAAAGTAGCCTCTTTCTAGCCTTGTTACCCCCACTTTTGGCCTGTTTGTGAGTATATGTCAGGGTGTTTTCACTGTCTCACTGGGATCCTGCTAGCCAGGGCCCAGTGCTCATAGTGAAAACCCTATGTTGTAAGTGTGGTTGTTATGTGTCACTGGGATCCTGCTAGCCAGGACCCCAGTGCTCATAAGTTTGTGGCCTATATGTATGTGTTCCTTGTGTGATGCCTAACTGTCTCACTGAGGCTCTGCTAACCAGAACCTCAGTGGTTATGCTCTCTCTGCTTTCCAAATTTGTCACTAACAGGCTAGTGACTAAATTTACCAATTCACATTGGCATACTGGTACACCCATATAATTCCCTAGTATATGGTACTGAGGTACCCAGGGTATTGGGGTTCCAGGAGATCCCTATGGGCTCAGCATTTCTTTTGCCACCCATGGGGAGCTCTGACAATTCTTACACAGGCCTGCCAGTGCAGCCTGAGTGAAATAACGTCCACGTTATTTCACAGCCATTTACCACTGCACTTAAGTAACTTATAAGTCACCTACATGTCTAACCTTCACCTGGTGAAGGTTGGGTGCAAAGTTACTGAGTGTGTGGGCACCCTGGCACTAGCCAAGGTGCCCCCACATCATTCAGGGCAAATTCCCCGGACTTTGTGAGTGCGGGGATACCATTACACACGTGCACTGTGCATAGGTCACTACCTATGTACAGCGTCACAATGGTAACTCCGAACATGGCCATGTAACATGTCTAAGATCATGGAATTGTCACCCCAATGCCATTCTGGCATTTGGGGGACAATTCCATGATCCCCCGGGTCTCTAGCACAGAACCCGGGTACTGCCAAACTGCCTTTCCGGGGTCTCCACTGCAGCTGCTGCTGCTGCCAACCCCTCAGACAGGTTTCTGCCCTCCTGGGGTCGAGGCAGCCCTGGCCCAGGAAGGCAGAACAAAGGATTTTCTCTGAGAGAGGGTGTAACACCCTCTCCCTTTGGAAATAGGTGTGAAGGCTGGGGAGGAGTAGCCTCACCCAGCCTCTGGAAATGCTTTGATGGGCACAGATGGTGCCCATCTCTGCATAAGCCAGTCTACACCGGTTTAGGGATCCCCCAGCCCTGCTCTGGCGCGAAACTGGACAAAGGAAAGGGGAGTGACCACTCCCCTGACCTGCACCTCCCAGGGGAGGTGCCCAGAGCTCCTCCAGTGTGTCCCAGACCTCTGCCATCTTGGAAACAGAGGTGGCTGTGGCACACTGGACTGCTCTGAGTGGCCAGTGCCAGCAAGTGACGTCAGAGGCGCCTGCTGATAGGCTCTTACCTCTCTTGGTAGCCAATCCTCCTTCCTAGGTAGTTAAACCTCCTTTTCTGGCTATTTAGGGTCCCTGCTTTGTGGAATTCTTCAGATAACGAATGCAAGAGCTCACCAGAGTTCCTCTGCATCTCCCTCTTCACCTTTTGCCAAAGGATCGAGCGCTGACTGCTCAGGACGCCTGCAAAACCACAACAAAGTAGCAAGACGACTACTAGCAACCTTGTATCGCTTCATCCTGCCGGCTTTCTCGACTTTTTCCAGGTGGTGCATGCTCTGGGGGTAGCCTGCCTCCTCTCTGCACCAGGAGCTCTGAAGAAATCTACCGTGGGTCGAAGGAATCTTCCCCCTGCAACCGCAGGCAACAAAAGACTGCATCACGGTCCTCTGGGTCCCTTCTCAGCACGACGAGCGTGGTTCCTGGAACTCAGCAACTCTGTCCAAGTGACTCCCACAGTCCAGTGACTCTTCAGTCCAAGTTTGGTGGAGGTAAGTCCTTGCCTCCCCACGCTAGACTTGCATTGCTGGGTACCGCGTGATTTGCAGCTGCTCCGGCTCCTGTGCACTCTTCCAGGATTTCCTTCGTACACAGCCAGGCTTGGGTCCCCGACACTCTAACCTGCAGTGCACAACCTTCTGAGTTGTCCTCCGGCGTCGTGGGACTCCCTTTTGTGACTTCGGGTGGACTTCGGTTCACTTTTCTTCTAAGTGCCTGTTCAGGTACTTCTGCGGGTGCTGCCTGCTTCTGTGAGGGCTCCCTGACTTGCTGGGCGCCCCCTCTGTCTCCTCATCCAAGTGGCGACATCCTGGTCCCTCCTGGGCCACAGCAGCATCCAAAAACCCTAACCACGACACTTGCAGCTAGCAAGGCTTGTTTGCGGTCTTTCTGCGTGGGAACACCTTTGCAAGCTTCTTCACGACGTGGGACATCCATCCTCCAAAGGGGAAGTTCCTAGTCCTCTTCTTTCTTGCAGAACTCCAAGCTTCTTCCAACTGGTGGCAGCTTCCTTGCACCCTCAGCTGGCATTTCCTGGGCTCCTGCCCACTCTCGACACTGTCGCGACTATTGGACTTGGTCCCCTTGTCTTACAGGTACTCAGGTCCGGAAATCCACTGTTGTTGCATTGCTGGTGTTTGTTCGCCTTGCAGAATCCCCCTATCACGACTTTTCTTACAGTCCCAGCGACCCTCTACAAGCTCACATAGGTTTGGGGTCCATTCGTGGTTCGCATTCCACTTTTGGAGTATATGGTTTGTGTTGCCCCTATACCTATGTGCTCCTATTGCAATTTACTGTCATTCTACACTGCTTGCATTACTTTTCTTGCTATTACTTACCTAATTTTGGTTTGTGTACATATATCTTGTGTATATATCTTATCCTCATACTGAGGGTACTCACTGAGATACTTTTGGCATATTGTCATAAAAATAAAGTACCTTTATTTTTAGTACTTCTGTGTATTGTGTTTTCTTATGATATTGTGCATATGACACCAGTGGTATAGTAGGAGCTTTACATGTCTCCTAGTTCAGCCTAAGCTGCTTTGCCATAGCTACCTTCTATCAGTCTAAGCTGCTAGAAACACCTCTTCTACACTAATAAGGGATAACTGGACCTGGCACAAGGTGTAAGTACCTCTGGTACCCACTACAAGCCAGGCCAGCCTCCTACACCCATCACTCTGGAAGTTCACACCTCGCACACTGCTGCAGCAGACGGGCTTGGGCTCTGACCTGCTGTGCTTTGCCTGTTGGGCAACCCCGGATGTCTCTGTGAACAATATCCCATTCCCTAGACCAACACTGGGGCTGGGTTTGGCACCTTGTAAGGGCCACAGGTTGATTCTTGGCTGCAACTTCCACCTTCACAACTATGGACCCTGGCTTTGAGATTGATAGTGTGGCCCTAAGTAGCATACCCACCAATGTGGGAAGAGGCGACCCTAAACAACAGAAACTGCCATTTGAGAAAACTGGGGAGATGGGCAGGGGGGGTAGTGTCCCGGCAAACATGAAGGATGGATCAGCCGGCACACCGCGCCCCAAACAATTGCCTAGTACAGATGCCATCATGCACGCAGGATTTTGAGGCATAGATACCCGGTTCAACACCCTTCCTAGCAGACTAGAGAGAATGGGGGAGTGCTTAGATTGACAGCTTGGCAGGCTGGAAAGCACAGAAGAACACATTTCAACACTAGAGGATGGGGCTATCACAACCGCTAAGCGACAGGAAAAGCTGGAAAGACTAATCAAAATAAAAGCATTAAAAAACGAGGACTTAGAAGCTAGGCCATGTCGCAATAACCTACGGATCCTAGGTGTGGTAGAATCAACAGACACAGTAAGGATGGATCTATTTGTCGAACACTTCCTGACTGAGCTGTTTGAGCGTCAACAATTTACACCCACCATTTTGGTGGAACAAGCACACCAGTCACTTACACCAAGACCACTCCCTAGGCCCCTCTATGCCCCATAATATTGCACCTACTGAACTTTAGGGACCCAGACATTGCACTTCAATTTGCCTGGGCCTGGTGCAATACCAAGTCACAAAGATTTCTTCCAATCCAGATGTCATCCTGGCGGTTCAAGATGCACACCGTAAGTTTACTGATATCATAAATATGCTATGGAAACTTGGACTGAAAAATGGAGTGTTATACCCAGCTCGCCTGCGTGTAGACGTCAATGGCAAAGCATGCTTCTTCGACACACAACAGCAGACACCTAGACAATCTGCCAACCATATGCCAAGGAACGCCAAAGCCCCAAACGCGACACCCCGTAGCGATCCCCCCAGACTGGTACACACCAAGCAGCTCCCAACTATTCACAGATGATTGAAGCACAATTACTCCTCTACACAACAATTAAACTTCCTTCCCCAGGAGAGGTGACCAATCCCGGTTGACATGCCTTCCTTTGGAGTCAAGAAGACTTTAGTCCTTAATCTATTTCATTTACAGCATGAACACTCGACAAATGAGGTTCCGCCACCTGCATTGCCCGTTCCATGAGGTGTATACCACTTTATTTATTGGTTGGGTAACTGTTGGTTGTTTTTGATGGTTGTAGGTATGGAAATCGGCTGGGCATGGATAGGTCTAGTGTGGGGGTGGGGAGGGAGTTTGTCAACAGTTAGACTGCAGTTATTTGCTTTGCTGGAAGTAAGAGCAACCCACAAGTTACATGTATTCCCACGACATCGTTCATTGACCTGCTAAGACATGTCACATAATACCAGGGCAGACTCACTTGCCCTATCCTTCTTGCCTTAGAACAATAGGGGTATTAACCCCGAAAAGGCAAACAGGTATTTCAATATCCACCCCACCGTGGAGTCAAAATTGCTTTCTTGCAAGAGACACATTTTCCCCCTGCATACCCACCTACATTCAGCTCTTCCTGGGGCCCACACAGATATTTTTCCAATTACAGCACCTACTCCCGAGGGGTCTGCATACTAATACATAGGTCGATCCCTTTACCCCCAAGAACAGCTTCGCCGATGGGGGTGGGGGGGGAGAGGGAATGGTATGTCACAGTGGCAGGCCTTTTGGCGGGCCACAGTGTACTTTTGCTAAATATCTACACCCACCCAACATAGACACACCAGAGGTTTTCCGGGGACTCCTATCCTTACTGAGGCAAGTGGATGCTGACCATTTTGTACTAGGGGGAGACTTCAACATGATTCTGAATCAACATCTAGACACCACCGCCTCAACTTCCTGTGGCAAGCCACGCTCCTTACAGGTCCTCCGTGACATCTGTGACACATATCTCCTCCGGGATGTTTTGTGCCACACCCTCACTGATATGCCAGGATGCACGTTCTACTCTGCCACACACAACATATGGACCGGCATAGATTAGTGGCTGCTCTCCACAAAGATCCTTCCTTGGCAGGGCCCTGCCTCCAATATACCCTGTCCGATCATTCTCCAATCCAGATGGTCTTACTACTGCCCCACTGCAGCAGCACTGAACACTACTTGCGTTTCTGTGTAATGGTCTCCTAGATTACGTATTTAGAGAAGATATCCGCACATCCATTATGAAATAATTTGAACTCAACGTTGGTTCCGTCACCACACCAGCCACTCTCTGGGAGGTCTTTAATATGTACATATGGGGAGATTGTATTTTGAAAACCGCTGCAATCCTGAGAGATGCATGGAATTCACAAAAAGTCGAAAATGAACTCCGCAACATAGACAATGTGGATGCCCAACACAACCACACACCAAAGTTGCTACGTCACACGGCCTTAAGTGACGAGTTTTGCATACTTGCTGACTGTGAAGTGGCCCACATCGGAAAACACACTTGCGCTAAGAGGTATGGTGAGAGAGACCATCAGAGCCACAACCTAGTGCGTTTACTCCATCCCCATGCAGCAAGGGCTACATCTCCGAATTGCTCTTGCGTGATGGTACCCACATGATTGACAAGGCCGTCATTTTGTCAGAACTCTAGCATTACCATCAGCAACTTTACACTACCCAAAATGCTGACAAGGGAAGCAATATGAATAGCTACCTCTCTGACCTGCCATGATCTGGCTTGAATTCCTCAGTGAACCTATCTCCACAGAAGTAGTGCAAGCGATTGACTCTTTAGACGGCTCCGAAGGCCCCTGGCCTTGACAGACTTATAAGTGTGTTTTATAAAACTTACAAGCACCCCCTAGCATCACATTTGCTGGCGATGTATGCTGAATCCTTGGAAGGTGGCTACCTCCCTCCTACTCTTCGAGAGACTGTGGTGGTCCTCCTGCTTAAACCTGGCAAAGACCCCTTACAATGTGTGTCGTATAAACCCTTATCTTTGCTTAATGTCGACAACAAAATCCTTGCCAAAATCTTAGCTTCTCTACTGCCACTCGCACTTGAAACGGTTATTTCACCCCTGGTATCAGAGTTTGTCCTGCACTGCTCTATCTCCCTCAATTTACGCACACTGTTCACTGTGCTGCACAGAATTTACCCGGTGTTCCCAGCAGATGCAGAAAAGGCCTTTGATTCATTGGAGTGGCCTTTTTTACATGCCACACTTCTAAAATTAGCCCTGCCAAACGGCTTCACCTCTCGTTATGTTACTATACTCCCAGCCAGTGGTGCTGATACGTGCTGACTGCTCTCTCACTACCTCTTTAGACAGTGTTGTTGATTGTCGCCATTACTCTTCATTATTGTCATGGACCGCTTGGTCTGCATCTGCAAGTGAATTATCTCAACCGTGGCCTTCAGTTCAGGCCAGGCCCGTTATTTCCCTATACGCAGGCAACATTCTACTATTTGTGCTTTTCCCCACAGACAATTTAGCCCTAATAGTGCGCTTCGGTCGGTACTCTGGTCTCAATATCAAATGGGACAAGTCCGAACTGCTCCCACTCACAGATTCCATGGTCCATTGGTTAGAGTAATTTCCCCTCAAGTGGTGTTCCGACACAGTTAAGTACCTGGGAGTCCAATACACGGTGAGAAGGAACAAATCATTTGATTGAAATATGGTTCTGCCATCAATATCTTATCGGCACAGATTGAGCGGTGGATTGAGCAGTGGATACGATTACCGCATTCCATGGCTCACCAGCTCGCCATCGTTAAAATGGTTGTTCTCCAACACTTTTTAATACTTCTTTTTAAACATACCAATCCCCCTCACTACTCACATTCGATGACCTTTTCCCTGATGGACACATGCAGGCCCATGCAGCTGACAACCTTATGGACCACTTCGTGCTGTGCCGTCTGCACAGCACTTTGGCACCCACATATCCACTTAACCCTTGAGGAGTTTAAGCTGCTAACGGCACTGATAACAGATCCAGAGGTTAGGCGCTTGGTATAGAAGCTATATCTTGTCAGTTTGACATTACTACCGGCATGAGATGGGAAACTCAAAGAGACGTGGGAACGAGAACTACAACGCCTGCTTACTGTTAATATTATTGCTGTAACCAAATGAAGTTCATCTCGCTGAACCACCGACACTTATACACTTCAGGGGAGAGTAGCCAAGTTGCAGATTGACATGACCGCACGGAGTTGAAGCTCTGGTGGACACAGCCCGATATTCACATCTGCATTGGGATTCATGCCACCCTCCATCAATATCTGAGCCTTGCGGGTCCCTGGCACGGTGGGGGTATGCTTTTGGCCCTGGCTTGGTGGAACTGACGGGGGAGGCCCCCGGCGCAGTGAGTCGTTAGGCGTCCCTCCATGGCTTATGCTCGTGCTGCTGCGACCGATTCACCAGAGGCTGTGACATCCCAGCCTGTGGATTGCCACCCTGCTTAACCTAGCCTGAACACTATCGCTGACCTGGGGATTGATCTGCCGGAATCCCTGCCTCAACCCCAACTCCACCATTGCTGGCTCGTTCTGCTCCGCGACCTGCCTGTGCCCGTGCATGTCTGCTGTGGGCTGTGCAGGCGGGGAGATTTCCTCTTATGGCGACCCTGACCGGGGGGAAGAGTGTCAGTGGACTCAACTTTGCATCCAGACTAAGGTGGGGAGATCAATGTGAATTTGATGCCGGAGGGGGGGAGAACACGCTGCCACATCGGGATGTCGCCACCATCAAGATAAGGTTGGTCCGTTATCTCCCCTAAGGCGAGTCTCTGCCCCTCGCAAGTCCAGCATCAACCCCCCCCCACCCCCAGCCTGAATGTACCTGGCGTGCCCAACATTTGCCCCATTGGAGACTAGAGGGACGCACCACTGCCTGATGAGCCACTGGCCGTGGCAACACACAGTACGGCCCTGCACCCCAGGCAGGTTCCTCATCACAGCGCAGCACTAAGAAGCCTCATCTCTTTCAGCTACTATGATTGTGCGGGACTGCTGGGTTCAATTGCTCCCTTATCACGCCTTAAATAGCCCCCATCTTCTCTGTCACCAAAATGCCTGGCCACTTCAAGCTTGGTAGCCATAATTCCCATCCTGGGCATGCTGCAACTAACTGAAAGATGTCATTGTGTCCCATCTCTGCGTTGGTGGGGTGTGATCTACTGCGACCAGTGACGTGTTTTTTTTTCTCCGATCCACAAATGCGCTCCACTGTGGACCTTGTGGTGTGCCCCAAATACAACTGGGACACTGCTGTTTTTCTTTCCTCCATTGGCTGACCTCTGCTTATTTACTGACCTCGTCCACATCAGCTCTCCATCACCTTGCAATACCCTGGGGGTACAATGGGTCCTTGCTGTGTTCACCTTGGCTGGCTATCCATCAAACCCCGGTGGCTGTTTTTCCTCCCCCCATCAATCAATCTGCAGGATATGGTGCATGGTGACCCCAAACAGAGTCATCTCAATTTCAAGAAGCAGAAGCCCTTGGGCACCACACAGCCTCCACAGATGGCAGAGGATGGCGGTGCGTGTGGCGCTAACCCGAATCAATTAACTGGCACAGATGCAATCATGACAGAGCTTAGAGCGGGCGTCAGGGCCATTGAAGACCGGTTTGATACCCTGGCCACGAGACTGAAAAACATGGGAAAATGACTTGACCGCCATGAGAATTGACTTGAGGCCACTGAGGGGAGAGTATCTGACTTGGAGGACGGAGTTGCACAGTCTATGAAGAGACTGGAAAAAATGGAGAAACTGCTCAAAACTGTGGCCATGAAAAACGAAGGCGAGGGGCAAGTGCAATAATCTCGCATACTTGGGGTTCCCAAATCTACCAATACTGGCTGTCTTGACCTGTTTGCGGAAATACTTCTGACAGATCTATTTAGTAAGCAGTATTTTACCTCCACATCCGTGGAGGAACAGGCTCACTGTTCGTTAGGCCAGCATCCTAATCCTACCCCCATCCCCGAGACCTGTGGTTGCTCACCTACTCAATTTCATGGACCGTGACACTGCCCATCTCCCATCTCCTTGTTCCCTGATTTCACCGCTTTGACCCAAGAGGCACACCGTAAGTTCACAGACGCCAAGTCCACGTTAGGAAGCTTGGTTTTTGCTACGGAATGCTGTACCCGGCGCGCCTCTGAGTCAAAGTGAATCGTAAGCCCCGCATCTTTGAATTTAAGGCAGACGTGCAAGCTTTTTGCAAACAACATTCTGATGAACGTTCTTCTCCCTGTCGTACCACTCCGGGCAGATCACCGCCAGACGTACACTCCAGTGCAAGTGCCGATCTCTTTCCCACGGGTTGAGGGCTGCGTCCTTTCCTTGTTCAAGTTCTGTTTAGCATAGATGTCCGTGGACCCCGCTTTGAATTTATGTTGGTATTAACCATTTACAGTGTTCAGATTTTGCAACACAGATAATTTGGATCTTGCTTACCTCCACACAAACTGATCCTCTCAATGGTTGCTCATCATCCTTACTTTTCAGCTGCACTTGCCGTATTACATGGTCCGTACACAACCCCTTGAGTCACACAACCTCCCTCTTACACCGTTGTCCTGGAAAATCAGAGGCCTTAATGATCGCAGTAAGGCAAACAAGTTTTACAATCTCTCTCCCGTCATGGCGCACAGATAACTTTCCTTCAAGAAACACACCATTCCCCCGGGAGAATACAAATGTTTGCATCACAGATTCTTTTCTAACTATAGCTCCTCCTCTAGAGGGGTATGTACTCTTGTTCATAAAAATGTACCATTCAGGCACACTGCCACTGTCGTAGATGACGGCAGTCGGTATGTCCTGGTAGCTTGTATCTTGGCAGGACACAATACTTTTGACCAACATCTATGATCCTAACGTAGAGTCCCCAGAGTTCTTCTTGTCGCTCTCCATTGAAATTAGTCGACTGGATTTGATCATCTTATTGTGGCCGGAGATTTCAATCTCCTAATAGACCCTGCCACTGACACCACAACATCGACACCGTCCACCAAACCCAGATCACTTCATATACTCAATGGTAAATGCAATACATACATATTGCATGATGCTTGCTGCCTTAAACATACCTCAGACCTAGGATTCACTCACTACTCGGCCCCACACTATACGTGGTCAAGCATTGACTATTGCCTTCACTATTCCACACTATGTCCATGGCTGATTTTCACACAACACCTTTCTCGCACACTATCCAATCACTCTCCTATACTGATTATGTTTAACATTCCTTTTGGTGGCAAGCAGGAGAGGCAGTGGCACTTGCCCACAATGGCATTATAAGACGAATTGTTCCATTCTGACTTGTTCACAACAATATTGGAATATTTCCGGCTTTAAGAAGTTACAGTGGCCTCCCATGCCACCCTTTGGGAAGCGTTCAAAGCCTTTATTAGGGGTATCTGCATCTCTAAACATGTTGGGGACTTAGGGACATACGCAGGAGCCTCAAACGCCGCAAAGGAGACCTGGCTGATCTGGATCTTCGTGCATCATGTGGCACTGATCCACCCAACGCTCAGGTCATAGCGGCCCCTTTGACCGAGTGCCGTGACTTGGCCGAAAGGAAAGTCCTTTACCTGGATAAACATGCCCGAGCACACAGATACTGCAAGGGCGAATGCCCTAGACATACTCTATCCTGCCTACTTCATCCCCCTATGGGCAACTCGTACATTACAGAGCTGAGCCCTGATGGGGGTATGCGGATCACCTCCAATGAGGGTGTACTAGACACCCATCTCTAGTACTACATTTGTCTTTACACCTCCTGCCTCACAGATCACACTGCAGCCCAGACAGAATACTTGGAGGAAGTAGCTATGGTTTGGCTCTTTAATCCACAATGTAAATTCCTTAGTAAACCTTTATCCTGTGAGAAAATCATACAGGCCATAGACTCCCTCAACGACTCCAGAGTCCCCGGGTCTTGATGGCTATACGGGAAGTTCTATAAACATTTTGAACACATACTGGCTCCATGATTACTCGCGGTTTATGAGGAATCACTCAAAACAGGAGTCTCGCCCCCATCTATGCGCAAAGCTGTCATAACACTCATTCCTAAATCTGACAAAGAGCCCCCACACTGCAGTTCTTATAGACATTTGTCAGTCCTCAACCAGAACAATAAAATATTGGCAAACGTCCTCTCCAATCGCCTTTCATTATTGATGTACCAAATCATTTCTCCTTCGCAATCTGGATTCATCCCTCACGGCTCCACATCATCGTTTATTAAATCTGTTCCCTAACATTCCAATACCACTCACAAATTTGTTCTTCCTCACACTACATGGCTTACTCCTTAAACTCATCTGGGTGGGTTGGTAGCCACGTGTCAGTTGGGACACTTTGGTATTCCCCTACGAGAGAGGTGGGTTCGGGGTTCCCCATTTTCAATTTAGTTACCTAGCCGCCCAATGAAAATATGCCCATCATTGGAACCATGCAAATGCCCGGCTACTATACGCCAAGCCCGAGATAGACCTCGCTGCTTCCTCTCCTCTTGCCTCCCTCATACTGAAAGGGATCCCTCTAGAACCCAAGGATATTCAAATACTATCCACCACCTGCTGGGCATGAAGGAAACTCCAACGTCTCCTGGATGGAACTTTCCTTTACTCACCACCCTTGATACTGGCGGATAACCTTGGTGAAACACTCTGTTGCGGTACGACCTCTGCATTCTTGATGATCTCTTCCTGGAGGGACATGCTCTAACACACTCCACCAACCCTCGCGTCAATGATGCCTCACACATGGATCATTTTATTATGCATCCCATCCACAATACATTAAGGTCCACCATACCTACCTACCTGATTGCTCTGGATAAGATCCCTCCCTTGACGCTAGTGCTTACACAACTCCTGCTGACCAACATAAATAGGACTAAGCGTGCTACTCGGACTGTCCTAAATGTCACTCCTGGAGCAGATTTTATCCACATGGCCTGGCCCTTCAGATCTATAACAAATTATTTGGGTGAAATCTTCTTAAAATTACCCCAAATGTTAGAGGTCGATCTAGATGCAGACCCACTACTCGCCCTGATGGGCTATGTCCTAGACCTCCCAAAAAGCACTAGCAGATTTACTGCTATTGATCTCCTTCTGGCCAAATGCGAAGTTGCGATACACTGGGGTAGGCACCTGCCCCCTACTGCTGCCAACTGCGACACAACCTGTGAACTATACCCATCTCTACAGCCACTGATCGCTACAGTGAAAGACATCTGGCAACCACTACATACTTACTATCACTCGCAGCTCAGTCCCAAGAGACCGCCCACTCCTACTCAACGACTCACTGTCTGATGGTCAGGGGTCCTGTATCTCTCCCCCGGTCATCTTCATACAAGATCCACGCCCTGGGTAGTGCGCAAGGCTGCTCTCCCTGACCCTCGTTCCTAAGGTGGGGGTTTCTGGAGAGACGTTTTTTCTTTGCTCTCTCACATGACAGACTCAGAAAAGAGCCTGACCCACGTACTGCCCCTCTTGAGGTATGTGCAGGATGTCTCACAGGGGGTCCATAGATTTACTGCAATGGCCCTTATGTTGGCAAAGATGGAAACTGTTTTATATTGGGGAAAGCCACTGTGCTCACATTATCTCAGACTGGCTCAAAACCATGTCCTAAAGCAACACCAATTGTGAAATATTCACCAAAATGCTACTGCCTACGTACAGACCCAAAGATATCTTTGGGATACTCAGGGACTACCTGCTGCAGCTGGGATCCCAAGATGATGACTAAACCACACTGGCTTTGCCACACACTCACCCCATCCATCTACCCCTCCCCTGCTAGACAGAGAAATGCATAGTGGTGTGCATTTTAAAGTGCTAGTCCTGAAATAACTTATATGCATTAGTGTGAACACGGAGTGATTGTGATACGTAAATGACATGACAAGGTCCTTCTTCTGAACCTATGTGCTTTGAAGTGGTTCTTTACTTAGTTGACTATCCATTACTCTTGCATAGTACAATGTACTGCGTTTACGTACATTGTAAAACTAATAAAGTTAAAAAAAAAAAAAAAAAGGCAGCAGGCCTTTTACATCTGTGCACCCTAGTTGAGAAACAACATCCCCCATATCCAGCAGGACTGCTCCAATTTAGTAAAGAGGTGACAAAACTCCTCTTTAAAGAACACTATATAACAATGCTATATAACACTGCATTAACTGTCCATAACCCAGCTACCTCTCATTGATGTTATTCTTGTCTTTGGCCCTTCACTACCTTTTGGCTCTGTTTCCACTACAGAAATAAAAAAAATAAAAAAAAATATATATATATATAGAAAATGTCACTTACCCAGGGTACATATGTTCGTGGCATGTAGTGCTGCAGATTCACATGCTATGCATAGCTCTTCCGACATCTAGTGTTGGGCTTGGAGTGTTAGAAGTTGTTTTTCTTCGAGGAAGTCTTTTCGGAGTCACAGGATCGAGTGACTCCTCCTCTCGGTTACAGTGCGCATGGGCATTGACTCCATTGTTAGATTGTTTTCCCGCAAAGGGTGAAGGAAGGAGTGATAGAGTATAAGAATATAAAGAGATGTCCATGCAAATGTAAATGTATCTACACATGTACAAATGATAAACTTAAACGACTACAGGCTTCCGGGGAGGAGGGAGGGTGCATGTGAATCTGCAGCACTACATGCCATGAACAGATGTACACTGGGTAAGTGACATTTTGCGTTTGATGGCATGTGTAGCTGCAGATACACATGCTATGCATACACTACAAAGCAGTTAGTCCTCCCAAAAAATAGCGGTGGCTAGCTGGTAGGAGTTGAATTTGTTTGAAATAGTGTTCTTAAGATAGCCTGGCCTATAGTGGCCTGTTGCTGTGAGAAAACATCAACACAATAGTGTTTTGTAAATGTATGAGGAGTAGACCATGTGGAAGCTTTACAAATATCAGCCATTGGTATGTTTCCTAAAAATGCCATTGACCTTTCTTCCTTGTAGAATGTGCTGTAGGAGTGATCAAAAGCTGTCTTTTTGCTTTGATGAAGCATGTTTGTATGCATTTAACAATCCATCTTGCTAAGCCTTGTTTAGATATGGGAGGTGGGCCCATGAGTCTGGTAAGTACGATATTTAAATTCCAAGAAGGAACAGGTGGTATCCTAGGGGGAGTAATGCATTTTAATCCTTCCATGAAGGCTTTAATAACAGGAACTCTGAATAGAGAAGTGTGTTGAATAGTTTGTAAAGTACGCAGATACTGCAGGAATATGGATTTTGATGGATGAGAAAGCTAAATTTGATTTTTGCAAATGAAGTAAGTAGCATGCAATATCTTGTATAGATGCTGTAAGTGGATCAGTGTTTTTAGATTGACAATAGTAGACATATCTTTTCCATTTGTTAGCATAACATTGTCTAGTAGTAGGTTTGCGTGCCTGCTTAATCACTTCCATACATTCTGATGGGAGTTTTAGGTAACCAAAGTCTATGACTTCAGGAGCCAAATCGCTAAATTGAGAGCATTGGGGTTTGGGTGCCTGATTTGACCTTTGTTTTGTGTTAACAAGTCTGGTCTGTTTGGGAGTTTGGAATGAGGTACTACAGACAGGTCTAGGAGTGTTGTGTACCAATGTTGATGTGCCCATGTTGGGGCTATGAGTATCATGGTCAGAGATGTCTGACGTAGTTTGCTGACCAGAAAGGGAAGGAGAGGGGGAAAAGCGTAAGCAAATATCCCTGACCAATTGATCCATAGAGCATTGCCCTTGGATAGGGAATGTGGGTATCTGGATGCGAAGTTTTGGCATTTTGCGTTTTCGCTTGTTGAGAATAGGTCTATTTCTGGTGTTCCCCACTTTTGAAAGTACTTGGGAGTGAATCTCCCATTCGTGAGTTTGTTGGGGACTCCTGCTTAGGAGATCCGCTAGCTGATTGTCTATTCCTGGAATGTATTCTGCAAATAGATGAATGTGATTATGAATTGCCCATTTCCATATTGTCTGGGCTAGCAGGGACAGTTGAAATGAATGTGTCCCGCTCTGTTTTTTGAGGTATCACATAGTGGCCATGTCTGTTTTTATCAGAACAGTCTTGTGTTTGAGAAGGAGTTGAAACTCTTTTTAGGGCAAGAAACACAGCCAATAATTCTAGGTGGTCTATGTGAAGTTGTTTCTGTTTGGTATCCCATTCCCCTTGAATGGTATGATTGTTGAGATGAGCTCCCCAACCTATCATTGATGCGTCTGTTGTTATTATGGTCTGAGGCACAGGGTCTTGAAATGACCGCTCCTTCATTAGATTTCTGAGATTCCACCATTTAAGGGACATGTGTGTTTGGTGGCCCAACAACACTAGATCCTGAAGTTGACCGTGTGACTGAGACCCTTATTGTGAGAGGCACTGTTGTAAGGGTCTCATGTTTAGTCTTGCATTTGGAACTATGGCTATGCAAGGTGTCATCATCCTTAGAGTTTTTATGATAAATCTTACAGTGTATTATTGATTTCGCTGTGTGTGTGGGATGAGATTTTGGAAAGCCTGTATCCTTTGTGTATTTGGATATGCTAGGGCTTTTTGAGCATTTACAATAGCACCTAGGTAAGGTTGTACCTGTGCTGGTTGAAGGTGTGACTTCTGATAATTTAGCGTAAACCCTAGTGTATGCAGGGTTTCTATTACATACTGAGTGTGTTGTTGGCATTGTGTAAAATTGCTTGATTTTATTAGCCAATCGTCTAGATATGGAAAGACGTGAATGTGTTGTCTTCTTAAGTAGGCTGCTACTACTGCTAGACATTTTGTGAACACTCTTGGAGCTGTCGTTATGCCGAATGGCAAAACTTTGAACTGGTAATGTTTTCCTGCTATGACGAACCTGAGGTATTTTCTGTGAGCTGGATGGATGGGTATATGGAAATACGCATCTTTGAGGTCTAAAGCAGTCGTGTAATCTCTTTTCTGTAGTAGTGGAATGACATCCTGCAGAGTTACCATGTGAAAATGTTCTGACAGGATGTATAGATTGAGAGGCCTGAGGTCTAGGATAGGCCTTAGAGTGCCATCTATTTTGGGAATGAGGAAGTATAGTGAGTATACTCCTGTTCCTTGCTGAGAATGTAGGACCAATTCTATTGCTTGTTTTAGTAGTAGGAATTGTACCTCCTGTTGCAACAGAACATTGTGTTCTCGGGACAATTTGTGGTAACGTGGTAGAATGTTTGGAGGGGTGGAGATTAATTCTAGGCAATAGCCATTGCGGATAATTGATAAAACCCAATTGTCTGTGGTGATATTTTGCCAATGAGAGTAGAATTGCTGTAGTTTTCCCCCACAGGAGATGTATGTGGTGGAAGGGTGGGAAAGAAGTCACTGTTTGGATGGTGTAGCGGCTTGTTTTGAGGCTTGGAACTTGCCTCTGTTTCTGAAATATTGTCCCCTATAGAACTCTTCAAACACCCCTCTTTGATATTGTTGTTGCTGTTGTCCCTGCTTTGCCTGTGAGGTAGAAGCTTCAGAGGATTGTGGTTTGAATCCTCCCCTAAACTGTGACCTGCTAAAGGAGCCTCTATATGGTGTGGTGTGGTATATAATGCTTCTATTGCTTTGGCAGTGTCTGAGTCTTCTCAGTTTTTCTATGGTGGTATCTACTTCAAGTCCAAATAAGTGTTTTTATCAAAAGGCATGTTGTAGGAGGCTGGACTGGCTTGTAGTGAGTACCTAGGGGTACTTGCACCTTGCACCAGGCCCAGTTATCCCTTATTAGTGTATAGGGTGTCTAGCAGCTTAGGCTGATAGATAATGGTAGCTTAGCAGAGCAGCTTAGGCTGAACTAGGAGACGTGTGAAGCTACTACAGTACCACTTAGTGTCATATGCACAATATCATAAGAAAACACAATACACAGTTATACTAAAAATAAAGGTACTTTATTTTTATGACAATATGCCAAAGTATCTCAGAGTGTACCCTCAGTGAGAGGATAGGAAATATACACAAGATATATATACACAATACCAGAAATATGCAGTATAGTCTTAGAAAACAGTGCAAACAATGTATAGTTACAATAGGATGCAATGGGGACACATAGGGATAGGGGCAACACAAACCATATACTCCAAAAGTGGAATGCGAACCACGAATGGACCCCAAACCTATGTGACCTTGTAGAGGGTCGCTGGGACTATTAGAAAATAGTGAGGGTTAGAAAAATAGCCCACCCCAAGACCCTGAAAAGTGAGTGCAAAGTGCACTAAAGTTCCCCAAAGGACAAAGAAGTTGTGATAGGGGAATAAGGCAGGAAAGACACAAACCAACAATGCAACAACCCTGGATTTCCAATCTGGGGTACCTGTGGAACAAGGGGACCAAGTCCAAAAGTCACAAGCAAGTCGGAGATGGGCAGATGCCCAGGAAATGCCAGCTGCGGGTGCAAAGAAGCTTCGACTGGACTGAAGAAGCTGCGGTTTCTGCAGGAACGCAAAGGGCTAGAGACTTCCCCTTTGGAGGACGGATCCCTCTCGCCTTGTAGAGTCGTGCAGAAGTGTTTTCCCGCCGAAAGGACGCCAACAAGCCTTGCTAGCTGCAAATCGTGCGGTTAGCGTTTTTGGATGCTGCTGTGGGCCAGGAGGGACCAGGAGGTCGCAAATTGGACCAGGAGGTAGAGGGGACGTCGAGCAAGACAAGGAGCCCTCTTAGCAGCAGGTAGCACCCGGAGAAGTGCCAGAAACAGGCACTACGAGGATGCGTGAAACGGTGCTCACCCGAAGTCGCACAAAGGAGTCCCACGTCGCCGGAGACCAACTTAGAAAGTCGTACAATGCAGGTTAGAGTGCCGTGGACCCAGGCTTGGCTGTGCACGAAGGATTTCCGCCGGAAGTGCACAGGGGCCGGAGTAGCTGCAAAAGTCGCGGTTCCCAGCAATGCAGTCTAGCGAGGTGAGGCAAGGACTTACCTCCACCAAACTTGGACTGAAGAGTCACTGGACTGTGGGAGTCACTTGGACAGAGTTGCTGGATTCGAGGGACCTCGCTCGTCGTGCTGAGAGGAGACCCAAGGGACCGGTAATGCAGCTTTTTGGTGCCTGCGGTTGCAGGGGGACGATTCCGTCGACCCACGGGAGATTTCTTCGGAGCTTCTAGTGCAGAGAGGAGGCAGACTACCCCCACAGCATGCACCACCAGGAAAACAGTCGAGAAGGCGGCAGGATCAGCGTTACAGAGTTGCAGTAGTCGTCTTTGCTACTATGTTGCAGTTTTGCAGGCTTCCAGCGCGGTCAGCAGTCGATTCCTTGGCAGAAGGTGAAGAGAGAGATGCAGAGGAACTCGGATGAGCTCTTGCATTCGTTATCTAAGGAATCCCAAGAGACAGAGACCCTAAATAGCCAGAAAAGAGGGTTTGGCTACCTAGGAGAGAGGATAGGCTAGCAACACCTGAAGGAGCCTATCACAAGGAGTCTCTGACGTCACCTGGTGGCACTGGCCACTCAGAGCAGTCCAGTGTGCCAGCAGCACCTCTGTTTCCAAGATGGCAGAGGTCTGGAGCACACTGGAGGAGCTCTGGGCACCTCCCAAGGGAGGTACAGGTCAGGGGAGTGGTCACTCCCCTTTCCTTTGTCCAGTTTCGCGCCAGAGCAGGGCTAAGGGGTCCCCTGAACCGGTGTAGACTGGCTTATGCAGAATTGGGCACATCTGTGCCCAAGAAAGCATTTCCAGAGGCTGGGGGAGGCTACTCCTCCCCTGCCTTCACACCATTTTCCAAAGGGAGAGGGTGTCACACCCTCTCTCAGAGGAAGTCCTTTGTTCTGCCATCCTGGGCCAGGCCTGGCTGGACCCCAGGAGGGCAGCTGCCTGTCTGAGGGGTTGGCAGCAGCAGCAGCTGCAGTGAAACCCCGGGAAAAGCAGTTTGGCAGTACCAGGGTCTGTGCTACAGACCACTGGGATCATGGGATTGTGCCAACTATGCCAGGATGGTATAGAGGGGGCAATTCCATGATCATAGACATATTACATGGCCATATTCGGAGTTACCATTGTGAAGCTACATATAGGTAGTGACCTATATGTAGTGCACGCGTGTAATGGTGTCCCCGCACTCACAAAGTCCGGGGAATTGGCCCTGAACAATGTGGGGGCACCTTGGCTAGTGCCAGGGTGCCCTCACACTAAGTAACTTAGCACCCAACCTTTACCAGGTAAAGGTTAGACATATAGGTGACTTATAAGTTACTTAAGTGCAGTGTAAAATGGCTGTGAAATAACGTGGACGTTATTTCACTCAGGCTGCAGTGGCAGGCCTGTGTAAGAATTGTCAGAGCTCCCTATGGGTGGCAAAAGAAATGCTGCAGCCCATAGGGATCTCCTGGAACCCCAATACCCTGGGTACCTCAGTACCATATACTAGGGAATTATAAGGGTGTTCCAGTAAGCCAATGTAAATTGGTAAAATTGGTCACTAGCCTGTTAGTGACAATTTGAAAGAAATGAGAGAGCATAACCACTGAGGTTCTGATTAGCAGAGCCTCAGTGAGACAGTTAGTCACTACACAGGTAACACATTCAGGCACACTTATGAGCACTGGGGCCCTGGTGAACAGGATCCCAGTGACACATACAACTAAAACAACATATATACAGTGAAAAATGGGGGTAACATGCCAGGCAAGATGGTACTTTCCTACACATGTTAAGTACTGCCTGTTGAATTTCTGGTTTAAAACTAGAAGAGCGTAACCATGCATGCCTTCTTATAGTAACGGCAGTATTTACACTCCTTGCGGCTGTATCAGCAGCATCGAGGGCAGACTTTATCTGGTTTCTACAACCTGTTGTGCTTTCTTTTGATGCTCTTTTGGGAGGTGCTGTATGAGTTCTTGCATCTCATCCCAGTGTGCTCTCTCATATCTGGCAAGAAGTGCAATTCTCCATTGGGTAGCTGCTTGCTTGGCTACTCTCTTGTCAGCAGCATCAAACCTTCTACTCTCCTTATCAGGTGGAGGAGCATCCCCTGATGATTGGCTGTTAGCTCTTTTCCTAGCCGCACTTACCACTACTGAGTCTGGAGGAACTTGATGTGTGATGTAATCTGGGTCTGTGTGAGCAAGTTTGTATTTTTTGTCGATTCTGGGAGTAATTACTCTAGCTTTGACGGGTTCACTAAAAATTTGGTTGGCATGTTTGACCATTCCAGGCAACATGGGGAGGCACTGGTATCTAGAGTGAGTGGAAAACAGAGTGTTGAACAAGAAGTCCTCCTCTAGGGGCTCAGTGTGCATAAGCACCCCATGGTAAGCAGCTGCCCTAGAAACTACCTGAGTGTAGGCAGTAGTCTCGTCTGGTGGAGAAGGCTTGGATGGGTATAGGTCAGGATCATTGTCCGGATAGGATCTGGATTATATAGATCGCAAGGATCTACTGTTTCTCCATGAGAGTATTGTGAGTATGTTGGAGAAGGCAATGGTGGTGGACTATTGTGTGGCGGTGAAAAATAAAGCTGTGTAGAATGAGGAGGAGAAGTAGGGACAGGTGCTGGTTTCTCCGTTTGTTTTTGAACTTTTGCTGGTGGTTGAGCAGAGTCTAATTCCTCTTCAAAAGCCAGCTTTCTTTTAGTTTTTAAAGGAGGTGCAGTAATAATTCTGCCTGTCGCTTTATGTATATGGATCCTAGATTGTCTTTCATCCATAACCTCCATTATTGGCTGAATCTCAGTGTCCTCATCAGAAGACTTGTAAGATTCTTGCATCGGCTTCGAGATTTAAGTTTGCTTGAAAGTCCTAGTTTCCCTGTGTATGAGGATTTTTTCGGTTCTGAAGTCTGAATCTTTTTCAGTCCCAAAAATGAAGTCGGCTGTTTCGGCTTCGAAGCAGGGCGTTGAATCTTCGACTCTGAGGAGTGAGGACCCTTACTGGAGTCGAGGTGGAACTTTGAACCGACTTGCTCGACTCCGAAGAGAACGGAGGAGTGCCCTTTTTCGGCGCCGAACCCGAAGGTCGGTCGACGACCGTCTTTTTTCAGACCGAACCATGGCCTTCTGCCAGTGGTGTACCCAAGGCCTTCGGTAGTTTTTTATATATGGGCGTAGGGGTAGACGTACTCACGTGCTGGCCAGCAGTGATAGGCCTATCTTCTTCCGATTCTTGCTTGGAGTCGGTATCTCGGATGGAGACTGCTGTCTGCGCCTGTTCTTCTTCCATGACAACGAGATGTTCTGTACTTTTCGATGCCATTTCAAATTTTCGGGCTCTGAGATCTCTTAAGGTCTTCTTGGATTGAAACGATCAGCAGGCCTCACAATCTTCTTCTCGGTGGTCCGGAGAAAGGCACAAATTACAAACCAGATGTTGGTCTGTATATGGGAACTTCGCGTGGCACCGAGGACAGAATCGAAATGGAGTCCGATCCATCAGGCTGCCACGCGGTAGGCCCGAGACGGGCGCACGTGCACAGAAGGGTGAAATCTAGATTCTGATGGTACTATCAGTTCGAGGCTAGATGAAAAACGCGATTGGAACACTACCGACGATTAAATAGGTTTTCTAAAGTTTTCCGATTTAAAATCTCGGAGCAAGAGGAAACACATCCGAACCCAACAGTGGAAAGAAAACAATCTAACAATGGAGTTGATGCCCATGCGCACTGTAAACGAGAGGAGGAGTCACTCGATCCTGTGACTCCAAAAAGACTTCTTCGAAGAAAAACAACTTGTAACACTCCGAGCCCAACGCTAGATGTCGGAAGAGCTATGCATAGCATGTGTATCTGCAGCTACACATGCCATCGAACATATATATATATATATATATATATATATATATATATATATATATATATATATATATATCTTACACACACACACTAACTCATATGGCTCTGTACTCTTTCCAACACCCGCCATCTGATCTCCCTCCAGTCACCTGCACCTTCAATGCTTGAACCCTCTGTCTCTGATACAAGAGATGTGCTGGGTTGCTGACGCATGAAGTAAAATTATTATCTACTGGGGAAATAAAACCAACTATAGGTTCCTTGCTACACTGTGTAAAGCCCATGTTTTATGCAGTATAATGGGGATGACATCCAAAGCCGGGTGTTTGTTCGAAAAGCTGTAGTCATATGCAGATAGATTCCTGCTATCCTCACCCGATCTCCTCCAGTGCAAATATTGCCTTATTACCTGAATGTTAACCATTGACGAAATTAAGAAATATTAAACAAAAACACTTTGTTAAATTCTTAAGTGATAAACAGCTTTTTAATTCCACGAGATCAGCCCTGCCTGTGGCAGTGGGCAGTAAAACATCAGAACTTGACTTTTTACACTGGGTTGCTAAAGACTACACATTCAGTGGCCCAGATAACCTGATATTACGAGTGGGTGTGTTTTCTTATACAAAGTATTTTGCATAATTAAGTACCTCTAGTGTTCTCTGTTTGCACGTGCCTGAGGTAGGGAGGGTTGAAGTGAACATTGGACAACCTCAAGGCATTCCTGTTTATTCCAAAGAAAGGAGAAGCCTGGTCTTCTGTAGAGTTCAGCAAGGTATGTGCTCACAGCTGAGCCCTGTGTACAACGTGCAACACACAGGTCCAGTTCCCAGCAGGACACCCAAGGATATTTATCATTTCGAAGTCAATGAAACTAGTACTAGATCTGGGTAGCAGTAACATGTGGCTTTAAACAGCACTACGAGTCCATGTCATGGTAGCTTGGGTATAAGATAAGTTGTTAAAATTATCATCTATCAGTCTGCACATCCAAAATTGGAATATCCTAACCAGGCCTAGGGAAAATGTGCTGCTCTGGCCCCTATAAAATGGCAAAAGGAAAGATTGTGGCATGTGAGCACTGAAAAGGATTCCGTAAAGTATGATCAGAGCATATGATGTTTGCAACGTGGGTTACAGGGCCAGTGACCAAGGTAGTGACTGTAATCTAGACCGACTAGTGGCAAGCTGTCTTTTAGGGAGCCCAAGAAGACCTTGGGCCAGATGTAGCAAAACGCCAATTTGCAACTTGCAAATTGCGAGTCCCTGCAACTCGCAATTTGCAACTCACAAATTGGTATGCAGTACGGTGTCTCAGACACCGACTGCGACTCGCTATGGGGTCGCAATGACCCACCTCATTAATATTCATGAGGTAGGTCGCTAATTGCGGCCCCATAGCGAGTCTAGGCACTCGCAAACATGGAGGCCTGCTGTCGTCAGCAGACCTCCATGTTCGTGACTGCTTTAAATAAAGCAGTATTTTTTTTTTTAAGTGTAGCCCGTTTTCCTTAAAGGAAAACGAGCTGCACTTAAAAAAAAACACGAAACCTTTAGTTTCGGTATTTTTTCAGGGCAGGGAGTGGTCCCTGGGACCACTCCCTGCCCTGAAAAAATATTTGTGGGTCCATTCACAAAGTGGAAGGGGTCCCATGGGGACCCCTTCCAATTTGCGAGTGGGTTACCATCCACTTCAAGGGGATGGTAACTGCGACTCCATTTATGCGGTCGCAAATGGAATTGCATTCCACTCCGAATCGCAAATAGGAAGGGAACACCCCTTCCTATTTGCGATTCTGAAATGCATATTGCGAGTCGGTACCGACTCGCAATATGCATTTCTGAATAGCAAAGAGGCTTTTGCGCCTCGCAAACGGCGATTTTCGCCGTTTGCGAGGCGCAAACCCTTTGCTACATCTGGCCCCTTGTTCTGTAAACAAATTGTGAAATCATCCATATCCTCTGTTCCATCTATTTTGGGGGCAAAACACAAAAAACTGTGATTTTCATGCAGGAGTGCATGTTCTGGACAATTTCAGGAGCACTTAATGAGGTCATCTCTCTTAGACTATTTTCCGTAGAGAACAGAAGTGAGCAGGAGGTTATGCCTTTGCTGGTGAACCAGGAGCCCGGAGTTCGAATCTTTGGTAGCCCCTGGTCAAATCTCCATTTCCAAGTACCTTAGCTTCTGCCAAAACTGGGATTGCTGATATAGAGGCTAACTTAAGTATTCAGTGCTCTGTTAAAATAGAGATATTTCTCAGTATGTGTGCTTTCTAGAAATTCATGGCAACAAAAGTTACTTAGGGCAATTTTTTAAAACTGAAGGAGCCAGTTTACACCTCAAACAGCAGTAATCATCTTCCATATCTGCTTAAATAATTTCTTGTAGGGTGCAATAGTTATATGGTTCCTACAATGATATTAGGAATGCGTATTAGGATAACAGAATTTCCGAATGTGGGGCACTGAGTCCTTCCACACAATCAGAGACTGTCAGCACAATTTCAGGCTAGCTCACAGTGCCTCATCCAAACCCCTAACCTTACCGGGTGGAAAGTGATTATGGCAACCTAGACATGACACTCTGACTTTCAAGAAGGTCGGGGAAACAGATTTCACCCTTTCCTTGTATTAGTCATTCGTGCACAGGTGAGAACACAAAAGAGATACAAGACAAGTATCCAATGCATTTATTGAAACAATCATAATCTTGCATAGAGAGAATGAGCTGAGATAATAGGCAGATGAAACAGAGCAAAATTACCAGCACATGGTAAAGATAATGAACAATTCAACCATGGTCAATGATTTTTAGAGGTTCTAGAGGTTCCTAATAATCCTATGACTAGACTGAGAGCATAGTTGCTGTACCCTTTGCCCAATCTAAGGGGTTAGCCTTAGTTTCATACCTAGAAACTGCACCAGGAGTCAGCCTGTAGTGTAGGTGGCAATCAGTCAATCAATCAATTAGTGATTTCTAAAGCACGGCTAATCACCTGTAGGGTCTCAAGGTGTTGTTTGTGGGCGTGCTGCTCAGTCGAAGAGCCAGGTCTTGAGGTCCTTCCTGAACTGTTTCAGTGATGCAGTCTGCCTGCGTTTGAGAGGTAGCACGTTCCATGTCTGGGCTGAGAGGTAGGAGAAGGATCTTCCTCCTGCTGTGCTTTTCCGGATTTTGGGAATGGCTGCGAGGGCGAGCTGGGAAGAACGTTGTTGTCTGTTGGGTACGTAGAAGGCGAGGCAGTGGTTGAGGTATTCCGATCCTGTGTTGTGTAGTGCCTTGTAGGTGTGGATCAGGAGTTTGTATGTGATGCTCTTGTTGACTGGGAGCCAGTGTAGGTCTCTGAGGTGGGAGGAGATATGGCTGGGTCGGGGGCTGTCCAGGATGAGTCTGACTGCTACATTCTGGATTCTTTGTAGTCTTGATTGTAGTTTCTTGGTGATGCCGGCATAGGATGCGTTGCCGTAGTCCAGTTTGCTAGTGACGAGTGCGTGGGTGACTGTCTTCCTTGTGTCAGAGTGGATCTACTTTAAGATCTTTCGAAGAAGTCAGAGGGTGTGGCAGCATGACGACGAGACAGAGTTGACTTGGCAGGTCATGGATAGAGGCGAGTCCAGGATGATGCCCAGATTGCGTGTGTGGTCCGTGGGCATTTCCCAATCCGTTCAGGTAGCTGGAAGATTAGCACCAGCACAGCTGCATGTCCAAAACAGCATTCATCCCAGGACGGTTGCAGCTGGAATGCCCCTCTGTCCCTTGTGGGTCAGTTCACCACTATATATTAAAACCCACACTGTGTTAGAAGCACAGTTCTGATGCAATGCTACGTCTACATGTTAGAAGCTATATCCTGAACGGGCAACACAAGCACTAGGATATTGTGTACTGTGTTCTTAGCCTTGAACAGAATATACTGATTATAAGTTGAGAAAAGGCTAACTGAAACAAACAACTCTTACAATATATTCTCCAAGCAAAAGTGTGTAAAATGTTACTGCTACAGCAATGCACCTAAAACGTATAAAATGTGAAATATGAAATGAAGCTAAAATATCGATCCAACGTGGGTCCAAGAGGGCCTCACTACACAACAAATACAGCAGGTGGCTTCTTGGCACTAAAAGGGGAGACGTTAACATCACTAGGAGCTGAACACAATGGGAGACTCACCTAAATATGGTGTAGAAACCTATACAGGTGCAACATAAATTATACTCGTCAATTCCATGGAGCAAAAACACTCATTTTTTTCCGTGTTTTAGTACAGTCGAATAAATATTGATCCTTATAAATTGTTTTTTTGTGCGCCCCTAATGGGCTATGACTGTGTGATAGGTTATACATTACAGTTGTCTGGCTGGACAGGCATATGCAATCTAATTCCAAGAGTCAGAAGTCGATAATTTGCTCTGTACTAAAAAGATAACGGTATATTCCAAAGGCATGGTAATAAGAAGCTTACGAAAGACTGCAATCGTAATGATATCCTTGATTATGGAGGTAGAAGGATTTCCATAAGCCTGGTATGTAGTGTTTGAAAAGCACATCATACTTAAGTTATTTAGTAAGAGGCGATCGGGTTTAACACAAAGATCTAAAGCAGAAAGGCCATCCTGGATCATGTCAAGCAATGCCAGAGGCAACAGTTTCTGCAATGGACCTGCAGTGAATGGGTAGGGACATTCTAAGTGGAAGAAGCCCAACCATGCAGAATAAATGCAATTTGAGTATCACAAATAAGTAAGACCATCGAAAATGGGTGCCACCCTACTTTCGCAGCTTCCGCTCAAATATTTAAGAAAATAAAAGGCCAAATAAACATGGAAATGAACATAGCTCGTGGGGACATCACGTTTGTTCTTCATTAACATCCCAAAGACAGACAACGGAGTAATAGCTGTGCTATACGTGATGTCTGTCAAAGCATGACAAGGTTCCCCCAGACAGCCCCACGTGTCAGAGACTGAAGGAATCTGCTGCTTCGTGGCGTCTTTACCAGAGGTTAAGGGCCTGCGCACGTGGACGGATGGCCCGTCATCCTTTGCTGCTCAGGCCCTGGAGAGTACAATGAAGATCTCCAGGATTATAGATTGTTCCTTCCAAATACTTAAATGGGCAGGATGGATGGGGAGCATGGAAATCAATCCCACACTTCTGGTACGTTTACAAGCCACCAGGGCAACGAAAGTCACGGGGGAGGACATTATTAGGCGTTCAAAAACACAATGACAACTAGTTCAACGCACCATCAATAAGCCTACATGTCAGCGGGAATAACAATACACTTACTAAAATAATAATTTACAGAATGTGGTGGCATTAATTTTATATTTCCAGCTGCTTCATAATCATAAATGCACTGAGCCATATCAATTTCCTGTATTATTTTGTCGCGTTTTTAATCATTGAGTAATTAATGACTGTAAGGTTAAAGCTGGTAAGGTGTGGCTGATTATGTGGGGAAGACTGCTGAAGAACTCTAAAAAAAAATATGCTGGGGCTTTGTGATCAATGTATCGCACACGTCAGGGAAAATAACTACAGGAGGGTTGTAAATAAAAGCTTTTAACTCACTTCTAATTAGGAGGATAACTTGTTTCTCCTCTGCAAGGGTCAAACATTGCTAAATAAGCCCTTCAAAAGACTGTTTGACATCTTTGATGGAGGACTATCATCGGCTGAAAGTCACATTTGAGTGAATGACTGCTTCGGAGTAGTGTATTTTTCTGAATTTCTGATTGTAAAAATTAAAAAGATAAAAGTTGGACTCCTCAGTGAAAACCTGCATATCAGTAGCCCGTGTTTATGGCCTAACCAGAGACATAGGAATCCATGGTGGTTGTGTGATGCATGGATTGTCATGGGGATTCTGGGGAGAGAATGTCCCTTGCATGGTGTACAGTGTTTTGTGAGTATCTGGTATCCTGGGTTTTGAATTTTAGGAACACGCTAGTCTAGCACGTGCACAAAGGCCTAGATCAGTCAGTTGAAGTCACTATGGCCCTGGACCTGGTGGGGTGCACCAAGTGCGAGCTCCGAAGTGACAGCTGTCTACTGCCCAGGTCATATGTTTTAGCATGTACAACAGTGGTTGAAGCATGTGTTTTAGCAAATCTGTAGTATGACTAGACCTTTTAACCTGGGTAATGTGAGTGGTGGTCTAATGGCCCACTCCTGTAAATTTCCACTGCTACAAGCTAACCCGGATCATTGTACTACCATTCCAGACCATTTGTGGTCATAAGTATGTGTGTGTGATCTGCATCTTAGACACATTTTGCATGTCTGAGAGAAACACAGTGAAGGAGGCTTGTGGGTTTCATTTTGGAGGGCCCTGACCAGGTCATGTGCACAAGATGGAGGTGAGGTTAATTTCTCAGGCAGAGAAATTGTTGTTGACATTCCTTAGACTGGTGGAAAGGGACCTAGACACAGGTGCCCCCCACTGAAATTTAATGAGGTGGCTGTGCTAGCCAAATGCAGAATGCTCACACTGCTTTATGCCTCTATTGTGGGTACTCCAACCTCGATACGACTCTGTTGTGAGGAGCATCAATACAAACAAATGCTGAGTCTGGGATACCTTTACTAAAAAGGAGGGGGGGGGGGGGGGGTAAGAGGCTTTTTTTCAGGAGGGCCCGTCCTCCTACTTATTAAGGTGTCAGAAAAAAGAGCCCCACTATGTCAAAAGAAAATGATTGTCTTTTGTCAGAACAAATGTTTATTATATATCCCTTACAGGTAAAAAGCGGTTGCTTTTTTTTGTGATACCATAACCCACAAAGGTTACCCCTTGGAGGCATGCTTTACCATAGGGTCCATCCAGTTCTGTTATGGAATGGGGGATGCTGCTACCAATGAGTGACACAGGACACTACATGGCTTATTACTAAATAACGATTATTTTGGCAGTCAATGTTTTTTTGTGAGAATTAAATATACCTGCCTGATAAGACACCACTAGTTTGATTAAAGTCTTCAGGCAATATGATTTAAAAAAGGGAAGGTATGATAGAAACTGGTGGGTTAAATGGCCCCTGTTTCTATTGGTCGACATGTTTCTAGCCACTCACCTACTACAGATCTAGCCACTCACCTACTACAGATCACCGAGACCGAATACGGAGAGGATGTAGCACAGCAGTCATAGCCACCGCCTCAGGAGCTGGAGACCTGGGTTCGATCCTCAGCTTTGGCACAAAGTCCTGTGATTCTGGCAAATCACCTAATGTCCCAGTGCCCAACGACAGCGCCTTGAGACCCTCATGGGTGATAAGCAGCACTATATAAAATCTACATTTCATTTTCATACAAAGGAAGAGAGGACATTATCTGTAAATCTGGCCTGCTTAGTAAAGAGAAAGGAAAAGATGATGATTGCACCAATAAGATAGCCATCCTATAGCGTAGGCAATGGTAATGCTGAACAGCAGCAAGGGCGATGTCATCAATAGAAATAAATGTCTGCAATGGATTTGGAAGGCCAGTAGTCATAACCAACATCAGGACAGTGGTGCTGCAGAAGAATGAGGAAAGCAAGAGCAGCAAGCTGCTTTCAGAACACTATATTTAAGGATGTTTGCTTGCAAATACGTCCTCAACTTTGTTTCAATTCAATTTGTGTTTCATTTCAAATTTGACAGCACACAGGTCCCTGATGGCTTGATCCTCACCTCATATTACATGTGCCACAAGGCTACAACAGATGTTTGTGCCTGTTTTCTGCACCCTCAAGGCATTTTGGTATTATAGAAGGGTCTGCATATGCTTGTCTGGCCCCTTCTCTCATATGGACTGCGCATAAACAACTATGCAAGTATGCAATGGTTTGATCCCAAAGGACGTTACTTCATTTGAATGGTGGTGTTTGCCTTTCCGTTTATGCAGTATTATGTATACAGGTGCAAGGGTAAACACGCCATCGGGAAGAGCACTGATTTGATGTGGTACACCTTCGGATGTCAGGGAGCCCCAAGG
This sequence comes from Pleurodeles waltl, assembly GCF_031143425.1. Lineage (NCBI taxonomy): Eukaryota > Metazoa > Chordata > Amphibia > Caudata > Salamandridae > Pleurodeles > Pleurodeles waltl. The sequence continues at coordinate 716,563,866 of NC_090439.1, forward strand.
CATCCTCCTGCACGTGGGCAGTCACACACTCCAACCACTTCCATGGGGAATCCGACCCCCACCCTTAAAAGTGAGGTTGAGTCCAGTGACAGTGAAAGACGAGCGTGTTTTGAAACCAAAGTGTAAGAAATTGGATTATTATTAGGTGAAGAGGAATAATCACAATCCTTGTCAGAGAGACGCCTCAAAGTCTCTTGAGTGGAGAGGTAGCATGTTCCACCATTTAGAGGCGGAAAGGCAAAACCGTCTACCATCCTATTCGGCCTTTTTTATTTTGGGAACCATCAACTTTTTTGCTGTGCTGGAATGTACGGTCCTAGAAGGGGAGTACCACTTGAAAATATCTTGCAAAAAACTAGGACCTTCTTGGTGTAAACCCTTGTGCACCCAGCAAAGAGCTTTGAACTGAATGTGTATTTTAATTGGAAGCCAATTAAGATTTTTCAGCGAGATGGAGATTGAGCAAAATTTGTGCAGCTTTAAAAGCATCCTTGCTTCAGCCTTTTGGATCGTCTGTAACTTATTAAGAATATGTTCTTGTGCACCAACCAAAAGAGCATTGCAATAGTCTAATTTAGTGATGACTAGAGCGTGTATCACCAATTTATTTTAGTTTGAGTGGGAGAAAAGGTAGACTTTGTTTTAAAATTGTTAACATTAAGAAACAAGAGGATGCATATTTCTTTGAGTGCTCTAAGAATGTTAGTTTAGAGTCAAATAAAACTTCTACATTTTTTTGCTTTCTGAACCGGGACTAAGAGGGAGCCAAGATTTGAGGACTACCAAGACTGATTGCAAAAAGAGGTGTTGTTTTAAATAGTTAACTTGCATCCAGAGTGCGATGCTGCTCATACAAGAGCTGAACTTAAAAGCAACTTCTCAGGATCAGATGAAACTGACACCACAACTGTGAGTCGTCAGCATAAGAGCACACCAAGAAACCATAGGATCTAATACGTTGAACGAGGGTGAAATGTAAGCATTAAATAGTGATGAACCTTGGGGACCCCACACGGAAGACTGAAAGGAGAGGAGGAATACTACCCCAGGGTCACTACTTGTTCTCTGTCGTACAAAAAACATTTAATCAGATTATGAGCAACAGTTTTTATACCATGTCATTTAGTTGTTAAGGGAGACAGGGTGAACCGTATCAAGTGCGGCCAGTAGGTACAAAAGGACCAAGGTCGCACAGTCGCCCCAGTCCACAATTGTCTTGATTTCTTCAGTGGCTGCCAGGAGAGCAGATTCAGTAATGTAATTAGGTCTGAAACCGCATTGGGCATAATCAAGACTTTTTTAAAAACATTGTAGGAAACTGCCCCTTTTAGAATGGCTACTTCCACCTACTTTTTGCCTGATACTGATGCTGACTTGACTTAGTGTGTGCTGGGATCCTGCTAAGCAGGCCCCAACACCAGTATTCCTTCCCAAACCTGTACCACTGTTCCCATGATGGCACACCCCAGCACACAGTTAAGTCCCTTGTAAAAGGTACCCATGGTACCAAGCCAAGGGCCATTGGCTACTGTCCCCTGACCACTGTAACGCCCCTAAATCCAGGATTTAATGGCCCCCTGAACCTAGCTCATCAGATTCCTGGCAACCTCAAGAAGAATGAAGAAAAGATGAAGGATTGGTAAGCTGACCCCCAGCTGAGAAGACTGAAGACACAACTGACTTGGCCCCAGCCATACAGGCCTGTCTCTAGCTTCTGAAGTCCTTCAACCAAAAGGTGACGCATCCTACAGGACCAGCGACCTCTTAAAAGAGGACTGCCTGCACCCCAGAGGACCACAAACTCCAGTGGATAGCGGCCCTGTTAAAAAAGAAACTCTAACAAAGGACCCCAGAACCGCCTCGGATCTGCAAGTCCTGCCTACTCTGCACCCGACGCTCACAGCTTGTGTCCAGATGACCCAACTGACAAGAGCTTGTGTCCAGGCGATTCCGACCTAGATGTCCACCCTGGGTTGACCCCTCCTGTCCAACACGATGACGCCTGCAACCCGAATCCAGAGGAACCCCCTGACCGCATAAAAACCAGACGAAGATTCCTGGCGCCAAGGTACCCCTGCACCCGCAGCCCCCTGGACTTGGAGAATCCGACCTTCTGTGCAGCAACGACCAGCAGGCGGCCCTTCCCCTTGTCCAGCCTCTACCTTCCCGGAACCGACCCCCTGGACTTCACCTGCAGCATCTCTGTGACCCCGGGGTCCCTGTATAGGAAAGCATTGGGAGCCCGGTGCTGGGTTTGCACCCTTTATGTGATTGATTAAGGTATATCTGAGTATAAGTAGTGTTTGAAAGAGAGATCTCCAGTCTGTACTGAAAGTGTATATTAATATTTATATATGTACATGTGTTATCATTTAAGAGATATTATAATAAAAGGATATTGTTGCATATCATAGATAGATTGGAATTTTTTGTGGCAGCTCAACAGTAGATTTATAGTTTTGGGGATTCCTGTTGGAACCAAGGAAGGAGGTGGGTTCTTGTGTTTCTTTTGTGTTTGCACCCTGCACCCGGTTGTCCCTGCGCCGCTAAGGGGGTATGTTTTGTGCTCACCTGTGGTTCCCCGGTGCTCCTCTAAACTCCCCAGGTCTGCCCTCCAGAGATGCGGGTACTTACCTGCAAGCAGGCCTGATTCCGAGTGCCCCTAGTCTCCATAGGAGCCCATGTTAAGTCGACCTCAACTTTGACCTCTGCACCCAGCCAGCCCTGTGTTTCTGGTGGTGGGTGTTTGGGGTTAACTTGAACCCCAAACTCTGGGAATCCTAACCCCCGGAGACTGAAACTGTAAGTCTTGTAGTTACCTCGAAATTGTGCTAAATTTTCTCCCCCCCATACTGTCTTTAAAAATAGCACTGTTGACTTTCGAAACAGATTATTGCTATTTATTTGAAACCAGTATAACTTGCCAATTTGAAACAAAGTGGTATTGATACATTTGTTGCACACCTACTTGAAAAATTACTTACCTGCAACTTGAATCTTGTGGTTCTAGAAATAAAGTAACTAAATATATTTTTGCTATATTAAAAACTATTGGCCTGGAGTTAGTCATTGAGTGTGTGCTACATTTATTGCATGTGTGTGTACAACAAATGCTTTGCACTACCCTCTGATAAGCCTAACTGCTTGATCACACTATCACAAAAGAGAGCATTAGTATTATCTACTTCAGCCTCTGTTAAGCCTCTACGGAACCCCTGGGCTCTGCACACTATACCTCATTTTGATATAGTATATACCGAGCCAGCTTCCTACAAACATATTTTTATTAATTTTAATATAATACATGGGCAGATAATGATTTATTTTTCATTTTGTACACAGGCTTTAGATACTGTGTGTTACATCCATCTAGTGCTTTGCCGATTAAAAACAACAAAGCTTTGTTGACTAACAACAGCAAGAATCAAGCCATGGATATGTCTGGTACCAGTACATGCTTAGCAATGAATGCAGTAATTCCCGAATGGGTATGTCCATGAGTACTAAGAATAAAAAAAAAGCAGTGAACAAACTCCCACCATGGTTATGCCTGTTATATCCTGCGTTTAGTGTATACTATTAACAATTAGTAGAGGAGACTGAAGGGGTCCTTGACAGTAAAGGCAATGAGTCAGCTTTCAGCGCCCATCCACGACATTTAATGTGTAAGAAGTGCTCGCTAATTGGTGTAGTAAGCACCCTGGTGTTGCCTACTTGTAGACTGATTGTGTGGTATCAGTCACTATCTTCTTTTCGAGCCCTAAAGTGTTCCAACAGAATATCCCACTCTGCTGCTAATGGGCACTTGCATAAACCTCTGTATTCTTCTCTATGCAGTGCTCTCTGCAGTTCTCCACTTCTAGACCTCCTCTCTGCAAGTGGTAATTAAAGGTGCAGTTGGGGATTTCCAATGCACGTAATCTGGAGTTTGGCCAGTAGAAGGGCTAAATCTAAAAAACGGATTTCGGCGGTGTCTTTTGGGCCTAGGGAAGAGCCCCTGAATACAGTGCTCAGCTGCATCCCAGTGGTGGCACCCAGCCAGCTCTACTAGGGTTTCTCTTATTGAAAATTGGATACATTTTAATCTTATGTTCTGAGGGATGAGTTTAGGATAATCCAATAGGAAGTCCTGTTCCTTGTGCTGTAGGACCTGGTTTAGATCTGTCTTCCATTGGGTGTTCAAAGAGGTGAGTGGTAGGTGCAGATGTGAACATAATCCCTTGTAAAGCCACTTGACTAGGTTACATCCCTATCCCAATAAATTAATCGCTTGAACTGGTGCATGTGTGCTTGGCTCAGTGCCCACTGGGGACCAGTGTGTACGAATATAGTGCGTGATGTGGGCGTATAACATGAACAAGGTACCCGGTAGATCAAATAGGTCTATGAAGTCTTTGTGAGACAGCAGGATCCCACTCTCAGAGATCACCCACTGTGGTTATTCTCTTGTCTTACCAGGGTGTTAATTTCTTAGGAGTAGGTCTCCCTAACGGGGTAGGTATACCCCTCAGTGGAACATTCGATGAGTATGGTATGACGCCATGAGTAGCACACAGTGCTGCCTTCCAATATTGAAGAGCTATTCGGAGAAGCAGAGGAGGGCCAGGAGACGGGGGTGGAGGGCATCCCCGGTAACAGCAAGGAGTGAAGGCAGCCGCCTCCAGCATGGCCGGTGTGTAATGGATCTCCTGCAGGTGGATTCCGGCATGCCAGTGAGAAAGCCAGTGGAGCTGAATAGGCACGCAAAACCTGGAGCCCCCAACTATCAGATGGCAGCCGCAATTCACAGAGGCTGACTCAGCGCCTCCCAGCACCCCAAATCGAATCAAGGATAAGTGAATCTAGGACGTAGAACACTTTACGTGGGGATTCACAAAGAAATATAGTAATTTCTGCAACATAACCATTTTGGAGAGGGCCAGGCAACCCGGTATTGATGATGGCACTGTAGTCCAGAGCTTCACTTGCCCTTTGAGGTCTGTAATGGCCTTAGTTAGGTTTCCGTCAAGAAGGTCAGACGGAGACCTATAGCTTTGGATACCCAGGTACTTAAATGTGTGCTTGGCAACCAGTATAGACTGTGTCCCCATTTGTACTGACTCCTGATGGCGAGTGTTACAGAAGGAGAAGGCATGTGATTTTGAATAATTAATGTGGAGGCCAGACAGGGTGCCAAATGACTGAATGGTAGAGGCGATCGGTGACAAGTCAATTTTAAGGTTACGGATATAGATAAGCATATCGTCTGCATATAACGAGAGTGTACACGAATGTGGGATATTGGGGATGCACCAAGCGGTCACCTCTTGGCGAATCTCGTATACCAATGGTTCCACAGCTAATGGAATAGTGCCTCATGCCCCTTCCTATTTCATATCCTTTCGTGATATAGGGGCCCGTCTTTGCACGTGACATCAAGGCTCTTTGAGGCCTCTAGGAATTAGATAATATCCTGGTTTATATAACTTTCTCCAGAATATTCGCTGGAAGAGGTAGTCGCGAAATCGGCCTAAAGTTCTTCACCTCTGCTAAGTCAAGGATTGGCTTTTTAAGAGGCGGAATAGAGGCTTTTTTTCCAAATGTTAGGAAAATAACCTGACTCCAATACTTGATTTAGGATACCAGCCAGATGTGCGTCAATGGTTTTGGAAACTGGCTGAAGAACCCCTGGAGCACATAGATCTGTTGGAGATCCTGATTTGATGGTTGTCAGGAGGGCATCTAACTTTTCAACTGAAAATGGTGTAAAAGAGTTAAGTGTTACAAAAGGAGTTTGAAGGACTCGATCAGAGGGCGTCTCACCATGGGAACTGGGATACTTTGGAGAAAACAATCTGACTAATTGAGCCACAAACTCTTGGCTAGGTGTTAATTTGTTTCTATTGCTAAAAGTGGAAAGTGACTTTACTGTTGCAAAAAAGCTCTCGAGGTGTTAGATGATCTCATCTTATCAGTTAAATAATATGAGTTCACTGATTTAATTTGTACTCTTTAAGTAAGCTTTTATAAGCATGCCTTTGCTTTTCTAATGGGTCATAGACCAATCTCCACTTTCATTCTTGGCATCTGCACTTTCTTTTTAATTCTCTAAGTTCCTTAGTGAACCAGGGGGCAGAAAGGGTCTTGACTAAACCAGACCAGGCTTAAAAAAGCCGATTTATCTGATCTTGGCTGCCAGCCTCTTGCCTTTGCTAAAGTTTTATGTAATATTTTTACAAAACGTTCTTAAAAATAGATACATAGGCTGGCAAAGACATCTAGCTAAAAAGGCTTGCAAGGACATCTAGCTAGAGAGGCTTGCAAAAACAGATAGTGAGGGTTATATAGAAGGGTAGTGTCGCAAAGACAGTATTGCAAAGGCAGACTGAGTTACAAGGATAATGTTGCAAAGAGAGATAGACTGTGTTGCAAAGAGAGACAGACAGGCAGATAGTTGCATGTTGGAGAGGATGATAGATAGATAGATAGATAGATAGATAGATAGATAGATAGATAGATTTGCAAAGATACAGTAAACAGATAGGGTTGCAAAGGTAGAGAGGTAGGGTTGCAAAGATAAATAGAATAGACAGATAGACAGGATTGCAAAGGTATACAGAGTTGCAAAGATAGAGTAGATAGATCGATAGACAGGTTTGCAAACCTAGACAGACATTGTTGCGAAGATAGATAGAATAGACAGATAGCTAGAAGTGTAAAGATAGACAGACATACTTGCAAAGATAGATAGTAGACAGACAGGGCTGCAAATGTAGACAGACAGAGTTGCAAAGTTTGATCGGTAGGACAGGAAATTGCAATAAATGGCAGAGTTAAAAGTAGTAATACAACTGTTAAATGCCTATACAAGTAGAATATGCAAGAGCACTAAAACACAGCCACACAAGCAGGACATTCAAACTACACTATTTCACACATACTAAAACAAGAATTGGCAAAGTCAATAGGTCTGGCATTGGCCACCAGCCTTTTGACAATTCTTATTTTGTTCTCTCAAGGTTTTTGTAAAACCTAGTTAGGGAAGATGCCAGGCCCTCATCAATAAAAAAAATCATTGGCTAAAAGGAAAAAATATTTTTGAACTAAAATAAAGAAGACCCTAGCACTGAAGGGGAACTACTTTTTGTGTGGATGTGTGCCTCGTGAAAGAGCAACATGCCATAAATCACAGTAAAATGTGCTAACGGCTAAAGTAGGCTGACCCATTGCCCCATGATGCATGGTGCAGTGGTTGATAGAAAAAAGTGAATGAAACACCAACAGACTTATGGGGGACGTTTGGGTGAAAACCTCTATAACAAAGTCATACACATAATTTTAGTAAACTCAAAAAGTCTTGGCTAACACCAGACCTAACAAAGCCAATCGGTCTGGCGTTGCCTGGCAGCCTTTTGCAATGTTTATGTAAATCTTTATTACAGGCTCAGAGGTTTGCAAAGACAGATAGAGAAATAATAGATCTGCAAAGACAGATATAGACAGACTGGCAAAGAGGAGGCTAGAGTTGAAAAAAATAGCTTAGAGATAGATAGGTTTGAAAAGATAGATTAGAGACTGGTGGGATTGCCATAATGAATAAATATAGATAGAGTTGCTAAGATAGGCAGACATTGATAGATAGGTTTGCTAAGACAGACAAATAGAAAGATAGACAGATAGGGCTGTTAGACAGATAGATAGTGGTGCACAGACAGATAGATAGATAGATAGATAGATAGATAGATAGATAGATAGATAGATAGATAGATAGATAGATAGATAGATAGATAGATAGATCAGACAGTTAGCTAGATAGCAAGGTAGATAGACAGACCGACAGGTACATAGACATGTAGGTAGACAGATCAACTGCTAGATAGACATGTAGGAAGACAGACAGATATGTAGGTAAGTCAGTAGATAGATGATAAAAGAAACTTAGAATAAGCAGCACATCTGTGATTAGTGATATCATACTGAAAAGGTTATATAAGCATGACATTCGAGAGCACTGAAAGCAAACTAGAAATCCTTATAAGCAGGACAACATGGCTAAATGTGTTTCCATCAATAACTGTAGTCTTCAATTAAGATATATACATGCATGACAAGCAAGACTGCAGTAATAAATGCATTTCATTGCATGCATATTGAAAAGAGGATAATTTATAAAGAACATTTTCAAATCGACTCAAACTGGCATGCTGTGAAACAGCAGCAGTTAGATAAAGAAAGGCCACTGAAAAGGAAATTACAACAGCATTAGCTGAAGACAGGAACTGGTAAAGCTGGCATGTGCCTTTTGCTCACATTGGGTAGTGTCCTGCTATCACATCAGGCTGTGAACACAAAGGCAGCACTGAACAATAAAGTGAAAACAAAAACACTGGCAGTGAAAGGAACTAGCTTATGTGTTGATGTGGTTGTTGTGAACGAGCAAAACGCAGTCACTAAAAGTGCAGTCAGCCAGTGGCTGAAATAGACCCAATTCCTATGCTGTATGCTGCAGGAGGCAGAAGCAAAATGTGAATGATACAACAGACCAATGAATGAGGAGAGCTGGCAGAAAGCTCCTTTAGTAAGAATATTAAGACTTCTTCCTGAGAAGAGGAGTCTTGGGCTTGTTGCTGTTCAGGAGCTGGTCCCTCAGTCTATTTGCCCTTTCTTTTGGAAGGCTGGGCCATTATTCCAGGCTCCAACACTTCTTTTTCTGCCTGTGCTCGGCCCTGTGCTCTGGCTTTCACACACACCATCTCAGGGATTCCCAGTATGGCTGCATGGGTTTTGAGTTCTACATCAGCCCAAGCTGAGGCCTCCAGATCATTCCCTTGCAGGCACTCAACTGGGATTGCAGAAGAGACTACTACTTGTTTCAGGCCAGTAACCCCTCCCCATTCTAAGGTCACCATAGCCATGGGATGGACCTTAGTCACATTGTCAGACTTGGTAACTGGATATGATTGTCCAGCCAGGAACTGTCCTGGGGAAACCAGATTTTGTCACCATGTGGACACAGGCACCTGTATCCCTAAGGCCTCTACCTTAGTCCCATTAATCAAGGGATGCTGCCTGTATCTGTTCATATTAGGGGGGCAGACAGCAAGAGTGGCATCATCTACCCCACCCTCAGAAATTAAAGTAGCTTCAGTGTGAACCTGATTTGCTCTGGGCACACTGTTGATCCATCCCGGAGACTGGCTATACTAGTACTAACTGGTGCAGTGCTAGGGGAATTCTTTTAGGGACTGGCCAAGTCTCGGTTTGGTGTCCATGCTGTTTACAGTTGAAAACACCAGGCCTTTTTGGGATCAAAGTTTTTACCCTTGTACCCATGTGTAGATTATGAAGAGACTCTGGCCCACCCCGTGAGTCGGTTTTTGGGGCCCTTGACAAGACCCTTTACTTTTATCCTTAGGTGCCTCACCACCCTTCCCCTGGGGAGGCTTTGTAGCCCCTCCTTACTTTTGCTCATCTCCGGTGGAAGTCTTTGTCACGCTAATCTTGACCCAGTGGTCTGCCTTCTTTCCCAATTCTTGGGGAGAATCTGGACCTAGGTCTATCAGATATTGATGCAACTTGTCATGGAAGCAGTTACTTAAAAGATGTTCTTTCACAATTATAAAGTCTATCATAGCCATGCACTCCACTGCCAATTAGCCAAACATCTAGTATTTTCACTGAGTAGTCTACAAAATCAACCCAAGAATGGATCGAGGTTTTGTGAGCCCCCCTGAACCTAATTCTATACTCCTCAGTGGTGAATCCAAAGCCCTCAATCAGGATAGCCTTCATGTGGTCATAGGATTCAGCATCTGCACCAGTGAGTGTGAGGAGCCCATCCCATCCCTACACTTACCAGTGAACAGTTCCCCAATAGGACTTTTTCAATTTTCTGGTTCCACAAGCCCTCTCAAAGGCTGTGAACCACTTGGTGATGTCATCACCTAACTCATACTTGGAGACAATCCCTTTGGGGATTTTAAGGGTATCAGAGTGCTCTCTGTCCCTAGCTGTTGTACTGCTGCCACTATTATTGGGTGCTAAGCCCATTTCTGCTCACTTCCTTTCTATAGCAAGGAGTTGCTAAAAGGAGGTCCTCTTCATTGAGGCTGCCCTCAATGTTCCCAGAGGAGTTGGACTCCCCTGTGGGAGACACAGATCCTGTAAACACTATCCTTGGAGACAGGGACCTTGGGGCCCTGTCTTCCCTGGTTAGGGTAGGATGGGGGAGCTCATCCTCCTGACCACTAACTTCTTCCCCATCTGAGGGGAGGTTATCCTCCTCAGTAGGGTGTTTTTTAGTGTACTCCGCCTAGAGCTTTTGGAGCTTAGTCTTGGTAGGGTTGGAACCAGTTTCGATTTATTTCAGTCTGCAGAGGCACCTTAAGCCTTTCATCCCAAGATGGAGATAAGGGGTGAGGTTGAGTTCCACCACCATGTCCTCTGAGCTGCTCATGTTGTTACTAATGTTGGGAATTACTTTTAGGAACTAAAAACTAACTATAGTAACTTTTAAAACTTAAAAAGAAATGTTAAAGGGGACTTAACCAAGGCCCTAGAAGGCTTTTTACAAATTTAGAAAAAAAATTGTCAATTCAAAACTCAGAAACAGATTGGCTGGCAGGTAAGTACCTGTGACTTCGGAGGGCAGGCCTGAGGGGCTTAGGTGAGCACTGAGGGGGCCACAGTTTAGCACCAGACAGGCACCCTCATCGGCGCAGGGTCAGACAGGTACAGGATTCAAACACAGCATTGGGCTCCCAATGCTTTTCTATAGGTGGACCCAGGGGATCACAAAGATGCTGCAGGCTAGGTCCTGGGGGTAGGTTCTGAAAAACCACAGGATTGACAAGGAGGAGTGCCGCCTGCTGAACGTTGCTGGATTGGTGGTCAAACTCCCCAAGGCTAGGGGGCTACGAGTGTAGGGGTACCTTTGGGCATCAGGTATCTTCGTCAGGTTCTCTAGCAGTCGGGGGGGGGGTCCTCTGGATGTAGGCTGCAGGCTTTGTCCTGTTGGCCAGGAGGGGTCAACCCAGGGTGGACCCAAGGTCAGAATCGCCTGAGGACCTGCTATGAACCGGTGGGCCACCTGGACACAGGCCGTGGGTGTCAGGTGCAGAGTGGGTAGGACTCACGGATCTGGGGTGGTTCTGGAGTCCTTCTCGGAGTTTCTTGTGGACAGGGCAGCTGCCCTCAGGAGTTCTGGTTCCTCTGGTTGGCAGGCAGTCCTCTGGGGGTTTGCAGAGGTCACTGGTCCTGCAGGATGCAACGCCTTTTTGTAGCAGGCCTTCTGAAGCTGCAGACAAGCCGGTAGGTCTGGGGCCAAGCCAGTTGGTGTCTGGAGTCTTCTCTGCTGGAGTAATCTTAGCAGTCCTTCTCCTTGCAACTGTCTTCTTCTTATTGAGGGCACCAGGAATCTGGTGAGCTGGGTTCCGGGGTGCCCTTAAATCCTAGATATATGTGCGTCACAAGGGGTCAGAGGGCAGTAGCCAATGGCTACTGTCCCTGGGGGTGGCTACACCCTTCCTGTGCCCACTCTCTTTGGGGAGGGAGGCACAGTCCTAATCCTATTGGTCCCTGTCCTCCAAACTAAGATGCGGGATTCTGCAGGGATAGGGTCACTTTAGCTCTGGACACCTTAGGGGTGGTCTTAGCTGGGGTGGTCACTCCTACCTGTTTTACCTAATTTTTCTACCGGACTTGTCACCAAAAGTGGGGCTTCGTCCGGGGGCCGGGCATCTCCACTAGCTGGAGTGCCCTGAGGCACTGTAACAGGAGGCCTCAGCGCTTTTAAGGCTCACCTCTAAGTGTTACAGTTCCTGCAGGGGGAGATGTGAAGCACCTCCACCCAGAGCAGGCTTTGTTTCTGACTCCAGAGGGCACAAAGGCCCTCACCCCATGGGGTCAGAAACTTGTCTTTTAGTTGCAGGATGGCACAGACCAGTCAGCTTTACTCTAATGGGTTGGTCAAAATGCAGGGGGCATCTCTAAGATGCACTCTTGGTGCATTATACAATAAATCCAACACTGGCATTGGTGTGGGTTTATTGGGTTGAGATGTTAGATACCAAACGTCCGAGCCTTCAGTGAAGCCATCATGGAGCTGTGGAGTTCGTAGTGACATACTCCCAAGCCCATGTACTTAATATGGCCACACTGCACTTACAATGTCTAAGAATGGACTTAGACTTGTAGGGGAATATGGATCATGCAGCTTTGCCCTCACCTGTGGAATAGTGCACCCTGCTTTAGGGCTGGAAGACCTGATAGATGGGTTACTTACCTATGCCACAGACAGTGGTTGGTGGGCATGGTACCCTGAGAGGGATGCCATGTCGATTTTACCTTTTTCTCCCCACCAGCACACACTATCTGCAATGGCAGTGCGCATGTGCTTGGTGAGGGGTCCCTTAGGGTGGCACAATACATGCTGCAGCCCTTAGGGACTCTCCCTGGTCACAGAGCCCTTGATACCACAAGGGACTTAGCTGTGTGCCAGGGGTGTGCCACTTGTGGGAACAATGGTACAGTTTTAGGAGAAAAACACTGGTTCTGAGGTCTGGTTAGCAGGATCCCAGCACACTCTCAGTCATGTCGGCATCAATATCAGGCAAAAAGTAGGGAGAGTAACCATGCCAAAAGGGGCACTTTCCTACACCGGGTGTGTGTGGTACGTTGTGTGGTAGCAGCCAAGGTGCAGCACTAGGACAGACCAGGTTTGCTGACCACACGGATCCTGCATTGCCTCAGGCAGGTTTATTTACGAGGGCTCTAATTGGGCCGCTAGCCACCCGGTCACCTCTGGATAACAACAGTGGGGGCTGCTGGGTCCCATCCACTTTACAAGATTGTCTTTTGAGCAGCAATAAAGTCTGCAGTACTTTCAGAATAGGACAAAGGACAGGAGACACTACCTGAAACAGAAGAAATTACTTCCAGCAAGACTATGAGGTGTCAGTCCTTTTCATTTGGTTTGTTTATCTTGTTGGGTTCCCACTCTCCTTTTTTGGCCCATTTCAGAACAATTTGAAAGTGCCAGAAATCTAATAATGAGTGGAAGCCCCCTTCAGCCCTGGAAATCAAATACCGTTGGGCTTAACTACGACTAGGGTGTGGACATTTTGGGCCTTTTGGAGAGCCCCACTCATTGAAAGGTGTAATCCAATATTTGCAAAGGATAAGGGAAAGTTTTTGCTCGTGTTTATCGAGGTCGCCATCTCCAAGTGATTACTTGAGTGAAATAAAGGCAGGGGCTGACCCTTTGTCCAGGGACACTGTATACGAGGGCAGGATGAGGAGGCTGTTGGCTCAGCATGGGTGTGAGAGGCCAGGGCATCCAATCTGTGAAATGCTGCTGTGGATTAGATATTGTATTGCAGAATATTTCAGGAAATATGCACTTGTGGCTCAAGTGGAAAAGCGTCCCTGTGACACTCCAAGCAGGGCAATAAATCATTCACAAGACCCAAGCCCCTGATCTCCAAAAGTGAATTATAATGATCCCTGCTATCACTGATAGGAAACAATCTGCTATTCATTGGTTTCTGGGTTCCTATTCCAGCCCCTCCCCTTTCCAAGTCTTCGATCTCAGACAGGCCTAATAATAACACAGACGGGAAGTTAGTTGTCTTCAGAAGGGGTTTTGTCTGTAGGGAGCCAGCGTAGGCGCTGTGCAGGCAGTTACGCACTTTCACCCCTGAGAGGCATCAGAACACTTCACTTATCACAGCTTTTCTGCGGCACATGCTTTGAAATGTTCTCAAGAAAGAAAAAAAACAAGCAACGGAAGTGACATTTCAGCTGTCCCCCCAAAAAATAGTACCTGAATCACGCCGGGAACACTGCATGTATGGATTAAATTGAATTAATCTGTGCGTGGTCCCTGCTCCACTGCAAGCGGGGGAAGTGACATATCGGTTGCACTGGCGAATTGAAATGGCTACAGAGAAGAGTGACGCATATAAAGAGAAATGGTAAGCATGGGCATTACTGTATGTATGCAATAGAGTCTCGTAAGCAAAATGCATGTGCTAGCACATGCTGTCGCAGGCTGGACCCTAAAAAAATGGCATGGTTGTGTAATGTTTCACATGGGCCACCAGTTATCTGCCGCTAAAGTAAAACAGTGTCACAGCTAGAAATGTTGGTATAATTTACTGATGTGCCTACGAAACCCTACGCATATTTGAAACTGTCAGACTCTGAACAGAAAGGTACTGTAATGGGCTTTTAACTTTAGTCCCAGTGAGATGTACAGCAAAAACAGTGAGCAATTTCTACAAAAACATAATAAGTTTCATAATTCCATTTACAACACTAAAATACAAGCATATCTGAAGCAGGAGCAGTACAAATAAACAGTCCCAACTGTGCCATAAAACAACGTCTGACTTGGCTTGGTATACAACAGCGAAAAGTTTCTAAATAGCAATCCTTAAAAAAAAAAAAAAAAAAAAATAACCTGGAGTGGGCCAACCCCAGGCACTGAAAGAAGCAAGCATCAGGTGCCCAGGTCCATGAAAGTTCAAGGAAATGAAATTCACAAGAACAAGGCACAGAAGCTGACGTTACTGCCGACGCGCCCATGCTTTCATTGAAACCTTTGCCACAAGTTGTGCAAGACTGCGTTTAGCACCCAATGAGAAGCAGCATCACGAGCTGCAGCAGTAGGCCACAAGTGTCACGGTACTCTGACGTGCTTTACTGGAAGAAACAGGTTTATGTTCCAGTCTACACTGGCACTTAAAAGGAGCAGGAAATATGGTTTTGCCAGTGTGACTGTCAGCGGGAGAATGCTCAGGGCTGAAAGTGGGAGGTGTTTCAATTTAGGCCCTTCTCTTTAATGTTGTCCATATGAATCTTACCCAGATCGATGATGTAGGAAAGCTTCTTTTTTAATTGTTATTTACCATTTATAGTATAACATTGACAGAAAACAGCATGCAACCCAATGCCCATTGTACTAATGTTGATATGTAAGTGTTCATAGCATCACAATGTAGTATATTATGCCTGGGTACCATACATATGGTACAGCTGATCTACGATTCGAGAATGCCGTGAATATACATCTGTTTGATCCCTACAGTATGCAATGTCCCGATACTATTGCGCTACTTTCAGACATGTTTCCCCCTCAGCCCCCCCCAGTGAATGGTCACCGTCCTCTTTGCCGACAGCAGGGCCAATGTGTCAGCTTGCGGTTAGCCGGCTGCACATTTTCAACATACTCCAGGAGACATGTACGGGGGTCCCATGGGATTGCTTCCTCGTTAACCCTGGTGAGTATCTGTGTAAGCGATTCCCAATATTTGTGAATCTTATCGCGCCCCCATCCAAGATGTAGAAAATCAGCCCCCGGAGCGCCGCGCCTAACACAGCCATCCACACGTCGAAGCCCAAACTTAGCTAAATTGCTTCGTCATATAGTACATCTGCTGCAGAAACTTGTAATGAATAATACGTAACTTCCCATTGGCTGTGAGTCTGCCTGTCATAGCAGAACAGAAAGACCACTCCCACAGCCAGTGGGCACTGAGCGCCTCATTCCACCTGTCCAATACGGGATTAGTGGATGCACACCTTCCCGGCTGCACTGCATTATTGTATAAACCAGTGACGAGACCGGAGTGGGATGTGTTAGTGAGCACTAACTGTAAAGCACTAGAGGGAGCGTTGGATAATGCTCTTTCAATCCTGTCTGCAAGCGTAAGCACGTGAAGTGCATGAGGGGGCAGCTATGACTCTGCTGTGGCAGTGCAGAAAACAATATAAGATGGTCTTACAGAAAGAATCCCCCATTGACCTCAAACCTGCATGTTTAAGGAAAGACTTTTGACTCCTGCGTGACAGTCAAACTGGGAGGGGGCTAGGGGTGCTATTTTCAGTGCCGGGGCATACAGGGGACGACTACCAGTCAGAGCTCCAATAGCCTGCCAAGCAGTTAGGGTGCAGCTGATCGTACTAATACCGCCATGAACCATGTCCACCCGTCTTTGCAGCAGCAAAGAGGACAGGTGTAGGTGCCGCAGCATCCTGTTCTACTGCCAGATGCGGTGTGCTGCGTTCAGGATGCACCCAATGGCGCGCATGTTGTGCCTGTGCACACAAACGATAAAGGTAGAAATTAGGAGCCCTGAAGCCGCCCACTGCAAAGGGAAGTGTCAGTTGCTTCCATGCAATACGTGGTTGCTCCTCCCAGGTCAATGCTATTAATAAGGACTGTAGTGTCTTGAAAAAGGCCAGAGTCACGGGGACTGGGATGTTGACGAGCAAGTAAAGAAATTGGGGAAAGAAGACCATTTTCATTACTGCAATTCGATCAGCAAGGGAGCGTGAAAGATGGGACCATCGATGTACAAGGTGGTCGTCCAATTTAGAAATCGCTCTACCATAGTTATAGCATAGTCCTGTGCACCCAGACACCTAAATATTTCACTGGATCAGTACACCATTGTAGTAGAAACTCCGTAGGGAACATCAGTGTCAACCATAAGGAGTAGCACATATGACTTCTCCCAGTTAATACTTAAACCGGACATCCACTCAAACTTCATATACTCACGAAAGAGAGTGTCCAGGTAGGTCTACAGATCCCTCACGTAGAGTACCATGTCATCGACTAACAGTGATATTGTCAACAGGCGCAGGCAAAATCGGAGCGCCATTGCAGCGTGTCGCTGCCATACAACACAAGCCAAGGGCACCAGAGTGAGAGTGAACAGAAGTGATGAGAGGGGACATCCCTGACGGGTGCCCCTGCTCACCAGGAAGGGGTCTGAGGCAACTTTATTGACTAGCTACCTGTTCTGTGTTCAAAATTCTGATCCACTTGATAAACCCGGCAGGGATGCCCATCCCCTGCAGAATGGCAAACATATAGGTCTAGGCGATTGAATCGAGCTCCTTGGTGGCATCTAGGAGAATTGCTGCTGCTTCATACAGGGATCCAAGTGATGTAGCAGTGCAAACAAAGTTCTAAGATTGTGGGTGGTACAGCTGGCGGGGATAAACCCCGCCTGGTCCAGAAGGTCCATATTGGGCATCAGCTGAAATAAACATGTAGCTATCAATTTAGCTAAAATGTTAGTATCCATATTTATTGGGGATCGTGGGCGATATGAGTCACAACTCTCAGGCGATTTGTCAGGCTTTAGCAGTGTGACAATGGGTGCTTCTCTAAGAGACCGCGCCATACACTGCGCCGTGTATGCCTCCTCGTACATGTGCAAGAGGTGTGGAGCCAGTAGGTCTGCATACTCTTTTTAGAACTCCCCTGGTAAACCTTTCACTCCCAGAGCCTTGCCGTTAGGTAGGCCACGTATGGTATCTTTAATTTAGTCTATGGTGAACGGTTGACTGAGGTATTCCCTTTGCCCTGGTGATAGCCACGCTAGTGTTATAATATCGAGATACCAAGCTTTATCAGTAGCCGCTGCTGTCTATGTCCTTTCAGAGCGGCATAGAAAGAGGTAAATTGTGCTAGAATAGATATGGTATCACAGCTCAGCTCACCACCTGGGTTAACTATACGCACTATGTGTGGTGCAGTTCTGGGATTCCTAAGTTTGGTGGCCAGGGCACGCCCTTGCCTAGCGCCCTCAGCATATGCATTTGTCTCTTTGATAAATACCTTACCTCATGTACTACAGTCTTATTGTACTCAGGCACCTGATCCCAAATTTTAGCCAGTTTGGTAGGAGAAGGGTTGGAAGCATAGTACCTCTCCAGACCCTGCATAGTGTTATCAATGGTCAGCAGGCTGGACCGGACCTGATATCTTTCAGTATGCTGGCTTGTACCCCTATGCACACCCCTCTGATAGTGGCCTTTTATGGCTTCCCAGAGGACACCAGCACTCTCAACTGAGTCCTTGTTTAAAAGAAAGAACTCACCGATGACCTCGCGAAATGTCCCCTGAAACACATGGTCTAGCAAGTCCGATTGAGGTGATTGCCAACTAAATGGCGGAGGTACATATGTAGGAATATGCACTGTCATGTATACCGGTGCGTGATCTGAAAAAGTGCGGGGAAGATGACATATCTTGCCCACCCAGTCCTGTACCTCTCCAGTTGTCAACCAATAATCAACACGCGACCACGAGCCATGTACGGAAGAAAGAAAAGTACTCTCCCAGACTCCAGTGTCACATCCGCCACACATCAATAGCCCCATATTCCATCATGGATTCCTGCATTGCTTTGGCGGCACACTTATCCTGTCCTCCCGAGGAGGCAGACCTGTCCAACCCAGGGTCTAGACATATATTGAAATTCCCTCCCCAGATCAAGGGCATTGGTGGTAATGCATGCAAATGACCCCAGACTTACAAAGAAATGTTTGGGCCGTCCACAACTGGACTATATGATTTTACCCTAGGGCCACAGAATTTGCCGTGTGCTATAACATATCATCCCTGCTCATCCGTCTCACCCTCCTCCCACTTCAGCAACCCCAACCTGCTAAAGATACAGTCCCACCCCTAGAGACATACCAACCTCAGTGTCAACCCCACAGTACACCACTGAACATTACATTCACTCACTGCCAATGCCCGTTGGGGCACATGGGACACACCCTCTATGGGGCAGGAAGAGAGTCAATCCTCCATCGGTAAGGAGGTGACCGAGCCAACGTAACAACTACTGCGCCCCAAGAGCATGTAGGAGGGCTAAACATTCAGTAACAGACATGGATTAGCCCCTCGCACTAAGGTCCACCAAGGTCAAGTACTATTACCAAATCCCCAATCGTTCATCAGAGGTTGAATCTCGATATAGACATCCGGGGATGTCTTACGGCCCAGTCCTGTTTGTCTGATGTACTTCAGGATGGACTGGGGTGTTGTAAACAATTTCGGACTATCCGGCAGGGGCATTTGCAGTCTGGCCGGGTACGGCATGGCATAGGACAACCCGGCCTGTTGCAACTCACATCTCGCTGTCTAGACTGCTGTGGTGAAATCTGCGAAGAAGGTGATTTCAGAACCTTGATGTTGGACAGGGTTTTTTCTCCCTGGCAAGCCGAAGCACCACATCACAGTCGCAA
The DNA here is from genome assembly GCF_031143425.1 of Pleurodeles waltl. NCBI lineage: Eukaryota > Metazoa > Chordata > Amphibia > Caudata > Salamandridae > Pleurodeles > Pleurodeles waltl. Next base: position 716,582,895 of record NC_090439.1, read on the forward strand.
TAGTTGAGCAGCCTGGCTATTATGGACTGAGGAGGTGTTCCAGGAAGAGGTCTCACCCCGAGCGACCTGTGGGGACGCTCAATAATCAGCACAGTGGAGAAATGCTCAGCACCAAACACGTCGCAGAGGAGCTGCTCAACATGCAGTCCATTTTCCCAGTATTAGTGGTCTCGGGAACACGAAGAATGCAAATGTTTCTGCAGAACCTAGGCTCAAGGTCCTCGTTCTTGGCTTGAATAAGGGCAATCACTTTCCCCATGTTAAGGCATGTTTCACGCCTGTTCTGTAGAGGATCCGCTGTCAAGGATATGCGCTTTTCTGCCTCTAATATGCGCATTCCATGGCGGACTAGTTTGGAGGCCATTTGGTCCATGCATACGTTTAGGGAGTCAATTTTGTTGTCTACTGATTGTAGGCTTTGCTGCATAGCAAGCAGGGTGTTTTCTAATGTGGTGCGCCTGCCCCGGTCATCCTCTTCTGCTCAATGTCCTGGGGCTCTTCACATATAGGCCTGCTTGCGTGTTTGGCCTCAGATGGGAGGCGCAAATGGTAGCTGTCAGTCTTCCCCATGGTGCAATGGGAAGAGACCATCAGATGCCAGCAGCAGTAGTCTCAGTATTTTACTGTCCCTGCTATCTGGTCACAGTGCACTGCAGCTCATAATGGGCAAGACGATCAGTATGTCAGGCACAGGTTACTCAATTCATCACATCACGTCTCACCACCAGAAGCCATTGCAACACCGGCGTTCTCCACCATCAATCGGTCTCTGGGAGCAGCAAATCATTATTAGCAGCCCTCTGAATCAGTTTGAAATGCCCGTCAGCTCCTCTCGCGACCAGTAGCACCACTCTCGCTCCAGTCAGCCAGGGGTCAGGCACCCAGGGCATGCACTAAAGGGGTTTTAGGAGTCTCACAGAGTCATCACAGGGCCCACGGCTTCGAGCCCCAATCCATCAGAAAATATCCAGATTGCGTGAAAGTATACCTAAGGACAAGAGTCACAGGGAACTCAGGCCAACATTCAGCAGCCTACCTCAAACAGGTAGAAGGGAGTCCCAATTTAAGTTTCTGAAAAAGCTGAACAGCATTGGTGTCGGCTGGGGTCTCAGACCGTGGAAGCACCTGGCCAAGGCACCAGGACTGAGGATACTCTCAGAGGTGACATTTATGAAGAAGACAGGTTGCTGTAGGGTGGCCTCATGAGAGTCTATGACCACACAATTAGCGGTACATAGAGGAGAAAAGCTGATACAAAACCCTCAAGAACTCAAATTGCTGCTTCCCTAGCTGAAATGAGTGTTGCTATTGATCTGAATCATTTTAAAGGTACAAAGTCTTCACACCACCAGAAATAAGCCTTTAATGTGGTACATGTCCAACAACCCTGATGCAGCTGTACAAAACACAAGCATTCAATCAAAAGTACAGCAGCCGCCAGTGTGCAATCTCTATTGGTGAAATAGGCCTATCCTATGCATACAACCACAAGAGTTTTCCAATCTGACAACCCAGTTCAAAGGGATGAGCTAAGAAATCACGGGAACCCACTCAATAATGAGCATTTGACCTTGTGTTAACAGGGGGTGCATACACTGAATGAAACGTGGGGGCTCATGTGATGACACTCTCATATATTGAGACTCACACCAGTTGGAGTCTCAGCAATCTGCAAAAAATCCCCAGTAGGAAAGAGTTATTATAGAACGCAATAGTCCACTCTGGATGCATCAGAGTGGCATGGGCTAGGGGACGAAAAAGACCAGTTAGTGAAGAAATTAATTGTGAAGCCCACTACCCAAAAAGCAAAGGCACAGTAAGAAAGCAAGCATTTTAATTCCCCAGTGGTAAGCAACTTTATGGCACAATCCTTAGATTCTGGGGCAACTATCACTAAAACACTTAACAGAGGACCTTTTTCAGGGTCTGAGAAGCAACTTGACAACATAGCAGGGAGGTCTAAAGAAGAAGCTGCAGGAAGTGACTAAAATCTAAATTATCTGGCGCAGAACATCTTTTCTTCCAGATGACAAGCAAGAATGGGGGATCATGAGAGCTATTCAATGTCCAATGTCGTAAATATCCAAGGTGGACCATGGCAGAATGACCTCGAGAACTTTGTAAAGAGACTGTTCAAAGCTCTTCTCCAACCAAAATGATTTAGGGGACTGAATACTAGATAGAAGACAACTAACAGTGACTCTGCCTTCCCAAAATGCCAAACAAACAGACATACTGACAAAAGAACATATCTTCATATCTTTCGCAAACAAGAAAAAGTCATAAAAGCAGCTAGAAACAAAAGCAACTTCTCCTTCAAGGGACACCCAGCCTCTTTTTTTTAAATAAAAAATACTTTTCTGAGGGGATGCTCCAGAAGTGAAGAGACATTCTCCAAGAAGTTATTTTTCTACTGCGCCACAATGCAAACTACAGCCAGGGCCTTCTCTTTTGCCTAATCTTCAAGTGGCAGGCCATCAATATAAGGCAAAATTCTTGTCAGGAATGGAAACTATCATACAGTTAGCAGATGATCTAGGGAACTATGAAAAAGCAGTATGACCCTCCCAGGAATCAACAAAAGAAGCCACTCAAAGAAAGATTGAGGACGTCTTGTAAGAAAGGCTGAGTCCTGAAATCAATCACAGCACACAAAGATCATGAATCAATGCTGTTCACTTGAACAAATATGAATGACTGTTTCAACACTTAGAGGAAACACCTCAACAACATCTGGAGCACTGGAGGTAGACAACAGGTGACTATTACAGCCTACTTGGAGAACGCCATTTAACTTGGGCACGGAATGTTATATGCTTATTTTTGTGGTAATATAGGAGCAAGGGGAGTGTGGGGGAAAGGAGGGAGGAGGGAAAGTAGGACACTGGGTAGGTCACAACTAGTCGTGGAAGGATGCCTAGAATCTGTTTCAGAGATGGGCTTTAGGAGGCTGGGTGGTTGTTCTTGCCCGAAAGACCCATTTTTACCATGCTCCAAAACTCAGTGGCCAAGGAAGCAATCTGTTTCTAAATTAAATAATTTATGTGCTTTAACAACTAACAACACATGCTCTGTACCCATAGTCTAGATTTGCATAGAGCAATAATCCAGGGAACAAATACTGCAAGATTCGACGAAGGTGCTTCTTGACATGAAACACCAACATATGCAAGCATCTACACAGAAAGTCTGGAACAAAATTAGCACCATCAGAATAGCACCATCAAAATAACTTAATAGAGCATAATATTCCTTAGTAAAAGTACATTCGAAATTCTATGAAGTTAGAAATAAGGTAGAGTAGGGGGTGGAGCTTGCTAAGCCGCAAGATGGCTGCACTGTAGTGAAGCTCCGCCGGCTACCACACGATCCGATCAAAATCCTACGGGTCACACCCGATGTCGCAGGTTTTTCATAGTGACACCCGCTGCATGAAAGATTGGAGGAAAGTTTGCGGCCGTCGGGCACCTTAAACGGTGTCCGGGGTAGCTGTCGGGCCGAGCGAGAGCACCGGCAGCGAGAAGCGAAGCCGGGCAGGAACAGCATGGGCGGAGCGCGGCCGTGCTGGGACGCACTCACGCGCGTGCCGCAAGTGAGATCTGGCGCCGGCTGGAGGAGCGATCAACCGTACCTGAGACCAGCGGTGAGGTGTGGCTGGAGATACCAGAGGGGCTGGGCGGCGAGGCAGCGGAGGCCTCCGAGATAGGCCGCCCATGCGAGTCAGCGCGCTGCGGAGGAGTCGGCTGCGCGGGGAGGCCGCGTCGGAGACCTCGAGGTGAGGCGCAGTGGGGTCGAACTGAACGCGGTGGCCCTGCGCTCTGCTGGTTCGGAGATAGACTGGCCTGGCCTGTTAGGTCACGAAGGAGCTCTGGACAGGAGTGAGGCTGCAGAGATTGCTGAGGTGTCTCGGGAGGCACGTTTGATTTGGATGAGGACGGGCCCTTGTGTGTGCGAGCCTGGGCCCTCCAGCTGAATCCCGGCCCCGGGGCGGACATTGAGCACTCAGGAGACAGTGAGTGAGTGCTCATTGAGTGGGGGCTCGCCTCGCTGAGGCAGAGCCTGATCTGGACTCCCTGTTCGGCAGTGGGAGCCCCGCGGAGTCGCCCTCATCTGCAGAAACATTGCCGTACTTACAGCATTGATATAACCCTACTATTAAGTTTACAGTGGGCAGTGAACTTACCACGCTGGGGTGAGACTGGCGGGCAGTGCCATGGGGAAGTCGGACAAAGTCCAGACTAAGTTGCATTTTGAGCAACGCAAAACGAATAACCTGGCTTGGGATTGTACAGGGACTGAGCCAGAGAAGACTTCAGAGGTCCCTGCTCCTGAGGATCAAGACTTGCGGCATATTTTAGCAGCTATGCAACGCAGTTTAACTCAAATAGACGTTAAAATCGACTCTCTCTCGTATCGAATGGGCAGAATGTCGGAGCGCATGGATAAGCATGTGGAGCGTTTGGACCAAGCGGAGAGGAGAGTATCAACCGTGGAAGATGGACAGACAGCCCTCGCCACTGGACAACTAAAGTTTAACACAGAACTGGGCACTCTCTGACACAAGATGGACGACTTAGAATCCCGCTCCCGGAGGAACAACCTTCGCATTGTGGGAATAGCGGAGTCCACATCGATTGCAAATATGGAAAGCTTAATTGAAAACCTGCTGCTGCAGCTGGGTCATGACACCTTTTCAACGATCTTCGTGGTGGAACGTGCTCACAGATCACTGTCGACTCGCCCACCACCTGGAGCCCCACCTCATCCGGTGATAGCAAGACTGCTGAACTATAGGGACCGAGATGCTGCGCTGCGGCGGGCCCGAGAGCTAAAAACTCTGCAATATGTGGGGATGACCCTCTCACTGTACCCGGACTTCACACTGCAGGTACAAGAGGTGAGAAAGCAATTCCTAGCAGGGAAAAAGCAACTGATGTCACTAGACTACAGAATGTTATACCCAGCCAAATTGAGAGTGGACGTGGATAGAAGTACAATATTTTTCACTGATCACAAAAAACTGGAGCAGTTTGTGAATCGTAAACTTGCAGATAACAGAAACGTTCCAGTAGCTGATTCGGCTGATGATTAGTCATTGTTGTAGGGTTGATTATATAATTATTGCTGTTGAGATTTGATTAGAACGCTAACTCGGCGAATGGTGGGTTGACCACAGACATAGACCTATTGTACTGAGATCTTAACCATTATAATAGTTTTGATGTTATTTAATGGCAGCGGTAAGCCACATACGCTCGACTTACTAGATGTTCCATGCTCCGCGGCATTGGAGTGGTCTGATGGTAGTATGTACAGGTAGCCGGCACAACAGAATCATTTGACAAGGCGAAGCAACATCCGCCTTCATGTGTGATCCACTTATAGTTCTATTGGGGTTTGTTTTAACTGGGGTAGGTGGTGGGGAGGTTTCGGGGGAAATAACTAGATGGGCAGGTTGGGGAATGGCCTATTGTGGGAGGGGGGTGGGCGTTTGGGAAGTTGTTGGAACAGTAATGTTTGAAATTGTATATATCGTGAAGCAGACAGAGTGCAGAAGAGTACTGTGCATAGACGGATCCAGAAAAGTAGCTAGTGGTATTAGATGACTTCAGTACATTCAACTACTGATTCGCAAAACTGTCCCCATAGGCTTAGATTGGTTACTTGGAATGTGAGGGGTCTTAACGGTGCATGTAAGACCCGCAAGGTAGTTGCATATTTGCTTAGACACAAGGTGGATATCACTGTTTTGGAGGAGACACACTTAGCCCAGAATAGCCCTATGCTCACTCCTCGCAGAATGCAAGGACAGTTCTTGGCTGCAGGTTATAACACTCACTCTAGGGGGGTCCTATTGTGGGCCTCTCATGCATCTGCTATTGACTTTAGGGGTGTGGACATTGACCCTGCGGGACGATATGTGGCGGCACAGTGTAATGGGAGAGCTTTAACCTTTTTGCCACTAGGAATATATGGTCCAAATTATGATGACCCTCAGTTCTATAAAGATTTGGCGGCACGGGCGGTACGTTGGGGGGACCTCCCACAGCTCTGGTGTGGGGATTTTAACTGCACGCTGACTCCCGCACTGGACAGATCGGGTGGTAGGACCAGGGGCCCAGCTGCTGCCGCACGCGCAACACTGGACATAGCGGTTAATATGGGGTTGGTGGATGTTTGGAGGGATAGACACCCAGAGAGAGGAGGCTATACTCATTATTCAGCAGCTCACGACTTGTACACACGTATAGATTTATGGTTGGTCTCCCATAGCCTGTTACACAGCGTGACACCCGAAGCTCCTTGGCCTCGAACCTATTCAAACCATACTCCGGTTCCAATACTACTGACAGTAGGTCCTATACCGCGTCCACCGTTTTCGTGGAGGTTCCCTCCGTACTCGCTGAAAGATACTGTATTCATGGAGGAATTGGCCAATGCGATCAGTGAGTTTTTCCAGCTCAATAAGGGGTCAGTCGCCCAAGTGGGTACAGTCTGGGAAACATTTAAGGTGTACATAAGAGGGATCACTATGTCTAAGCATGCAGGGGTACTTAGGTCGATACAAAGGCGACTACACCTACTGGAAGGAGAGCTATCCCAATTAGAGCAGGAACACCGTGACACTGCGGACGTACACATTTTAGGTCATCTCTGTGCAAAGTTGCAGGAATTTTAAGAGACTGCCCTCTCCGAGATTCGACACATGGGGAAATATGCTACCGCCTGAGTATATGGGGAGGGCGACAGACCTGGCAGAGTCCTAGCGAATTTGATCCGTCCCAATCGAAGTGCCAATTTAATTAGCGCCACAGTGGCTGCTGATGGTAGTGTGATTGGTGACCCTGAAATGGTAGCTGCTAGATTCCGTGAATATTACCAAACCTTATACACTACCAAGGGTGATCCTGATCCAAATGCTATATGGGACTATCTCACCCACATTATGCTACCGAGGTTGTCGGAAGTCGATAAAGAGGTTCTGGGGGCACCATTTACTCTAGGCGAAATAGCGAAGGCGCTGGGAGGAATGGCTGAGGGTAAGGCCCCTGGTCCTGATGGCCTGACTGTGTATTTCTACAAAGCATTTCAAACTTTGGTACTCCCACATCTACAAGAGGTGTTTGAGGAAATGGTAGTGGACGGGTGCATGCCTCCATCAATGCGGGAAGCCATGATAATCACACTACTTAAACCAGGGAAACCACCTGAACAATGCTCCTCCTATAGACCGCTATCTCTGTTGAACGTAGATGTCAAAATATATGCTAAACTTTTAGCGGACCGACTGGCTAAGGTCTTGCCTCTTCTGATCAAACCACAGCAAGCAGGATTTGTCCCCGGCCGTAATTTAACTATGAACCTACGCACCTTATTTGGCACTATACAAAACATCAACCCCGATATACAGGCCGTGGCAGTCTTTCTAGATGTAGAAAAGGCGTTTGACTCAGTAGAGTGGGGTTTCTTGTGGGCTGCGCTGCGGCGGTTCGGTGTGGGGGACACATTTTTGTGCCTGATAGCCACTTTGTATAGGGAACCCAGGGCCAGAGTCCGCGTTAACGGCACAGTAACGGAGGCATTTGACGTCACCAGGGGCACCAGACAGGGATGCACGGTTTCCCCTCTATTATACGCACTGGCGGCGGAGCCTTTGGCTTGTGCCTTGAGGGAATATCATGGACACCGTTGCCTTAATTTTCAAAATTATATGCTTGTGATCTCTGCATATGCTGACGACACTTTATTGTATATCAAAGACCCGAGGCGCAACACCGCCCGGATGCTCCAAGAAATAGTGCAGTATGGCGCTTTGTCCGGTCTTAAAGTCAACTGGGGGAAGTCTATGATGTTCCCGCTGACCCCTGTCACATGACAAACAGAAGTGGGTTTCCCAATTAGATGGGAGACTGAGTCGGTTAGGTATCTGGGAATTAAAGTACATACTGATCCTAAGATTGTAGTAGCTGAGAATTATGACGCAGCGATGGCAAGATTGGCGACTGAGGTCGAGAGGTGGATCAGGCTCCCTTTGTCCTTGCTCGGTCGAGTAGCTTTGATGAAAATTGTGGTATTGCCACGCTTCCTGTTCCTTTTTCAGAATATACCGATGGTGCTGCCCAGAAATGATTTCACTGCATTGAGAACATTACTGATAAGACTAGTCTGGGCGGATAAGCAACCCCGGGTGCAGTGACGAATACTAACACTACCATACGAGCTGGGCGGCTCGGGGGCCCCAGATCTGGAGGCCTATAGTGTGGCTGCCCGGGCTGCGGTGGCGCAGGCTTGGCTTCATGGACCAGAGGACATCCCATTCCTTAAAATCGAGAGCGAGCTGGCCTCGCTGGTCCCGTTACAGAGTAGGGTGTATCACACCCCAAACAGGCGCTATAAAGAATTAGCCTCCCTGGACTTGGTGGCGAAAGCTTGGCAGGAGCTTGTGCATGGGCAGGGATTAGCTTTGTTGTACTCTCTGCATGTGCTGTTGAGTTGATGCACCTGGTTCCCACTTTGGCGTGATTGTAAGTTGATACACTCTCTGAGCGAACTAGGCATCAATACTATGGGGGATTTATTTGAAAATAATATAATGAAACACTGGAAGCTGGTGCGGAACGGTGCTGTTGAGCCAACCCCCCTGCATCAATTTCAATATCATAGGGTGCGGCACGCGCTGACACAGCTCTTAGGCGAAGATATGCAGGAACCCCCCGAGGTCATGTCGCTCTCTTTAGTTTTGCAGAGGAGTTGTTTGCGGCGCTTGGTTTCCCGCCTCTATGCACAGATTCAGGGATCGCGTGCCCACGAGCTGTCAAATGCCCGATTAGAATGGCAGAGGGATCTGGGTGTGCAAATTACGGACATGCAGTGGCGTTACTGTTGTGCTAAGACGCGCTCCATTTCCTTGAATGGTAGGCACCAACTTATCCATTTCAAATACCTAATCAGAATATATTATACCCCACACCGTCTCCATAGATATGGACTGCGCGACAGTGCGAGCTGCCCCAGATGTGGGGTGGAGCGAGCTGATTTCCTGCATATGGCCTGGACATGTGAGAGAGTGCAAGGCTTCTGGAAGGCAGTTATTGGCGAATTGGAGTCTATAGTTGGGGAGCCAATAGATGCTGGACCGATTTTGGCACTTGTGGGATGGGATGGACATTTGCAGGGGGCTATTCGCAGATTGGTGGCAATTGGGTTGTTGTTCGCTAAACGCAGGGTTGCCATGCGATGGGACTGCGGACCGGTCCCAACAGTGGATGAATGGCATAGAGATATGGCGTATTGTAACACTCAAACAGATAATTATAGTGAGCTACTTCCTCCTACAAATAGGCCTGCGAAATTCTGGGATGTATACAAGCAATACCTTATTGGGAAGGAGACGGGTGAGCCGGAGGGTGAGGAGCCTGGATGACATATTGAACATGGTTATTGATGTATGTAAATGTTGGGCTTGCCTGTTATAAGCATACACGATTGTCGGTTTCTGCATCGAACTGTCCTGGAGGGTGATTTCTATCTTTTAGGAGGACACAATATGTCATCTGGATAGTACTAGTCTGCAATTGCACGATTTTATTGTACTGCTTCACTTGTTTGCATACAAGCATAAATAAAGTTTAAAAAAAAAAGAAATAAGGTAGAGTAGTTGCTGGCTCACAAACTCAGAAAGGAACATGTAGCAGCAGTAAAGATGGGGATACAATACCATGAATTTCTAGGAGCAGGCCCAGCTGGGAGTCTTTTAATACTATTGCCTTCAGCCATACACAAATTAACTGATAAACAAAGAGGATACATACATACAGGAAGCATTACATTATATCGATACAAAAAAGGATAGAGTTAAAAACCCTGATAAACAAAGAGGGGATTATTACGGCAATAAAAACGTTAAAGTTCACAAGTTAGCACGTCCAGGTGTGTCCCCCACCTCTTAAAAGTCCATCTTGCCAGATTAGTACAATTAGTTTGTTGATATGGGCACAGTCACCCCCTAGATGGATGAGCAAATATATCTATCCTGCTAAAGTTGGGCAAGAATCCAGAATCTATGGTCATATCAACCAATCTCCCTTTTAAACACTGATGCAGCGAAGTCTGTAGATTTAAGTTATCCACATGCATGATTGAATTCACCATTTTATACACCAGGCCAAGCGTGATTTATTCAAGCAAGACAAATGGGAGACAAACAAGAAAAACGTGTCCCACCGCAATGGTGGCCAATATGGTGAATAAACAGGGAAAGAGCTCAATGTTTCTGTTTCTAGATGCCGGGTAAATATTTGACAGAGTGTGCTGGAACTTTTTAAACAAATTGCTACGGGTGAAGGGATCTGGCCCATGGGTTTTGAAGCAAATATAGCACTGAGTACCTGGATATGAGTGAACAGCAGGTACTCAAAGAAGCAAAATAATATACAGAAGATCTAGAAAGGGATCCCCCCGCCCACAGTTATTTGTGTTATGTCGTGAATCACTAACTTATGGAATTAGGAGTGCAGGAGAGATATGGGAGTATTATTAGATCCGAACAAGTTCAAACTAACCCTCTTTGGAGATGATATTCTGGTTTCTGAATGATCCTGTTCGTTTCCTTCTGTTGTTACTAGAGGAGTTGCAGAATTCTGCACTGTATTGGGCCTCAGACTTAACAACCATAAATTCAAGGCCCTAGGTACTAACACCCCATGGACAGGCATGGTTTGGTTACTACAGTGGTGTACAACGTTCATGTGACATTTAGAGGTACAGACGGCGGTGACAATGCCCGCAATTGACTTAGCGAATTTCCATACACTATTGCAAGACATTGTTGGCCTTCACAATCACTGACAAGGCTAGGGCGAACCAAAATGATTAAGACGATGATTATGGTGAGGATACTTTTCAGGGTCCTGTTTCAATTCGGGGAAAGAACTTGAATTTTTTTTAGAGTGGGATACAAGTCAGTCAAAAAAGAGTAGCATGGGAATTCCAGTAATGGCATTCTAGTATCAGGCAACACACTTGGGATGCTTCCTTGAATGATCTAAAGCAGATAGGCACTGGTGTTTTTCAGACCACACTTTAGCTCGGAAACCATTTTGTTAAGTACTATCAGTAGGTTTTGGACCCCTAACTGTCACTTTCATTCTTTCTTTGTCCTCACTTAATGAGTCACTGCAACACTTTCTATGATGGAACCGAGGTTGATGAACTTTTTTTCAGGAATGTTTTGTGCAAATTTGTCAAACTGCGTCAAAGTTATTAGCAAACAAAAAAGCACTCTTCCTATGTAAAACGATGACCTACGCCAGTGTTATATGTTACAATATAAAAATTCCCAAAATTCCTATAACTACTCCAGAACCCATTGTACAAAGTCCCTGAAGATTGTTTTTAGGGAAGTGGATGCAGAGACCTGTACATTGCCCTAGGATGGGTGCACTTGGTGCATCACCTTGCGGACCGTGGTCAGAAACCCGTATAAGAGAGGGATCACCTTCCCCAACCTCCGTCTGTATTACTGGTCAGCACAGCTACTGGTGGTGAACGAGTGGCCTTTTGCCTCTCCAAGTGCCATCCATAGAGGCAGATAGGTACACCATGCTTCCTGACAAGCATCTGCAGCAGTTAAATAGCAGAAGCAGACTGGCCATCCCTTAAACGCCAAAAGACCTCGTGGTCAAAATATGGCACAGGTCCACAGAAAAACTGAGATGGAAAAGGGAAATTATCACTGGAGACGCTTCTGTGGGAGTCAAACTCATTGGTGGAATCAAGATGCCTGGAGTACTGGCAGCAGTTGGATATGATTGGAATATCAAAGTTAGGGGAAATATAAGGCTTCCATGGACTGTTATTCTTTGCAGAGCTCCTAGAACAATATGAATTGGCACCCTCCCAACACTTTTGGTATATGCCCTTTAACCATGCAATAGGGGGTTCATGGAACATCTACAGGCGGTGGCAGAAGATACCCAGCTTGAGTTTCAATTAACAACGGCCACCCTGCACAGACATGCAATTTTGTTGACGTACAAAACTCTCTTAAATAATTGTGAGCTGACCCTAGCCACACTTCGGGGACAGTGGGAAAAGGATTTGGGAGTACTGGGGGACAAGCAGTGGAGTGAGGCATGTCTATATCCCAGGGAGGTGGCCATTAGGGCAGAGTTAAGGTTGGTGCAACTTAAAATGCTCCACCACTCATACTATACGAAAACAAGGTTGTTCTGTATGGGGAGGGTGGACACCAACAGTTGCTTGCATGTTTGTTCACCAGGGAATGTTACTGCCTGCTGTCTGGGACTGCCCAAAGATTCAACTGTTCTGGGTCAAGGTAGGCAGTTGTCCCTCACAGGCCTCAGACAAACCAGTGGCCTTGGATTTCTAATCTGGCAACACTGGGGATTTGGAGTGACTACAAACTACCCAGATATACACTGTTGTTCCTTAACGTGGCCTTGATGGTGGAAAGAAGGGATATCGCCCGCCCCTGAGGGAATAGGGAACATTCGACTGTGAAGTAGTGGAGAAGGGAAGTGGATAGGTGAATGCAGGCCGAACGAACAGTACATAAGGCCAGAGGCTGTCCCTGGAAATTGAAAAAGTGTGGGAAAAATTGAGGGACTAGAGATCTGGACTGAAAGAGAGGGGAATAAGATGTTACTGTATTTGTGAATTGAGCAATATGTGACCTCAAGAGACTGTATTTTGAAAGTGTCATATTGTTTTATTTTTTGTTCTCTAGTTTTTCAGCTGTTAAAATGCAATAAAAAAAAGAAAAAACATTGCCATATAGGAATGGGAAAAAAAGAAAAGGACCAGCTTTTAGCATCAGCGGTAATCACATTGAAAGTCAGAGCAAGAGAGCCGGTGAAAAAGGACTCATGTGATGTAGATGCGCAGCATAAAAAAGCAATCCCAGGTATTCTTGTGGAAAGTTATATTGCTGAGAGGCAGTGAACTTTCTTAAGTCTAATAAAGCAGGACACATTCTTTTTCTATTCAACCAGATATATTGTGAGAGGGATAATGTGTGTAAACTAATCATGTAAACAGGATAAAACAGCCAGTATTCCTAGTACTTTCAAAACTCAATAAAATCCACTGAGAACTAAAAGCAAACTAAATAGGGGGATAACCACTGAAATACACCATTTGCCCACTGCAAGATTTTATACTGGCTTGAACAAAGAGAAAATGAATGTTAATTTGATATGGAGGACTTTCCATAACTCACTCAGGACATTCTTCTTCTCCTCGCCTTGGAATGAAAAAAACAGAATGGGGTTATTACAACTTTGGAGGAGGTGTTAATCTGTCCCAAATGTGACAGATATACCACCAGCCGTATTACGAGTTCCATAGGATATAATAGACTCGTAATACGGCTGGTGGTATATCCGTCACTTTACCGTCACTTTTGGGACGGATTAACTCCTCCTCCAAAGTTGTAATAACCCCCAATATTACAAATACCAATTATTTGTTTTTAGATATATCATCAGTTCATAGGCGCTGGAAGTAGGGGTGCTGTAGCACTCCCCAAAATAACCTTTCTGGAGCCAAGAAGGTGAATAAGCAATAAAGATTCATTTAAATATTGTGTTTATCGTGTCACATTTGCTGAGCTTTCAAAGCCATTGGCCAAACGTCGGACTATGTCTTCTGACAAACTGTTGCTTATTTGGGAAACTGGTGTGAGTTCAGGGATATCACATTAACAGCAGCACCCTCACTCTGAAAATTGTTCCAGCCCCCTACATCGGTTACAGTTTCTATTCTCTATTTTTTATCATCTCTTTCTTATTTGCTATTTTAAAGAAAATCATGATCTCCACTTACAGTTTTTCAAGCTTTTTCAGTGATGTGAGGTTTTCTATACATGAAATCGCATTGTTCTGGAGGTACAGATGTGTTAAATTGGAAGCAAACCCCAAGTTTCGGATCTGTTGTATACGGTTGTCATATAAATACAGGACAGTCAGATTTCTGCACAAGGAAAGATCATCCTGAAAGAAAAATAAACACTACCATGTGTTATTATGGTTCTGACAATGAGAAACAAGCATGCAGAGACTGAACATTTTAATATGCGTGGCTTATAGCATATCTGTGGTTTATGCCTGCCAAGTACCACCCAAATGAAATTCAAGCTTACGAATATCTTATTATGGGCCCCGTGTGCAAACATTTTGTTTATCTGTATCAGTCACAAACTGGTGCTAGATGCAAAACTAGCTAGTTATGGTTTACAAAAGCATAAAAACAATGCTATCTTTAAAATTACACAACAAATCAATTTCATAGATTCAGAATTGAAATTCCGATTCCCAAAACGCGATTCTCAAATGATGAATCACAAATGGTATGTATAAAGTATAGGCAAAAAGAGTCACAAAATTAGCAATCTGCACATGCAATTTATACCATGCGGAAGAATGTGGTAACCAAGAGCTGTTTTATGCCTTGCCTTGTACAATTGCTTCATATATATTTTAACTTTACCTAGGGAAGAAGCGACTATCAAAGATTGTCATCTATCATGGTTTTCATAACGGCTACATGTATTTACTTCATTTTTCTTACCAGAATGCTTATATCTGCATTTATGCTTTTTCATATGGTATGCACTAAAACAGGGCTTTAGCATATTAAAGCTGTTTTCAAGTAACAGTATGGATTTCTTATGTATTTGTGCATCCTCCAGGAAAAGGGCGTCCCAGTAACCCACTAAAATAAAGTGTATTTCTGAGAGTGTCTGACAGGATAGGCTGGCTGTCCATTATGTGGTATCTCCATGTATGGTGATGCATGGGCCGAAGCCTGCCTGCTTCCTCTGCTTAATCAGGTAAACTGGTACAAATCTGGGCTTGCATGAGGACCAATGTTCAATACCAAACATCCCTATTTTCAGTGAAGTCATCATCTAGCTGGGGAACTTGTACTGACCAGTGTCCAGCACATGCATTTAAAATGGCTTCCCTGGTCACTTACTATGTCTGAGAATTGACAAAGACATAGCAGGGGTATATCTGCTCGTGCATATATGCCCTTGCATGTAATATAATGCACCCTGCCTTAGGGCTGTAAGGCCTGCTAGAGGGGTGACTTGCATATATTGCATGCAATGTCTTGGGATTGTGCCATGTCATATTTTCAATTTTGTCTGCACCAAGACAAGCAGTCTGCAATAGCAGCCTATCCTATGCTTGGTGAGGGGTCTCTTAGGGTGGCACAATTTGTGTTGAAGTCCATAGGGACCCTCTTTAACGCCGATGCCCCCTCAAGAGAAGGCTGGGCCTTTTTGTATGGGCATGGAATGCCTAACCTATCAAGCAAGCGGCTGCCCTCACAAACATGTTAAACTATGGAAAGACTGGGCAGACCGCAGAGGGATTCAGATGGAACCCTGCCCATCCAGGCCATGGCTCCTGCACAAAGAATTGTGCTCTTATGAACCTACATGGTGTTGAGCTGTGGGGTGGGGGAGGGGTCTGAATGTCTTGGAATACACAACCTCTTGGTTGCTGTGACCGCTGGGGAAGAGCTGTTTGACTTACGGGACATGGGCATATTGCTAAGGATTGTTGTGTGGAAAGATAACACCAATGGCATTTTGTTCTTGGTGTGCTGTATGCCAGGCTTGTCTTTTGTCAAGCAATAAAAAGTTGTTAAACAAAAATACCTCTCGATGGATTTCTTCCAACAAATCAACTAATCAAGCGTTTAGAGAGCATGGCAAATCACCTGTGAGGGTCTTGATGCCCCGGAGCTGTATGCTGCTGAGTGGAGAAATGATAATTCGAACATCCAGGTCTTTAGTTCTCTTTTGAATCGCTGGAGTGACAGTGCAGTCCTGAGGTGGGGGTTCCCAAGCCTTGGCTGCTAGATTCGAGAAGGAGCATCCTCCGCTGATGGCTCGACGGATCAGTGCGGTGTCTGCGAGGGAAAGGTAAACTGATCCGAAGTGCCCGGTCAGTTGGTGGAAGATCAGGTATTTGATGATGTCTGCTGGTCCTTCACTGTGCAGGGCCTTGTAGGCTTGGGTCAGCATCTTGAACCGGCATCTCTTCTGCATCAGTAGCCATAGTTTTTTTAGATGGTGTGTGATGTGGCTCCCTCTGGGGATGTGGAGTACGAGTCTTGTCGCTGAGTTCTGTATTGTCTGGAGCCTTTTCAGGAGGCGTGCTGTGTTTCCTACATAGAGTGTGTTTCCATAGTCCAGTCTGATAGTGATGAGGGCCTGCGTGACTGTCCTTCTGGTATCTGCTGGGAGCCACTTGAAGATCTTGCAGAGTATACGAAAGTGTGTGAAAACAGGCAGATGAGACTGCGTTGACTTGTTTCTTCATGGCTAGCTAGCTATCCAGGATGTTTCTTTGGGGATTCACCTACATTATCTATAATGTTGAATTAGGCTGCTGCCACTAAAACAGATAATCTGAAGGATAGTGATAAAGCCCTGCAAAAAGGGTGGATGAAAGCAGAGCAATTTTTCTCTCTTATTGATGCCTTGGTTGGAGAAAGTATCTCCATGAATACAGTACATTCAGCAGATATGCTGGACCTAGAAGTATGAAGCCCTTCTAGGCTCTGAAATGAGATAATAAAAGGAATGGTATTGAATACACAGACACCAACTTGCAAAGGGGCAACTCAGTAAACAAACAAATTATCTTGCTATCTCCCATGTCTGCAATAGTATCTCAACAACTGCCTCTGGTTACCCCTCAACAGTCCTGACCAGTGCAATGGAAATTGCAAAAACTATTTGGCGATTTGAGGAACAAATCTAAAATTACAGGGCTTGTTCTTAAAGAGGGCAAAGGCCATTAATCTTCTATCTACATGCATTATAAAAGCCCAACAACAAATCTCTAATAAAGATTCACTTACTATTCTCTGCCAATATGTTAAATTACATTGCAACCGATTTATGAAAACTTGAATGAAGCTTGAGAAAATCGAAAATTGTACTTTACATAACATCTTGCGCATTTTAGGTATATAACAAGGCAGAGCAGGCAATGATGTTCGCAGTTTTGTAGTCCGACTCTTTCAGAAGGCCACAGCTATTCTCTCCAATTAGAGTCTCAGTTCCAAATGATTCATCATTTCCAGTTTCAGAATCAAACCAAATTGGCAAACAAATCAAGTTCTATTTTGAATTATACTGGCAACTTTTTGCTTAGTCCTCACATCAGCCTATCTCAGGGCATGCACCAAAAAATTTAATGGGTTGTCCTCACACACCACCAGGCATTCACAGTTAGGTAGAAGTGCCTCCCTGAATGTAGGTGGAGGCCTGCCCTTCATCAAACCGTGTCTTTGGAGAGTGGCAAGCCCTATGATGAAGCATGACCCCTGGTGGCGTGTGAGGAAAAACCATTACATTTTTTGGTGCATACCCTGATATAGGCTGATGCGAGGTGTAGCGTTACCATTTATAAATATTCAGGTGATTTAGTGTGGTTGATATTTGTGGTTGGAGGCCTTAGCCTCCAGTTCCATACCACAGACAGTGTCCTGGTTTTTTGTGTATTGAAACGTTTTGCCCAAGTCAGTTAACAAGATCTTACTCGCCCTGCCAAGCATTGGAAGTAGATGGCTTCACATGCTTTGTCAAGGGGTGACTTCTGTTGTGGTACAGTTGGCAGACGATTATACTAGATGATATCTCCTTTCCAAGAGATCTATGCCACAGCCCATCTGTAAGAATTAGCAAGTTGAAAGTTTCATAAAGTGGTCAATAATACTAATGTGTAGTGGAAATGAAAACTAAAGAGCTTTTGGATCCTTTGCATTGTACAAAGACTACTGAATAACTTTACAAAACTGGAGAAGAAACACAAGTTAGACTTGTGCATACATATGATGTAATTTTCACAATGGTTTGACAAAGGTAGATATACAGAACTATAGTGTAGGAGGTCATAAAAGATAAGTATCCTGGAGTTTAATTTTGAAAACGATGAACACGTGGTGGGAGAAAAGTGTGAGGAACGGGGGAAAAATGAGGGCAGAGACACCAGCAAGTTGCAGCCCTATTGGCTCTGCTCTCAACCGCCAGCAGCTGTGTGTTTTCCTGTGGGGTAGATGGTCATTAAAACACGGTTTCTATACATTCCAACAACAGCATCTCTAGCTTGATACCATAAAGCTTCTGTTTGAGCTGTCTGCCCCTATTCACTTTTTCTGCTTCCTGTGTTGTCATGTTCAGTTGTGCTCTAAGTCATACTAGGAATTTCCATTCATCTCTCCAACCCAGCAATGTGCTCCAAGTGACGGAGTTCCTGGTTCTAATGACATCAGTTGCTATCAATTGGCCATTCGCTTCTTGCTACTAGGTATTTGCATTTTGTGACTGTTACCAACTTCCAATTTGGAATTTGAGAATGCAACTCATGACTGTATTATTCAAAAAGGATGAAACAGCAGTAGCAGTTGCCACTGGTAGTAAATGCTCCTGTTATAGAAAGAGAAAATACCATCCAGCAGCAATATCCACTCTGCTTAGTTACTGCCGGAGTAAAATTACCACTTGTGATAAATTCAATGCTGCAGATGACTACTCCAATCATAGAACACAAATATTGCATAAAAATGATAGATTTTAGAGTGACAAAATAGTCTCTCTGAGCTGGTGTTAAAATGGGTAAAACCCATAAATATCTTCCACTGTGTGAAGCTCTAATTGTGTGTGGTCGTAAAAGGCTCAACAACGATGCAGGAATGTTTTATCTCTTATGGTCCTTATTCCTGCCCCTGAAGTCAGACCCTAGTAGTTGTCTGGTATGTTAGAATATTCTCCTTTTTCTCTGGTGGCAGAGGTAAGCAAACATAAGGTAGACTTTAGGTCTGTAATGTTTTCCGAGAAATTGAGTTTTTTCCCCACCATGTTATATTTGTTCTGCACAAACGCTTCAGAAACTTTTCTGCTCAACACATTCTCCGTGGTAAGGAAATATGTTGCTTTGTAGTACAGGACGGTGTACTTTAGTGTCAAAAGTTTGGGGTGATTGGAACAGTAGCTTTCAACTGATGGTACAGGCTTGCATCCTTCAAATACCGCTGCCAGTGTCACTGTTCCGTGGAACCACTTTCCAACATGGAAGAAGAGGAAGACGTTCAGACCCAGGAACTGGTTCCCCAGAGTCGATCACATAATCTTCCAACAATGACTGCCAGATTAATGAAGGTCTACAGCAGCCTACTTGAAATACTTAAATAACTACTAACTGCAAGAAGACTGTAAGGTTTTAGGATGGATTAAGCATGTGGTTCTGCCAGTCCTGTAGGGGTTATCTTTCCTCTTGACCTCTGGGTGAAGGAGAGATATTTGTAGCCTAATGTTATGGAGTGACCCAGGCAGCTACTTGCTAAGTGGTACCTTTGGAGATCATGCTGCCCACAGCAAGGTCAAAATGTTGACATGGACCTTCAAACCTGGCATACCATACCTCAATGGTTGCAACTTTCCCCCACAAACTTCAGATTCTTTCCATATACCAGGCTTGGCATTCAAAGTTCTGATGCAAATTGTCAACCTCAAACCACCTTCACTTTTAAAGTATGATGTACTGAATACTCAAATATCCCTCATCCAACATCAAAGTGGCTCAACAAGAGTAGGCATAGCTTGCCAAGCTCCAGAGCAAAGATGGGCTCTCAGAATTCTGAGGGAGTTGTGAGATGGGGCAAAAGGAGAGAGTGTCCTGACCAGGATGATGTTGGACTGATGTTAGAGTGATTTAATTGGTGAGCTGGAGTGAGGGCGGGATGCCAGAGCTGACCTTGACATACCTGCAGCTTGACAGGGTGTTGTGACACTGACGAGAAAGAGGACAGAGGAGGCAGAGGATTAACCAGAGTGTGTCTTTAAAGAGGCTTGCATGTGGCCCAGTGGATGAGTGTTAGATTCACCTTCATCCAGTAGTGAACATAGAAGAGAGAGGATATACATTCAGAGAAATCAGTACTGAGAATGGCCATCAAAGTGGACAAATGGACACAGAAAAGAAAAGGGAGACAAAAAGGAGTTTTTGTTTCAAGATCACACCCTCGACCTGGGACAACAGACAAAGGAGGAAGAGTGAAAAGTTGAGCCTGAGATGCAAATGATTCAAACAATGAATCCCTCGTTTTGGTATCATTTCAGAATACAACTGTGTGATGCTATTAATTGTGTTTAACCAATGACTTTGTGTTTCACCACTGCGCATATTAGTTGCTCAATGTTCACCAGTAGCACATTGTATGTTTTGTTCAGTTTAGCTGCCTATTGGCTTAGACATGATATTAGACATTACATTTTGTATTCAGCTCAGCTGCCTATTGGCTTTGACATGACATTAGCAGCTTAGCTGCCTATTGGCTTTGACATGACATTAGACATTACATTCTGTATTCAGCTTAGCTGCCTATTGGCTTTGACATGATATTAGACATTACATTTGATATTTAGGTTAGCTTCCTATTGGCTTTGACATGACATTAGACATTACATTTGATATTTAGGTTAGCTGCCTATTGGCTTTAACGTGGAGTTAGACATTGCAGTTGAGACATTGCAGAGATGTCTGTGTTTTTTCCAAACTGTGTTTTTCCACAAGATGGACCAAGCTGTTTTCTTCACACCAGACCATAGCTGATAAGAGCACGTAGAATTTGTGTTTATCTCGCAATCCAGTCTGAGAGCGGAATGGCTCAGGAGAACTGGGCATTCTCTAAGGTCGTTCAAATCTCACACTGAGTTTGCTTTTAAGGATGACTCTGAGCTTCAGTGAGTCGGATTCGAATCTGCTTGACTTCAGGCTGGAGCTAGACGTCAGTTGCCAGTCTCCCGTTTGGGTAGATAATCTCTTTCTCGCAGTTGGCCGGAGTCATCAACTTGCAGACCCCAGAAAGAAGAAGCTGAATATAGGCCCTACTTGCCCATACGGTGATGAATTTTGACTTTTTATGCTTTGCTTTGCAATTATTATAATATATATTTGCTGTGTACATTGCAACTGAGAAGTACTGTGATATATTTTGCTTTCATTGCTGCAACTACTCTTTTAAACGTGTGCTTGAAATCTACTAATTTTGTCTCTCAAGAACTTGTGGGTGGGGAGAATTAACAACAATAATCTTTGAACTCAGAAGTGCATTCCAGAGAGGTTCTGTAAGCTCCGATAGGAGATATGTAGGAAAGCAGAACATTATGCCGTAGTAGTCAGTTTTGAGAGTCAAATTGGAGATTTCTACGTGCACAATTTAAAAGTGCAATTGTTTTTTGTTGTTTAGAGAATTACAAAAGCACGGCAGACCATGTTTGAAAATGCATGTGAAGTTAAACTGCCTGATGGTGCTGTGAGAAACATGTTTTCTTGCTGTGATAAAACATATTTAGAAAATGTGCCTTTTGAAAGCAATGATGTTCCTTTTGTTCTTGACAGAAGGGTTTGGATACTTTTATCTGCTTACAGAGAAATGCAGGAGAGATGTAGGCAGTTAGAACATGAAAATAAGAATTTGCGTGAGCAAATTAGCCAGAACATAGTAATGCAAGATAATGCTGAAAGTTATAAAACTGCTGTTTTAGAAGAATCTGTCTTTTCCCATTCCAGTAATGAGGGGGTTAAGAGAGCTGTGAGCCAGTCTGAGCAGGGTTTTTTGGCAGTTGAAGTGCATTGCTTAACTGATAACATGGAGAACAGAGCTCAGAATGTGATTTACGAGGTACGGTCCCAAAATGTGCAGTTACTGGCACAAGTAAAACGAAAGATTTTAGAGTTTCTTACTGTTTGCACTAAGCAAGAGACACAAAGTTTCATTAGCTTGTTTGATTTTTGGAAACAGTATAGCCCTCATCTGAGTGAAATCTTAACACTTTGGTATAAAGTCACTAGGAAAACATATAAGCAGCTGCGCGCTTGTGATTTGGCAAATTAAATAATGCAGACTTTAGGTTTCTTCGCAGTGCAAGAGAGAAACACTGATTTACATGTAAATCAGGAACAGGGGAAGAAAAGAGTGCCCCTGCAAGACAGGGCTAGAGTCACTGCAGCCCTACATGAACAGGTGCCACAAGTCCCTTTTCAGGATGGGAAGAGGGTGCAGGGAGTACCACAGGTAAAAGAGTCACCAGTGAAATTGAGTGCACCATTTGAATTCGTGTCCCCTGAGGATAAAAAGCATGTTTGTTTGACTAATGATTCATTGACTGAAATGTTGTTTTCTAGCACAGGAGAAGGAACAGCGTTGTACATTGTGTGTCAGATTTTAAAGCAAGAGCTGTTTGAGATGTGTCATTTTTACACTGATTCTTGGTTCACTGCCAATGGTTTAGCTGTTTGGTTTTCCACATGGCTTGTGCATAACTGGTTCAATTCCCTTGCAGATGTTAAAGAGAACAATTCAGAGTCTGAAGTGTCCACCCAGAATTCTGACTTAGTGGGATGGCTAAGTGGGTGCACCAGAAATGTGAAGAGCTGGGAGAAAAAGCCACTTACAGGTGGGCAGAGATGAGAGAGATGCACATTCCCCTAGATTGGATCAAATCTGTGCAGCACGCACAAGAGCAATCTGTCCCACAAGCAGTCACAGAGCAGTTGGGGAGAGGAAAGTTACCAGAACAGATATGGCAAATTGATCAGGTTTTAGGGCAAGTGATTGCTGCAGATTACCAAGGAGAAATTAAAATTATGCTGATAACTAGAAAAGAATCGGATTCATTCATACAAATTGGAGACAGAATGGCCCAACTTGTCAAAAGTGCAGTGAATGGAGGTTTGGTAAAGAAGGAGTCTGCCCCAGCCCTTCTGACAGTGCAAGAAAAGGGAAGCTGTGGTGCAGCAGATAAAAACCTCAGTGCTGAGGTGTGGGTTGAATCCCCAAATGACCCTCCAGAACCTGCAGAAAATATAACAAAGGGCCCCAAAAACGTCCTGCTGATTATAAAAAAGGGAAAGGAAGAGGAAGGGTACATTTCAGATGACAAATGTTGTTTGCAAGAAAAGTCATACTTTTTTTCTTTTGCAGATCCTACCACGTACCGCCACTGACCATGACTGGGCCTACAGAAGTTTGGGACTGGCTGGAGTCCCACCCCACCGCAGGCCTCAGTAGGAAGCATACAGATAGGAGAGAACAACAGCGACCGTGTAAACAGATGCACCGAAGTTCCAAATCCACCACCCCCTCTGAAGAAGTGGGAGAAGTGGGTGCATTAGATAGGAATGAACATCCGCCTCCATCTTCGCCAAGTGCGGTAGCTGGAACAGACACACACATATTCCTGGAGATCAACGCTAAGGAGTGACACTCCACACTGCCACATGTCACCCCCAGAACGGCAGATGAATTAATCTAACCCAAGGATTGGAGTTTAGATGGAAGAGTACCCCGTTCCTGTGTGGGGGCGAAGGTAGGTAAAACAGCAAGCTGCATTAAGGGGAAGAGGCCTGTGAATCTTGCCCAGAGAATATCATTGACTTGAATTTATTAGGCAGGATGGGGGCGGCCTCCTGAAGTGGGGGTTACCCTAACACTGAATAAGGACTCTAGTCTTGGAAAACGCACCTAAGATTGATTGATCCAAGTATGATGGTTTGGATGAGTGGAGTTTGGCTGCTTGTCCCGGGGTTGTTGGTAGTTCTTGTTGTTTTTCGCAGGGATTATGTATACTGTGCACTGGAGTACTCTGCAAGAGATAAGTGGAAGCGGTGGCCTCAGGAAGTAAGGGACCAGTTCCTCAGGAACCAGCCTAGTAAAGACATCTACCTCATTACTTCCCTGCACCCTCTATAACATACAAGCTGATGTCCTGGAATACACTGGGCATGCACTCTATGCATAAACAACACAAAGTATTTTCTCAGGTGACACGACAGGGAACACAGATCGCATTGCTGCAGGAAATCCATATTACCGCTAAAAAGGGGATAGCACTGGGACACAGATGGAGGGGGCAACTTTATTACACCACATACTCCTTGTACGCTCGGGGAGCTTTAATTTGGATTACAGCAGGGGTCCCTTTCCAATGCACCAATCAGATGATAGAGCCCCAGGGCAGATATGTCATCATCACAGGTAAATTAGACGGCAGAGACATAACCATAGGCAGCATCTATGGCCCCAACTCTGATCAGGGTGTTTTTATTCCCCAACTTTCTAAAATCATGGCCCCACATATGACTGGATCTGTCTTGCTGGGGAGGGTTTATAATTGCGTGGCAGATCCTAATAGAGACCATTCCCATCCTCTGCTCCGAGATTTCCCGGTCAATAGGGGAGGTAGTTTGTTCAAAGACTATTCGTATTACTCACCAATATACGACTTACACATACGTTTGGATACTACAGGGAGTGCAGAATTATTAGGCAAGTTGTATTTTTGAGGATTAATTTTATTATTGAACAACAACCATGTTCTCAATGAACCCAAAAAACTCATTAATATCAAAGCTGAATATTTTTGGAAGTAGTTTGTAGTTTGTTTTTAGTTTTAGCTATGTTAGGGGGATATCTGTGTGTGCAGGTGACTATTACTGTGCATAATTATTAGGCAACTTAACAAAAAAAAATATATACCCATTTCAATTATTTATTATTACCAGTGAAACCAATATAACATCTCAACATTCACAAATATACATTTCTGACATTCAAAAACAAAACAAAAACAAATCAGTGACCAATATAGCCACCTTTCTTTGCAAGGACACTCAAAAGCCTGCCATCCATGGATTCTGTCAGTGTTTTGATCTGTTCACCATCAACATTGCGTGCAGCAGCAACCACAGCCTCCCAGACACTGTTCAGAGAGGTGTACTGTTTTCCCTCCTTGTAAATCTCACATTTGATGATGGACCACAGGTTCTCAATGGGGTTCAGATCAGGTGAACAAGGAGGCCATGTCATTAGATTTCCTTCTTTTATACCCTTTCTTGCCAGCCACGCTGTGGAGTACTTGGACGCGTGTGATGGAGCATTGTCCTGCATGAAAATCATGTTTTTCTTGAAGGATGCAGACTTCTTCCTGTACCACTGCTTGAAGAAGGTGTCTTCCAGGAACTGGCAGTAGGACTGGGAGTTGAGCTTGACTCCATCCTCAACCCGAAAAGGCCCCACAAGCTCATCTTTGATGATACCAGCCCAAACCAGTACTCCACCTCCACCTTGCTGGCGTCTGAGTCGGACTGGAGCTCTCTGCCCTTTACCAATCCAGCAACGGGCCCATCCATCTGGCCCATCAAGACTCACTCTCATTTCATCAGTCCATAAAACCTTAGAAAAATCAGTCTTGAGATATTTCTTGGCCCAGTCTTGACGTTTCAGCTTGTGTGTCTTGTTCAGTGGTGGTCGTCTTTCAGCCTTTCTTACCTTGGCCATGTCTCTGAGTATTGCACACCTTGTGCTTTTGGGCACTCCAGTGATGTTGCAGCTCTGAAATATGGCCAAACTGGTGGCAAGTGGCATCGTGGCAGCTGCACGCTTGACTTTTCTCAGTTCATGGGCAGTTATTTTGCGCCTTGGTTTTTCCACACGCTTCTTGCGACCGTGTTGACTATTTTGAATGAAACGCTTGATTGTTCGATGATCACGCTTCAGAAGCTTTGCAATTTTAAGAGTGCTGCATCCCTCTGCAAGATATCTCACTATTTTTGACTTTTCTGAGCCTGTCA
Source organism: Pleurodeles waltl (assembly GCF_031143425.1). Lineage (NCBI taxonomy): Eukaryota > Metazoa > Chordata > Amphibia > Caudata > Salamandridae > Pleurodeles > Pleurodeles waltl. Next base: position 716,608,571 of record NC_090439.1, read on the forward strand.
AGTCCTTCTTTTGACCCATTTTGCCAAAGGAAAGGAAGTTGCCTAATAATTATGCACACCTGATATAGGGTGTTGATGTCATTAGACCACACCCCTTCTCATTACAGAGATGCACATCACCTAATATGCTTAATTGGTAGTAGGCTTTCGAGCCTATACAGCTTGGAGTAAGACAACATGCATAAAGAGGATGATGTGGTCAAAATACTCATTTGCCTAATAATTCTGCACTCCCTGTATATTATGTTCCCCAGATGTCCATGAAATGATGGCGTTCACTGAATACCTAGCAAGAACGATCTCCAACCACAATGCTCTCCAGGTGAGGCTAAGCTGGAGCCATCCTAGACCTCCCATACCAACTTGGAGATTGCGCCCCGAATCACTGGAAGACACATACTTATGGGAAACCCTGGGAACCACTATAGACTCTTATTTTACAGAAAACGCTGGCACTTACTCGTCCCCACTGATCGAATGGGAGGTATTCAAGATGGTGATTAGAGGCCACTGCATTTCTGGGATCACAGGGGTGTGACGAACGATACTGCCTGACATCGAGGTAGCAGTGCGAGATTTGAGGGACTTAGAAAAACGGTGCCCGTGGCACCCAGAATTACACGCAGATCTTTTGGAGGCCAAGGAGAAGATGGCAGATGAAGTGGGACGTGTCCAGTACTTCCAACGTAAAAATTATATGACCCGAGCACACGCTGAGCGGGATCGGATGTAGGCACTGTTGGCATGGTTGCGAATCCAGCCCGGTGCGAGTCTGTCATAGTTGAATTGACCGCCACCACAGGGAATAGGGTACACAGTCAAGCCGATATTAACACAGAGTTTCCGGCATATTACTCGATCTTATACAAACACACTGTCACTATCGTGATTTATGCTTTACAGACATTCTTGGCGGATGCGGCGCTCCCAACACTGCCCCTGCAGGCAGCCGAGGAGCTCGGCGCAGATATCACACACCCAGAGATTAGAGCGGCAATAAAGCAGATGGCCAGGAAGAAAACACCATGCACGGATGGCCTGCCGATGGAGTTTTACTCCTGTTATATGGAGCGATTAGCCCCTAGACTACTAGCTCTATACCAAGCGGCCAAACACAAAGTTTCCTATCCACAGTCTGCTAGGGAAGCGCTTATAGTACTGCCACTAAAGCTGGGGAAGGATGCCGCATACATAGCATCATATCACCCCTTTTCGATGCTAAACATCGACAATAAAATACTTAGTAGAATTTTAGCCGCTAGACTGATGTAATATACGACCACTCTCGTACATAGAGACCAAAACTGCTTCATCCCCAGTAGAAATACAGCTCTGAATGTTAGACGCCTACTTGCGGTGATGGAAGTTGAGTCTTTCGCTGGCACTACAGCAGCGATTCTAGCTGTCAACATTAAAAAAGCATTTGACAGCTGCGAATGGCATATCTACAAGAAGTGTTGAGGCACTTTGGGCTGAGAGACTGCTTTGGGAACTGGGCATAATTACTTTACAGGGAAGCGCAGGCATAGGTCCGCATAGGTGGGATGATATAGGAGGAATATAGAGTAGAGCGCAGGGTGAGACAGGGATGTCCCCTATTGCCCCTATTCTTCGTGCTGGCGATATAGCCCCTGGCTTGCCATGCCCGTAAGGAGGCGATCTATGGCGGCCTATGAGTGGGTGCACAAGAGCATGATATAGCGATCTACGCTGATGACCTCCTTCTATTCTTGTGAGTTAAAAGGGAAGCCCTTGGGGGAGCTTTACGAGAGGGTTGTCCACCACACGGCACTGGACCTCTACGTTGGGAGGCTCTGCCTGCCATGCTTAGGGACACACATATATCATTGACAGGAAAATATGTTGGAGGTCAACATGAGGAAGTCCATACGGGGCCTTAGATCTAGCACTGAATTTTGACACACGCTCCCACTGCCAGTGGCGGGTCGAGGAGCACTATTAAAGATGGTGGCTTTACTACACCTGCTTTACAACTTTGTAGTGTTGCCGATATGGATCCTTCGCTCTTGGCCTCATCTGTGGGGAGCAGGTCGCCAAAAGGTAGCACTGTCCAAGCTCAAGAGGCCGAAGTTGGAAGGAGGCTTCGCTTTACCAGATTTTGAATCACATTATATAGCGGGACAACTACAGTGGCTAACCCAATCGAAAGCAATGAGACTAGCGCCAGACAGGGAGGTGCCCTTCGGAGCCCCCAGTACACTCGAGCTGGCCGGTATCCTTCTGCGGCCGAGATCCCCAATTACAGCAGAAATACAGATAATCTCAGTCATGCAAAGATGCTGGTATCGCTACCTCCGCAGGAAAAACTCGAAATCCCATACTCACCTAACATCCCAATTAAGTTTCTATTAGCACTGCCACATGGGGGAGACTGGCGGGGGATCCATGACTGGATCACCGGCGGAGCAACCACAACAGGTGCATTACACGAAGCAGAACTCCTACTGCCCTTCGCTGACTTTCAAGAAAACTACTCCTTGGCACCAGGGTACTTTCTTTTACACCGTGCGGTGACGACTACCATTTGTCGCTTCTGGGGATGATGGTTGGATGAACCGCACAAGTCTGTGAGTATTTTGTTATTGCAACAGGGAGGGTCAAAGTAGTCACCTGCCTTTATAGACAGCAAAGACAAGAACTTACTATCCTGTTAACGGCACTCAAGGAGAGGTGGGAGGAGGACCTGGGCAGGCCCATCGACGACAGAGCCTGGTAACACATCTTAGAGCGTGTAACTAAGGTGGCCCTTAAAGCCCGCTTTAAGTTAATTAATCTCTATATACGCCACAGGGCATATCTCACGCCCGGCAAACTCAGTAGATATTTCGGTCACATGGAAGCAAAATGGCCCTGAAGCAGAGACCTACAGGCGGAGCTCATACATATGTTTTGGAGCTGCCCCCAGCTTCTAGACTACTGGAGAAGAATTCCTAGTGCAATAGCCTCAGTCACAGAATGAGAAATTCCTTGCATACCGGGACACTGCCTTCTCCACTGGTTCCCCCACATCCCTAAGAGAATAATTACGAGCCATTTCCAAGATTTGGCATATATCTTAGCCAAAAGAGAAATAACGCAGCTCTGGAAGAATCCCCAGGGGCCGACTTATGAAGGGTGGAGATGAGAGGTCTTGAAATGGGTGGTTATGAAAGTGTGCTTAAGTTACAGGAGGCTAGGAGACATTGGGTCTACCCAAAACTGATCCATCAGAAGGAGACCATGTGTCTCCTTAAATGCTTTCTACACCCCAAGGATTGCAGAGGGCAGCAGGTACTAAGAGGGCTAGGTGACACATGTTTAAGATGCCAGAGTAGCCAACTACTAAGATCCTGGCAAATATTGGGAGTAACCTCTCCACATTCACTGACAAAATAATTGCATAACTGAAGAGTCACTGGGCACAGTAGGAGGGGAGGGGAAGGGGTTTTGAATAGCCTTAAGCACTTGAACACACTGAATACATGTTGGAAGAGGGGAAGAATGTCTAATGCATGATTAGCCAAGAATTTACTTCTATACACCTATTTCATAGCTTGGGAAAAATGAAAAATGCTTAATATGTTAACTTGAAAAGGCAATAAAGTTTGTTTAAAAAAAAAAACAAAGCAGTCAGCAGCATTTCAATTACTGAGGTAGAAATTCCGAGAAATATTCTGTGCTGCGGCAACTAAATGTTGTAGGAAGGTAGCCTCTTTCTAGCCTTGTTACCCCCACTTTTGACCTGTTTGTGAGTATATGTCAGGGTGTTTTCACTGTCTCACTGGGATCCTGCTAGCCCGGGCCCAGTGCTCATAGTAAAACCCCTATGTTGTCAGTGTGTTTATTATGTGTCACTGGGATCCTGCTAGCCAGGACACCAGTGCTCATAGGTTTGTGGCCTATATGTGTTCCCTGTGTGGTGCCTAACTGTCTCACTGAGGCTCTGCTAACCAGAACCTCAGTGGTTATGCTCTCTCTGCTTTCCAAATTTGGCACTAACAGGCTAGTGACTAAATTTGCCAATTCACAGTGGCATACTGGTACACCCATATAATTCCCTTGTATATGGTACTGAGGTACCCAGGGTATTGGGGTTCCAGGAGATCCCTATGGGCTGCAGCATATCTTTTGCCACCCATAGGGAGCTCTGACAATTCTTACACAGGCCTGCCACTGCAGCCTGCGTGAAATAACGTCCACGTTATTTCACAGCCATTTACCACTGCACATAAGTAACTTATAAGTCACCTATATGTCTAACCTTCACCTGGTGAAGGTTGGGTGCAAAGTTACTTAGTGTGTGGGCACCCTGGTACTAGCCAAGGTGCCCCCACATCGTTCAGGGCAAATTCCCCGGACCTTGTGAGTGCGGGGACACCATTACACGAGTGCACTATACATAGGTCACTACCTATGTATAGCGTCACAATGGTAACTCCGACCATGGCCATGTAACATGTCTAAGATCATGGAATTGTCACCCCAATACCATTCTGGTATTGGGGTGACAATTCCATGTCCCCCGGGTCTCTAGCACAGAACCCGGGTACTGCCAAACTGCCTTTCCGGGATCTCCACTGCAGCTGCTGCCAACCCCTCAGACAGGTTTCTGCCCTCCTGGGGTCCAGGCAGCCCTGGCCCAAGAAGGCAGTATAAATAATTTCCTCTGAGAGAGGGTGTTACACCCTCTCCCTTTGGAAATAGGTGTGAAGGGCTGGGGAGGAGTAGCCTCCCCCAGCCTCTGGAAATGCTTTGATGGGCACAGATGGGGCCCATCTCTGCATAAGACAGTCTACACCGGTTCAGGGATCCCCCAGCCCTGCTCTGGCGTGAAACTGGACAAAGGAAAGGGGAGTGACCACTCCCCTGACCAGTATCTCCCAGGGGAGGTGCCCAGAGCTCCTCCAGTGTTTCCCAGACCTCTGCCATCTTGGAAACAGAGGTGTTGGGGGCACACTGGACTGCTCTGAGTGGCCAGTGCCAGCAGGTGACGTCAGAGGCTCCTTCTGATAGGCTCTTACCTCTCTTGGTAGCCAATCCTCCTTCCTTGGTAGCCAAACCTCATTTTCTGGCTATTTAGGGTCTCTGCTTTGGGGAATTCTTCAGATAACGAATGCAAGAGCTCACTAGAGTTCGTCTGCATCTCCCTTTTCACCTTCTACCAAGGATCGACCGCTGACTGCTCCAGGATGCCTGCAAAACCGCAACAAACGACTACCAGCAACATTGTAGCGCCTAATCCTGCCGGCTTTCTCAACTGTTTCCTAGTGGTGCATGCTCTGGGGGTAGCATGCCTTCACCCTGCACCAGAAGCTCCGAAGAAATCTCCCGCGGGTCGACGGAATCTTCCCCCTGCTAACGCAGGCACCAAAAGACTGCATCACCGGTCCTCTGGGTCCCCTCTCATCCTGACGAGCGTGGTCCCTGGAACACAGCAACTCTGTCCAAGTGACTCCCACAGTCCAGTGACTCTTCAGTCCAAGTTTGGTGGAGGTAAGTCCTTGCCTCCCCACTCTAGACTGCAAAGCTGTGTACTGTGTGATTTGCAGCTGCTCCGGCTCCTGTGCACTCTTCCAGGATTTCCTTCGTGCACAGCCTAGCCTGGGTCCCCAGTACTCCGTCCTGCAGTGCACAACCTTCTGAGTCGTCGTGGGACCCCCTTTTGTAACTTCGCGTGGACTCCGGTTCACTCTTCTTCCAAGTGCCTGTTGGGGTACTTCTGCGGGTGCTGCCTGCTCCTGTGAGGGCTATCTGAGTTGCTGAGCACCCCCTCTGTCTCCTTCTCCAAAAGGCGACATCCTGGTCCTTCCTGGTCCTCAGCAGCACCTAAAAACCTCTACTGCAACCACTGCAGCTAGGAAGGCTTGATTGCGGTATTTCTGCGTGGGAACACCTCTGCAAGCTACATCGCAACGTGGGACATCCGTCTTCCAAAGGAGAAGTCCCTGGGGCCTCTTCTTTCTTGCAGAACTCCAAGCTTCTTCCAACCGGAGGCAGCTTCCTTGCACCTTCATCCGGGGTTTTTAAGAGAATCAGAGCTCTCTGTGTTTGGAGCATTTATTTGCTTTTCGAACAATGCTACTGAGAGAACAGTAGAGATCTGTGAATTGTACATTGTCATTTCTTTTGCTAGGAACACATTCAGCAGCAGATTCCCATGTTACAAATCTGCAACACTGAATCCAGAGCTGATGCTAGATTTGACTTAGCAGCCCGTCCAAATGCATTACAGTAGGTCACCTTAGCATTTCCCAGTGCAGGTTTTGCAATACTTTGTGGGTGGATACAAATACAAGGGATCTATGTATAACCGAACCAAGAAGAGGATCAAAAGCAGACATGAATGAACCTAAAGACCCCCACGCCTTTGAGTACAGAGTGACTATGCATCCTTTCCTTCCACACAGCACTGCTAGTGACACGGTTACACTAGGGCAGTGCAATGGGCTTCGGGAGGCAGGGAAAACCTAGTGCTTGACATTGCAGTAACTGCTGTGGATGCATGAATTAATAATAACACTTGTGTACTTTTATTCAAGGTAAATATCTCAGGGAACTGTGCAGGGAGAAACTAAAATCCTAGCTCAGATAGCATAAGCACCAAACAGTGGTGTATTTTATCCCCCTCAACACTGGCATTAAATGTTATAGGTTAGCAACAGGCTCTTTGAGTCTCGTTTGATAGAGTTGCTCTTTTACTGCATCATCACCTGCCTAATAGTAAGCATGCTGATGTGTTGCACATGACAATAAGGAAGCCACTGGTCTGAATCACACACCCCAAAGGCCTTCTCATACATGAAATGAGTAAAGCAATTATATTAGGATTTCTCCAGTGGTTGTACGAGTGAGATAACTTGCACACATTAGCAAATCATCTCTAGGGGATGGTCACCACATAACCTGCAAGACTACTAAAAAGACTTAACCGAAGAAAATGTTTTAAGCAATATCTTGAAATGCAGATGGTTTGTCACACTTGTAACTCCCGGGAAGCAAGTCACAGACTGCATACCCCAGACGTGCTTCTCCTGTGTTTTGCATGGCGAAGGATGCAATGTCCTGCAGCCCAATACGGAAGCAGGCAAGTTCTGTGGAAAAACTTTGTGTAGGAGGTATTGAACCATAGATTTTACTCTTGCTACCACCGTACGCCAGTGCAAAGACCTCTGTGTAGTTGCCATATGGTGTCTGTTTTTCTTGTGCAACAATGAAATAGTAGCATTCAGAACTTTCTGAGTAAGTGAAGGGGGCACTGCATAAGGAAAGCAATGTGAAATTACTGTGCGCTCCTCAATTACATATCAACAGCAGTAAATTGTTTTGCTCTAAAGTTCAAGAAGGTCTGGGACATAATGGTCTGAATCTATTGTTCAAGGGCTGATGGTTGCTCTGGCAGGAACGAAAGACAAGCCACAAGCTGAACATCATCAAGTAGGAATGATAAAGTATTTATCATAAGGACAAAACTAAGAGGAGGGGCTGAATGTAGATGTTAAAACAAAAGGGGAGACGGGACCCCTATGAGAAATCAGAAGAAAGAGAGCCCGGGGAAATGGGAAAGATTCTAGATGAATACGATGGTAGAGATGCAGCACAACATGACCTAGCCATATTCCTCATCTGAATGAATTTTCCATAATTTTGTTTTGATTAAAATCTTAATTTGACCACCTGGGTTGTCACATGGACTGCTTTGCTCAAATGTAAGTTAGAATTCAAAATGTGCATTTCGTGCCATGTACCTAAAGTTCACTTGTTGCACCTAGTCTGACATTGTATACGTTTTCCCCTGGAATATGGCTCCAGATTCGTTTTTGCCCATGTAAGTCCCCAAAACGCACTTTGTCCATCCTGAGGTAGTAGAGGGATCACTTAAGGCCAACAGAAAGTTGCTCCTGGACCCAGAAGCACAAACAACAGGCCAAAGAGGTATATTCCATTGCCATTAGCAGTAGATTAGGTGCCCTTCTATACGCCTGTCCACCAGGTGGGCGAGCACTGCCAGGGTGAACAGGAGCTTTAGTACATGCCTAAGAAGTATTGAAGTGCCAAGGGTGAGAGATACCTGTGTAACTTTGGCAGCTGGGCACTGGATGAAAAACACTTCTCACCTGAGGAGCACAAAACAGCACATGGAGCAAGGTACCACTATCAGGGATAGAAGTCTGATGATGAAATGCCTGGGCATATGGGTTTACCTTGTTTCCATGTTTCACCCACAAAGATGGCAGCTGAGACACCATTTTTCCCACTCAGCTGAAGTTCTCTGGGGGCACAGTGATGCAGATGTTTTCCATCACAATCATCAAACTCTCTCAAGCTCGATCTGGCACTTGGAATCAACTTTGTCTCAGAGGTATCTCTCATCTCAATGTGACCACAAATATGGTTGAAAGCTCAGAGACAGCCTTCTGTTCCTTAAGGCACACCACATCACAGTACTTGTACTTGGAGGGACCACTTCTCATAGAACCTGTAGTGCACTAAGGGGTGATAACACTAAACCAAGCACAAGCTCCAAAGAGTGCAACCTCCTTCATCTTCAGCTGATAGCTGCTCTGATATAACTCCACTGATCAACGAGATTGCTAAATTAAGGCCCCCAGAAGCACCTCTCTCTGGTCCCATGACATTTATGCATTTTTCTGAGAACATGCCTGCCCTCCCAAAATTTAAGCTTACTTCTTCACCTCGAGGCAGATGATCAAACATCACTTGAAGACTCACCCCTTCTCCCACAAGAATTCAGACTTAAGTCATCTATGTGTTATTCCTCCATTCCTTACCTATTCCACCTCTTAGCCCGCCACTACATGTCCTGAAACTACTGGTTTCACAACTGCTGCACTAAAACAACACAATAAAATATGTTGTCATACATTCAGCGTCGGCACAGTCACATGGTAAAGGTCTTTTAAAATACAGAATCTGTGTACTGTGATAACATTCTCACCAGAAACATTTTATAATAGCAAACTGACACCCCTACACCTCTTATACTTCAAATTAGTTAAATATGCAGACTTGCCTGAAGCCTCACAACCTTCATATCGTACATTAGCCCCTTAAATTAACCGAAGCACGTATGAAGTACATGTTTAATTGTAGGGTTTAACTCACTTCCATGCACTGACTGCTCTCTAATTAAATGCATGCTCCCAAATCTAACACCTGTAAAGTAACAACTATAGAGACAGTAAACTTTACGAGATGCTAAAATACCACCAAAGGCACTGTGAAATACCATGGGCTAGAGCTTGTATATTAAAATTGTGCCCGGCGTTCCCTTTCAGACCAAAGTGAATAGTCTACACTTAATCGTGGACAAGCTTCAGTAAATATGAATACGTCCATGGGCAACTCCTTTTTCTGCTCTTCCTACGTTACGTTCTGCCAAACATTCCATATATTAACAGAGCCACTACGATGTCACAGTCGGTCAAATTAAACTCCACAAGACAAATGACAACTACTTGGATACCTACTCTGATACAAAACACCTTTATGGTGTAGGTTTGTTATTATTTAGATAACACATTTTCACTATATTCCTGTCCCTGCTTTACATCCCAAGTAAAAGGCCTAGGCACACAGTTGTTTCATGAGCAGCCTTTCTATTTTGCACAAAGCTTTAAACTTTACGTTCTATCGCATTCAAATCCCAGTCAAGTATTAAAAACAAAGGCATTTAATCCCAGGTTCTACTAGCAGAAACCATAATCCACTCAGTTCAAACCTATGTTTAAAGCTGTCTGTACCACCCAAGCAGATGTATTTATTTATTGCATTTAACATTTGTTTAAAGTACACCTGCACATGGAGGTACTTGGGTAATTTACATACAACTCCATATTTACATTCTGTTGTAGACAGAGCAAGGGAACAGCAGAAATGAAATCATACTTTTTATTTAACATAGAAGAGCAATATAGTCAGCAGTCAGAGGCTCAAAGGGGGTTTTCAATACTATAAGTGCAAAATTGTTGAGAATAGGAGGTGGTCCAGGAAAAATTCTGCAATGGAAGGATTTGGAGCCAGAGCAAAACATTTTAAGAAGAGTAAAACACGAGGAGTCTTTAGATGATTCCTGGAGGCCAGGAGGGAGAATTGCATTGCGATATTGAGTGGAGGTCAGTTTCAGGCCAGAGCAACAGCAACAGAGAAGGAGTTTTGAAGAGAGAAGGTCTGCATCTATGGCACTGATTTGTAGGGATTTTTCATATTGAAGACCTAATTGCCTCCCTACTATGGGAAATAACTCGGACAGATAAAGGGTTGTTTGAATGTACTGTGTTGTACACAAGGCAGCACAATGTGAAAGGGATCATATTTAAGGCAGAAAATGTTGGCCACAGAGATTCGGGTGATGCGGTCACATGTTTTTGTGGAAGTGATTAAAGCTTAGCCATTGCGTTGAGGACAGTCTTGAGTAGTGTTAGGGTTAATTATGGACTATCTATCAAGATTGTATTCCTGAACTTAAGTCTGGAGACAAAGAGCATGGACCACTAACTTGAGGTGGTCTGTGAACATAAAGTATTTATTTTTCTTCAGTGAAAATAATTGATGTGTGCAATGAACGTTAGGGTCTAAGGTAACGCCACTGAATTTTGCTATGAGGAAAGGGGGGGATAAGCCATTGAGAAGCAGGGGATGCAATTTTGATAGGTCAAGCTTGTATTGGGCAGAGACAGGCAAGATGAGAAAACTCTGTTTTATTTGAAATGAGAAGCAGAAACTTTTCTGTTATCCAGTTCTGGAGAATCTTTAGGCACACGGATGAACTCAATAGCTGATGTTCTGAGGTAAATTTGCATGGCAAATATATTAGTGAAAGGACACATGTGTGATGACAAGTATCAGACTAAGGGGCTTTAGATATAAGATGAAAACAGGAAGAGAAAGGACAGATCTCTGGAGGTATAATGCAAGGCACCTCAACCTGTCCTGAGGAGTAATTCACTCTTCTTCACCACTTTGTACCTGTTGGTGAGGATCAATAAGAATGTGTTTAGGGTTTGGCCTCTAAAAGCGCTTAGGTTTTGAATTAGTTTGACATGGTGAATTGTACTGGAAGACAGTAGTAGGCCTAGGAGGGTGGGCAGGAGTCTCCTTTACCCAAAGCATGACGCATGTCATTCAAAATATTATAAGTGTCTATTTCAGTAATGAAACATGGAGGTAAGCCTATAAGTCAGACAGAACCTGTTCCTTGGTGACGAACACAATCAATTGGTTAGCAAAACATTTCATGATTGGTTTTCCAAGCCAGGAGAGGTTTGCAAATTAGGAATAAAAATAGTGAGGAGATCTGGATTGAGGCAGGTTTTTTTTCCCCGAATGGGTGAGTTTTGACTAGTCTTTAAATAGACACATGAAATTGCCACTGAGATGCAGGCATTGATCAAACTTGACCAATTGGACTCAAAGACATTAAAACTGTCTTTACTACCTGTCAATAGGTGGTGCTAGTGTGTCCATCTGAGTTTTTGGGTGAACGAGGAAAGGTTTTCATGTGGAAGAGATGAGAAACCAACCCATTTGTTTGTTGTTTTCAACAGCTATGGTGACCTGTGGTAAGAATTTTAATTCTGACAAAAGATATTTATTCATTGAAAATGTGAGGTACTTCTTGCATCTGGGGTGTGAAAGTAGGGATCCAGCATCAGCAGGAAGAGGATTGGCCTTCATATGCCAAAGGAGAGAACCTTAACTATTGTGCCAGGCGTTTATTCGACCATGTGTATATAGTTCATTTGGCCACTAGTGCACTGCTTGTGTTCTTCCCATGTCTTCTTCACTTTGGACTATTTGTTTTGGTAGTTCTGCTGCTTTGGAGATTGCACCCTTGACTGCAGGGATATTTAAGTGTTCTGCCCACCAGCCCCTTCCCAGACATCTAGGCGACACCAGAAGTAACCTCACATGATGTAATCAATCACACATGTCAAGACTAAAGGCCCTACTATTTGGGCTGGCTTACACAATTCTTGAGTATTCACCACTCGTTTTTCAGATATTTATTTTTATTTCAAATGTCACACATTAACCTAATGAATCCACTGTCCTGGGCGATGTTGAGGGGGGGGATGTTTGTGGGAGGCAGCAGGTGCATTTGCTGACTGCGGGATGCTCTGGCATCTGGCCCATCTGAGGAGACTTGGGGGGTCATTCTGACACCGGCGGTCATGGACCGCCGGGGCCAGGGTTGGCGGGAGCACCACCAACAGGCTGGCGGTGCCCCGCAGGGCATTCTGACCGCGGCGGTTTGGCCGCGGTCAGAAGTGGAAAACCGGCGGTCTCCCGCCGGTTTTCCGCTGCCCAAAAGAATCCTCCATGGCGGCGCAGCTCGCTGCGCCGCCATGGGGATTCTGACACCCCATACCGCCATCCTGTTCCTGGCGGCTCTGCCGCCAGGAACAGGATGGCGGTATGGGGTGTTGTGGGGCCCCTGGGGGCCCCTGCAGTGCCCATGCCAATGGCATGGGCACTGCAGGGGCCCCCGTAAGAGGGCCCCACTTTGAATTTCACTGTCTGCATTGCAGACAGTGAAATTCGCGACGGGTGCAACTGCACCCGTCGCACCTTCCCACTCCGCCGGCTCCATTCAGAGCCGGCGTCCTCGTGGGAAGGTTGTTTTCCACTGGGCTGGCGGGCGGCCTTTTGGCGGTCGCCCGCCAGCCCAGTGGAAAACCCAGAATCACCGCAGCGGTCTGACGACCGCGGTGCGGTGTTCTGGCGGGGGTACTTTGGCGGGCCCGCCGCCCGCCAAGGTAAGAATCACCCCCTTGGTGTATTTGCACTTAATAACGTATGACACAGGGTACGATAGTCTCATGGAATATTAGCGGTCTCAATGTGCCAACTAAGCACTTTAAAATACACTCTTCTCTATTAAGCTGGAAGCGCAAATTGTATTCCTTCAGGAAACACACCTTGTGCACACCGAGGAGATTATCCTGCAGCACCAGTGGAGGGGGGCAGGTGCATAATACTATATACTCTGTTTATGGCACCTTGATTGGGATATGGGCCAGTATCCCGTTTGTGGTAACTGTGACACACAGATTTTGAGGGCAGGTAAGTCTTAATTTGTGGTAAACTAGATTGCATGCGCTTAGTGCTCCGGAGTATTTATGCCTCGACAGGGATCAAAATACATACTTGGCTATTTAACTAGAAATTTAGTAGGTTGGGCTGGCATCCATTGGATCTTAGAAGGGGACTTGAATAGTATCCTAGACACAACCTTAGACAAATCTGTCTCACCTTTTCCGTAAGCGTTGCCAGTGATGCATACCAGAGACCTAAATAGGTGGTTGGAGGTCTGGTCACTGGTGGATGTGTGCCCAAAGAGACATCTGTGTAAGTAAGAATTTTCCTTTACCTCGCTGACACACAGACTAGACTGGGTTGTATTGTTTGCAACGGACTACTGATCCTATTCCCATCAACAGAATACAAACAGAAAGTTCTGTCTGATCATACCCCAATAGGGGATACACTTCAATGGGGTCGGCTCCTCTTGCTCTTCTCTATGTTGCGCATGCAAATCTCAATGTTAGACAATCTCCCCGTTCAAGCCTAGTGTGAAGCCACATATCGTCTCCCCGTTCAAGCCTAGTGTGGAGCCACATATCGAACATTTCTTCTTTGATGATGTGGGTACCTCTTCCTCGCCGTTGGTCGAATGGGAAGCCTTCAAAGTTTCCATATGAGGGCTATGCATTCAAACCAGCGTCTGGCCCGCAGAACACTCCTAGATACTTCGTATTAAGCCAGAACTTAGCATGCATAGAAGAGAGACAAACTCTACTGCCTCTGGGCACTGCCAGGGATTGCTTACAGAGTATCAAAAGCAACATATGGAGAAACTGAAGTGTCTTGATTACCCGACTTACCTTGTGAACAACAACAAAGGCACTGAGGCAAGTAGGCTGCTGGAGTGCATGATTAAACTAAAGCACACTCACACAATGTTAACTCCTATCAGGGATAAGGATGGTCATCTACTGCATATGCCGACGGAAAAAAATGCTGCCTTCTTTCAACAGTATCATGATCTGTATCAGAAGACCACTGAGCCCTTGTCCAACACTATAAATGACATTTTATGTCTGACTCACCTTTCTCGTTTGACCCTTGATCAACGGGCTGGGATAGACATGCCCATCACAGAACAAAAGTTAGAGGGGTACTTTGAGAACTAGTGACCGGGAAAGTCCCCAGTACTGACAAGATCCCTAATGACTTCTATTTTTCATTGTCCCCACAGCTGGCACAGTGATTTGCAGAGTTGTTAATCAGTATCTAAGATGGGGATCATCTCCCCCATCAACTGGTGAGGCCCTCATTGCAACTATCCCAAACCCGGACTGATATCTTATAGAGATATCTTCATATCGGTTCCTTTCTATTCTTAGGATTCCCATTACAAAATCCTCGGCAAACTGCTAGCAACCAGAACAAGCCCTGACTTAGATCCACATAGATCAATGTGAGTTTCTTCCAAAGCATAGTACCTCCCCCAGTATAAGATGTTTATTCTATGTCGTTGATTCAGCACCTCAATTTTACCCTACTCAGCCAGTCGTGACTTTGACCTACAAAAGGCATTTGAGTGCCTTGACTAGACATTAATGCATTTGGTCATAAGTAGATATGGTTTTAAAAGGAGCGTTATTATCTGGGGTAAGACACTATACTTAAACCCTACAGCCAGGCTTAAGGCATGTTGCTGCGTTTCAGCCTCTCTTACTGTGCATAAGGGTACATTGCAGGGGTGGGTGGCATTTCTCCCCTTTGCTCATTCTGTTGACTACTGAACCACTTGAAGAGTTGCTTTGTGGGATGGGTGCAGGCCTGGGTATCCACATATCTGGAAGTACACACTTGGTCTCACTCTATGCAGATGATTCATTGGTCTGCATCATGGAACGTCTCAGCCGATCTGACCAGGATTGAAGAGATCCTGAAGCAGACCCACCGGGTCTATGGACTCACAATTAATTGAGATAAGTCATGTGTTTTCCCTTTATGCATGGGTACCATCCCAAGACACCTATGCACAAGGTGTACTTTGCATTTGGCACTGGAATGCTTCAAATACCTTGGGACAAAGATTTATCACACTGATGCGGACATCAGGGATAATCTGGCTACTGTGGTGCACTCACTGAGGGCATGGATAAAATTCTGGAAATCCTTGCCCCTCTCAAGGGAGGGGCATTTGCTAAAATGGTTATGTTATACAGACTTTTATATTATCTTGTTAACATACCTGTACTGTTGTCCAAATTCTTTTTAGAGGCTTGAACCAGCTACTAAGGGATTTACTAGGAAGCGTAGGAAAGCAAAGAATGTCCCTTTCAAAGGGTCTTGCGTACTGGTAGAGGGTGTTTGGGAGTCACACAGTTCAAGACATCTATAGGGCTGCCCGGCTACAATGGCGTAGCAAACGTCTGGCAAATATCTCCCTGACAGAAACAATACTATCTCAGATGGAACGCGCATCAGGGATGCTATATGCGCTTTTATTCCCTACAACTAGACAAGATGTTGTGGGTTTGGCGTTGCTGTCTGTAGCAGTGCTAGTCTTGAAGAGTGGGTTGCTGCTGAACCTGCCTCATCCTCTATACGATCAGGCTTCCCTCTTATGGCCCACCCTTTAAGTATGAGGTGGTTCTCTCCAAGGGCTTTATCCCAATGGCCTGGAAAAAATGGCACAGATTGGGGAGCTCTGTTGAAGGCAATCTGATGGCCTTCCACGAACTCTGCGATCACAACACTCTTTTAGGGCAATTCATAACATATGGCTACATTATTGTTGAGCTGCACACACTTTGGCAAAATGTGCTGCAAGTACCCCCTGATCATGAACTTCTCCAAACCATGTATACTTTTGGTGAGGGCTGTAAACTAGCCCGGTGGCTTTATAGAGTTCAGATGCAGTAAACTGCCACAGAACTATCTCCACTCGTGGATAAGTAATAAATGGATATCGGGAGGGCATTTATTGATACAGAATACAGGAGGGTACTAAAATATGCCGGTAAAGTTTTGTGTTACTGTAAGTTTCAGCTGATGCATCCTTGTGTTACACAGAGCATACTTTACCCCAGCCAAGTTTGCCGAGATCTTTTCTAAAGCACCCTCTCACTGTTCTAGATGCCAGTCTCCAGGGACTGGCTTCTTTCACATGCTATGGGCTTGCCCCAAGCTTTCTTAATACTGGGACCGTGTCACAGGGCCTCCTTCCGATAGCAGAGGGATATCTAACATATAATCCTAAAGTCTGCCTGCTGGGAACTTTTAAAAGACATAAAACTGACATGCGTTGGTGAGTTTTGCGGATCTGGCCTCCCTCATGCTTGACACAATATTAATATTGCGTGGAAGAATACTGTGCCTCCTTCTCTTATCAGTGGCAAGTAGCAATCATAAACTGGGCGACAGTTGAGAGTCATTCACTTCACACCAGAGAACTATGGGGCTTGCTCAATACCTTATAACACACCGTAGGAAACAACTTAGAGCACAATTACAAGCACACATTTAAAAAAAGATACTTGAACTCAGCCATGCAATTCAAGGGTTAGCACTCTGGACACCAAAGATGCTCAATTTAGTTCACATCAGCAGGCCCGAATGTGATCAGACCCTCATACTGCGACCTTGTCGCTTCCATTGGCAGGCAGGTGCATTATCAGAGCAGGGTCACTCATCGGCACACTGTTGATACATGCCCCACCCCCCTTCTCTTCCCTTTTTTTCTAGGAAGACATTAAAATTGATCTAACTGAGAAACTGGTGCATGCTTCATCTTTTGACAGGAACCTGGGGCCATATGTACGAACACTTTTTCCCCATAGACACAGAATGGGTAAAAACCTTTGCTACATCTGGCCCCTGGTACTTTGGGTTAAACATTTATTTTATTTTTTCTTTGGTTTGAATTCTGAATACTATTGGATTATTGAAGGGTTACCCTGAGCTGTTTTCTCAATAAAATAATGAGTCTTATACCATGACGTTGTTTATTGCCCCTGTGTACTAACGTATGTGACCATGCCAATTACCTGATGCCAATTACCTGATGGCAATAACAAGGTTTTCGACAAAAAAAAGCTTACTCATAATTTCTCAAGCAAATAAAACACCAAGCTATTATACTGTCGCGAAGGTTATCTAATGATTCAATCAAGAATTGTAGCTCAAATTTGCTTTGAATCTACAACAATGCCTGAGAGTCGAGCACTAGTAACTCGCATATATGCAAGACTGTTGAAACTACAAAAAAAACATGAACTAGTTAGAGTTTGAAAGCAAACGAGTGATGTGAATGTGGAACACCATCTGTTCTGCAAAATATACTTACAATTTCATCGATGTTTTTATTAGAGAAGTTCAGATGTGTAATCTTTTTTAGGCATTGCCCCAGAGATTCATCTTTTCTGTTTTTGAAATAATTGCTGCTTCTTGCAATTAGCTCAACTGTAAGCCGAACCATCCTGAGCCAGTAACTTCAGATAGAAAAGCTGTAAGTTTCAGGATGTCCCAACAAACATCTTAATGAGTGACTCTTAACAACTGCCTGCAAAATGAAAACAAATGACCTTAGAATTTACAGTTGCTGATCTTTATATACAATTGAGCTAACAGAGAGCCAGATGTACCAAAGGGTTTTATCCGATCTGTGTCTATGGGAGAATGTGTTGGTACATATGGCCCTGAGTATTTCTGAATATGTAACACACAACATGCATCGATTCAGAGATATGAAATGGAAAATCAAAAAACATTCAAGTAAAGCTTTCACATCTTGTAGGAATAATGAGGTACATGGGAGTTACTGGAAAACTGCTCTGGCTATGGAAAATCTCTCAACAAGAGCCTGTGTGATATAAAGTCGAAGTCCAGGGAAATTCAAGTAAGACTTTATTCCAACTCCAATGCTTCAACTGCTTACTCTCTTCACAGGTCACTACCTCCCACGTTCTCCGTCCTCCCAGAGCCTACTGACCTCCCTCTCTCCCAACATTCCGATCGATCCAAAATCGAACACAGGGGGAAAACACTAGGGAAGATACCATCCCATACAATGATTAATCTAATACATTTATATTAATATGATTCGATTCCATAACTTACATAACGCGACTTTTTATAAACTATTAATATAACAACTACATCACAACACATCTTCCCCCTTAACGATTTTTGAGAAATAATACATTCACCTTATAATCTAATGTTAATATGCCTAACTATATAAAAACATAATAAATAACAGAGTGTAAAATAACTATAAACAAGTTACAATATATAATCAAATTACAAATAAATCACCATATACTATTTCAAAGATACAACTCATTTCCTTGACTTCATCAACATGTTCATTTACATTATATTGGTGGCCATTTCATAGTCCTTGTGCCATAGTGGAGGCTTGATGTGTCGAAGTCCCAACCTCCTTTGGAACTTGCTTCCAGGAGAGTTTCTTGCCAATCCCTTCACCGCAGCTCCTTCCACTACGCTCCCTTTTCCTACTTCACCAGTCGCCGACAACTTGATGAGTCTGTCCATGCTCCAGCATTGACCATTATCTAACATTACTACATTTTTCTTAACTTTACTAATGCGGAATGGGCCCATGAAATTTGTGTCTTTCATGCCTGCCCGTACTCCACCACATGGTTTCTTTACATACACTTGATCATTGATATTCCAATTCTGTTTTTTTACCCCTTGTGTGATCTCGTACCTGCTTTTATATTTGTCCTGATGTTCGGAGATTTTGATATTGCTAAGACGGGTGGAATAATTACACTTATCCCCACCTCCTAACCAGACAGGAAAGAATTTGGTACATGGTTTCCTGCCCTTCAACGCTGTAAATGGGGAAACATTTGTGACAGAATTGGGGGTGGTGTGATATGCCCATAACAGATCCCTGATAGCACTTTCTACATTCAAGTGATTGATACTTGCTAATTGAATGCAATCTTTGATCATACGATTTGTCCTTTCTGCTAGACCATTAGCTCTTGGACAATATAGTGCTGTAGTAAGGTGTTTTACACCAATAGATTCAAGGAAGTTCTTCATTGCCAAGGATGTCAATTGAACTCCGTTGTCCGTGATGAGAATTTCCGGAATACCCTCCACCGCAAAGGAGTCCTTGAGAAAATTAATGACTGCCTCAGTATTTATTTGATTGACTAATTTGGTGGTTATCCAATGTGACCGGTAATCGATCAGAACTAAGCCAAATCTTTTACTGACACCTGAAATATTGATAGGGCCAATGATATCAAAGGCTACTTTAGTCCAGGGTTTATCTGGTATTTTGACAGGAGAAATCAGGATTTTGTGAACTATCTTACTTTTGTCACTAAGTGCTCATATTGAGCAAGTTTTAACTTCTTGTTCAACCATGGCATCCATGTTGGGAAACCAAAACCTTTTCCTCAATCTAGCTTTGGTAAGACTTCTACCTAAATGGCCTTCATGGGCTAACTTAATAATCTTGAGTTTCAGATTTTGTGGTGGAATGACCTTATCATTCCTAAATACTAGATTGTCATGCTCATTAATTTCGTACCTCACTTCCCAGTAATTGCTGATGATTTCTTCAACGTCCTTCTTCAACGTTGGCCACCCATCCCTTGCCTTGGTCCTAAGCAAAATTAATGACTCGTCGAGTTCAGACGCCGACATCCATTCTTCCTTACTGATTGAAGGAATATTGATCATCATAACAGGGAATTCCTCGACTTCAAAGTCCTCTTTAAAGTCTAACGGAACTCTGGATAAGAAATCAGCAGCTGTATTTTTGTTGCCAGGGAGGTATTCCATTTTAAAATAAAAAATTTCTAAACCTAAAATCCACCTAGCAATTCTAGGTGTACTATTGGGAAATCCTTTGGACGAGAAAATATAAATCAATGGTTTGTGATCAGTTCTCAGGTCAAATTGAATGCCCCATAAGAAATATTTAAAATGTTTGATAGCCCAATAACACGCTAAGGCCTCCCTCTCTATGACAGAGTTATTTGCTTCTGCCTTACTCAAAGCCCTAGACGCAAATGCTACAATTCTTTCATTTCCATCCACAATCTGAGATAATGTTGCACCTAAACCCCGTTTGCTAGCATCAGTGGTGAGGATTGTTTTCCTTTTATGGTCAAAACTGCACAGGCAAGGAGCATTAGATATAGCTAACTTAATTTCTTTGAATGCATTTTCATGGTGTTCCGACCATTTGTATGGAACATGACTTTTGAGTAATTCCCTGAGGCCAAATGATATTGAGGATTTTTTTTTCACATACTTAGCCATAAATTCTGCCAGGCCTAGAAAAGATCTTAATTCATCTTTGTTCTTGGGAGCTTCTGCCTTCTTTATTGCATCCACCAGTGAGGATTTGGGTCTGAATCCATCCTTGGAAATAATGTGCCCTAAATACTCTACTGAATTAACTCCTATGCGACACTTGTCTTTCTTCAAAGTAAGACCTGCTGTTTTTAACTTATTCAATACATTCATCAAATTGTTATTATGCTCTTCCTCGTTAGCTCCATAAATCAGAATGTCGTCTTGGAAACAGAGTGTGCACCTAGCATCACCTAAAATGTGTTGCATTATTTTTTGAAAAACTGCTGCTGCTGAAGCCAGCCCAAAGGGCATCCTATTAAACATAAATGAACCGAAAGGAGTGGTAAAAGCAGTAAGCACTTTGGATTCGGGATGCAACAGTACCTGGTGATATGCACTCGACAAATCGAGAACCGAAAAGTAACCTGCTTCGCCCATTGTGCTTAACAATTCATTAATCCTACGAAGTGGATGCCTTTCTACCCAGATGTTCCTATTTAAGTCTCTAAGGTCCACACATATCCTAATGTCATTGCAATTGTTTTTTTTAGCTACGACTATGGGGGCTAACCACTCTGAACATTCAATAGGTTGTATAATACCTTGAGATTCCAATCTTTCAAGTTCTTTTTTGACTGCACCTTTCAATAAATGTGGAATGGGTCTGGTTTTGTGTATTAGAGGTTTAGCACTAGGCTTCAATTTGATCTTATGCTGAAAGGTTTTAAGAAGGCCCAATTCCTCACAAAACATTTCAGGAAATTTCTGAAAAATGTGTTCATTAGCAATAGAGTTGTCTACAATTAAAACTTGTTCGGGATCGTTAGGATCTAACCTTATTCCAAGTTCTCTCTGATGTTGCCATCCAAGTAAACTAGACCCTTCCTCTACTACGTAAATTTTCCCCACTGTAGACCGGCCCTTAAAAGAAATGACCGCTTTGAACATGCCCCTGAGAAGGATTGGATCCTTATTGTAACCCTTAGGGTTGACATAAGGTTTAGTTAACTCAATTTCATTGTCACTCTTCACATGCTTTAAATCATCAGCATTTACTATGGTGAAAGGTGAACATGAATCCGCAAAGACACTTATGTTTTTGTTATTGACCGATATAGTGCATTCAGGATATTGCAACGGAACAGTATCTCTATCTTTGACTTTAAGTACAATCTTCTTAATTGTTTGGGAGTTGTCCTCCCACTTCTTATTATCGGACTCTACTTTAGATTGATTCTTACATACCCTAGCAAAATGGCCTCTTTTGTTACATTTCCTACAAATTGCTGATTTTGCTTGGCAAAAGGAAGAATTGGCTAAATGATTATTACTCCCACAACGAAAACACAATAGCCCACTCTTGACACCAACTTGTTTGTGTGTAGGCTTATCACTAGTTTTCACCTTTAGAACATTCTCACTAGGTGTGTTATCTGTTATCTCGTTTACCTGTTCAACAGAAGAGGAGGACCTGATCTCTTGTAGACAAATGGCTGTGTGCTCAATAGATTTTGCTATCTCAATAGCTTCTTGTAAATCAGGTTGTCTTTGAAGTAATTTCTCCTGTATTTTAATGTTATTCGTGCAACGGACCAATTGATCTCGTATGAGGGAGTCATTTAATTCTCCAAAATTACATAATGAACTTAATCCTCTTAATGCAGCAATGTAGCTAACTACATTTTCTTGTTTACCTTGGACGCGAGAGAAAACCTTGTGGCGTTCAAGAACTACATTAATTCTATCCCCAAACTGTTTTTCAAGCTTAACATATGTGGTGACGTACTCAGCTTGTCCATCAGGAATATGCGGTTCCGGTAGGGATTCATATATCTTCCTGCCATGGGTACCTAAATTATGTAAAAGAATGTGCTGTTTCCTGATTGGGTTGAATTTATCCCCCCCAATAGCAATTAAATATGATTCAAATATTTTTATCCATTCTTTCCATGGCACATTCGGTTCCCCCATTTTGTTCAGAAAAGGTACTGGTTGAGACATGCCCGCAGCTGCCATTGTACATGAATCAATTTTGGTACCAACAAATTTTATACTAATATTAACTGTACTAATCAATACACCGTTAGCTGTAAATGTATATTCGCGTTGCAATGATAATGCCAAAAGATTGAATTGCAAGGGAATCGCAATGGAATATGCTAAGTAGAATTACAATTAACTGCTTTTAAAATACATAGTGTATAATTGTGAAGAAAATTGGAAGTACATTTATGTGCTTAGATCTTTACTGATATTGGAAATAATATCCATAGAGAAAGCTGTGCCTGTCAGCGCATTTATTTAAAAGAATACTCAAGCTGTGCATGTCAGCATGTTAACAGGCTCCGTTTCGTTTGTTCCTTGGTGAAGAGAAAGCTGTGCCTGTCTGCGCATTTATTTAAAAGAATACTCAAGCTGTGCCTGTCAGCGTGTTAACAGGCTCCGTTTCGTTTGTTCCTTGGTGAAGAGAAAGCTGTACCAGTCTGCGCATTTATTTTAAGGGATTCACAAGCTGTGCAAGTTAACAGGCTTATTGTTTTTACTTTCCTATCTTTTGTGTTTATTGCCGGAAAGTTCTTGAATGAAGCGTCTTTAACCGATGTGTGCCAATATGACACACTTGACAGAAATGTATCCTCAGAGCAGTAAAGCCGCGCTGACTGAAAACCTCGAGCGTTCGACGGCTACCGCATTCGTCTAGTCAATTTCAGCCCACAGTACTTAGAGCGGAATGCTTTTTCCTAGACGCCACACACTCTGCCAATATGACACACTTGACAGAAATGTTTCCTCAGAGCAGTGAAGCCGCACTGACTGAACAACTCGAGCGTTCGAAGGCTACCGCATTCGTCTAGTCAATTACAGCCCGCAGTAATTAGAGCGGAATGCTTTTTCCTTGACGCCTCACTCTCTGAACAGTTACCTCAGGTCACGATCCTCGAAGCTCAGGGCAAGAAAACAAACATACCGCCTTTGACAGACTCGCTAATTTTAGCTTACAGTAATAGAGCGGAATGCTGGTTCCTCGACGCGCGCACTTGCTGGAAATTTACCTCATGTTGCCAATTAAAGTCAGGAAAACGAACGCGTCTAATTGACAGACTCGCTGTAGTATTTCTTCAAGACAGATCGAGTCAAACAATGCAGGAATTAAGTCTGTTTATTCGGTACTCACGATGACTACGCTTGTCACCTAGCCGCTTGCTGTTTGTGATGTCTCTGAATGCCTGAAATGCTTGAATAGCTTCACCGCAGTCAAACTTACGAAGCCCTCAGATAGCAGTTGAAGAACAATGACAGGAGGGGTGGAGCTGGCGATGTCCCCTCACACACCAACTCGTCGCCAGTGATATAAAGTCGAAGTCCAGGGAAATTCAAGTAAGACTTTATTCCAACTCCAATGCTTCAACTGCTTACTTTCTTCACAGGTCACTACCTCCCACGTTCTCCGTCCTCCCAGAGCCTACTGACCTCCCTCTCTCCCAACATTCCGATCGATCCAAAATCGAACACAGGGGGAAAACACTAGGGAAGATACCATCCCATACAATGATTAATCTAATACATTTATATTAATATGATTCGATTCCATAACTTACATAACGCGACTTTTTATAAACTATTAATATAACAACTACATCACAACACTGTGCTTAAAGACAATACGAAACATGTTGCACCGCTTCTATTCACAACATTCAACATTTCTGAATATAGAAACAATAGATAGGTGGTGAATAGCGAACTGACTTGGGGTACATTATGGCAATGTGCAATTTGATTGCAACTATTGCTTTGACCTAACCGATAACAGCAATCAGGCTTGGATTCACACTTTTAGTTTTCAATATTTTTATTGTGTTTTCCAAGTATATCCAATATACCCTTCAAGAGACCATACTAATAAGACCGACCAATTCAACAGTAGGCTCTTCATGCAACAGAGCTCTACTAAATCTTCTATTTATTCATCAAACCTCTTCCAATCTGCATCATCTGAGCGAGAGCTATACTCACTTGAGCACTGAATACTAGAGAACATGGCACATTTCAGGGTAATTGCTTAGCTAATGAATCTTTAGGGAGTATTCTCTGTCTAATAAAGACATGTTAACTCTCTAAATTATTTAATTTGATACGTTCTGCAAATACGTCTACATAACACAAGCATTTGGGGGTTGTTTTATACTACATAGTTTCTCCTTCGCTGTGAAAAAAATGTCCATTCTCTCAATGCAGACATTTTACGGGTGCCGGGTTATTTTAACCCAATTAGTTGCTATTCCCTGCGAGTCACATTAGTGAAATCAGAATTCATCTTTCGGGATCCACCATCAATTAACCTCCAAGTCACAGCATCATTGAATACAGCATAAATATTTTTATGACGATTCCAGATTTTTTCTGTTTAGAACTGAAGATAGCGTAATATGCCTGTAACCACACAGCCTTTCTAGCAAAGATCCGATCTTTTCTTGTCAAGCTGTTGTAATGCAATTGCTGCAGAATGCCACCTAAAAACACTTTGATATTCTGTAGCTCTCATGTATCAAATTGCGTATGGCCTCATTGCATTGTTTGCATTTCTTACATGAAGGGGTTATGTTGATCTCAATTTATCAGGTACGAGAGCAAGTCTCTTACAACTTCATCACACCCCTAAACGTGGCGAGCTACATCTTCAATTGGGTGGTCTGTAATTCATCCCTATCATTCAGGGTCAGGCATTACTCACCTGATAATATTACATTTATTTTGTCATCTTAATCCCTGCTGTTTTGTATGCGCGTTTAGCACTGAGGGAGTCTAGGAATTTCTCCTTCTTAGATAAAGTTACTGATTCTCACCCACTTGTGGCGGGGCCAACTTACTCCACAGTTCTGACAAATAATAGTGGTAAGAGCCGGCTTTCCTGTCTAGTCACCCTCTGAGCAATAGTTGTTTCAGGAAGGACACTGTTGATTTTTTTTCTTCCTTTTTTTGGCCTGTAGGTTCAATATCTTCCCAATGACTAGAATCCAAAATTTTCAACAACAGCCATGAAGTCTATTATAAATTCACGGTATCTCCAGTTCAGTTAAATTCATTGGAATAGCTTCTCAATCTTTAAGGAGAATAGTGCCATTTCATCACTCTACACCTCTCTTTTTTTTTCAACTCTTCACTGCTCATCTCCTACAGCAAATAATGCTAGAGCGACCCAGGTGCACTAAAAAAAGGCATCAGTGGAGTGGGTCATGTACCTAGTATTTAAATACATATTTTCACATCTATGTTGAGGAGGGCTAGGAGTCTGTGGGACCTACAGGCAGTTCTGTTCCTATCTCGTTTCGACACAACTGAGATTAGTGCTTCCACCCCAAATTCAGTAATATTTTTGAAAGATGGACTGAGCCAATCCGTACATCTAATAGCAATGAAGGAAATGTTTTAAAGATCACACTAAATCTGGATGGAGCTGGCATCTTCCATGTTTATATGGCATTTATGGCTCTCAAATGTTCTCCTTCTGTGTTGTAGACTTAAAAGAATATCTTCGGTCCTCTGTGATGCATGTACTTCACCTTCCACTTGGGTACAGTTCCTGGAGCTCTGGGTCTGCTTTCTCCCCATACGAATTCAGACATTTTAATTTGGGCCTGTCTCACAAAATCATCATATTGATAGGACCCACACAAGTCTATAATGCCTTGACTTTTAGTGGTGGGCTTTGTGTGAAACAACTTTCCTCGCTTATACCACTTCATAGTACTTTTGCAGAGTTATAAGATGGTGTGGTCTGCTGTGTGCAGTAAGAGCACAGGTCTGGCCCTTTAAGACTAACAAAAGGCTCTGGGTCTCATCATGGTGAACTTCTAGGTCATGAGAGTCTCTAATCACTCACTCAAAATGTATCTACAATTTTATTGAACTGGATGGCTGAAGCCAGAAGCCAGATTCCTAACCACTCTATTAAGCGACACACTGCAACTCATCTCACTCCTCTTTACTCCCATGTTATAAGAGGTGGCTTACTTTCTCATTTTCCAGTCTTCCTTGGTGACACAGTTTCTGTGCTCAGGGAAGCACAGCCCTAAGTTCCAGTAACAGCTTGCCCAGTAACAGCAGATGAACAGACGACCCAATTAAGGGTGAAAGGCAGCATACATTTTGAGGGCTGCAAAGTAATATGAATACGTAATTTCACTGGTGTATCTTATGCACCACATGTCCAATAGGCACAGCGAGTCTATCGACACTAGTGTGTCTCCCTATAATTCTAGTGTACACAGCACAACATGTCATTGTACACTGTACATTACCATACTAAGGTCACAACCAATAATAATTTACCATCTACAAACTGCAAATGTTTCTGGTGCCTTTCCAACAATTGAAGTAGATATCATAAACTTCCTCAATGCTTTCTTTAAAAAGGAGAGTGTTCTAATCCCCTCTAAAATGGGCTTGTACCACTTCTCTCCTAACTTAACTAGTACTGATAGACTGCACTGAATCTAAAGGTGAGATGGAGAAGGGAGCAAGAATGAGAGCTCTAGTTTTACTGGAATCATTGCAGATTCCATTACCACCATTACTGTGTTCACAGAACGAGATTCAAAAGAGTGATGTCTGGTAACTGATGCAAGGTCTTCCAGGATCAGAATGTATGGGTAGTTTGTCCCACACCAAATGAAAGCTCGCAGTGCTTCTCACTGACCAGGAGGCTTGAACAGGTCCACAATACATCTAATGGTATTGGGAAGGTCACCATGATCTCCATGAAAGGCAATTCACTCAAAGTAACAGGTGAAGTCACATTCGTTGTTAAATTCGGCCATATTACACAACAGGAACTGGTGAAGAGAGTTGGAGTGTGAAAGAAACGGTGCAAGAGTCCACTTTGTCCTCCCAGATTTGAGCTGCACTATTTCACCTGAGGCAGGAACTGCCCTCAGTTAAGAAAGAGCTGATCCATCAGGGTTCTTCCTTGTGGTTCTTTATTAAGCTAAGAATGAGAAAGGATATTGGGGGGAGGGGGTCACCTTTCCTCTCACTGTGAAGCAGACCTTGAGTGCCTGGGGCTAAATAAAGATAAGAAAGCAGAAAAGAACCCATCCCAAGCCCTCGCCTTTACCACTTCCCCCAACATAAAGAATTGTTAATGTCTAGCCTGTTGCACAGAGGTGCTGCCAGGAAACCTACCACCAAGTCTCCAGATGCGCTCTTCCCCCTTCGCCTGGCACACCATTTTAAGTGTCTTAGGTGGCAGGTGCATGGATGGCCACCAGAGCACTCAGATCATCACCTCCTTCTTCTTCATCATTGCAGGATTCACTGTTTTTTGTGCCTTGGCTGGCCCACTGCTTAAAACAGATGCCCCAAATGCAACAGGGAACTCTCTGAACGTGAATTAAATAGATCCCTTCATATTTTAATTGTACCGCATATTAGATCAAAGAAAATAAAATTACGTTGCATCTTTGGGTTTTTTGACAGGTGGGCAAAGAGCATCAATTAGCATGTCCATAAAGCCACGTTACAGCAATCTACACAGCTCTGTGCCTAGGTCTGCTGATTAGCATGAATTAATACTTGGGTGTTAGGAGGAGGGCGGGGGTGTGGGGTGTGTGTCCCCAACAGTCCTTAATTTGTTTTAAAAAAATAAGTGTATGGGGTCAAGGTATTTCTTAGGAGCACTACCTATACGCCACTTGAAACTAGGTTTCACCATGTTTAAGATATATTAAATACCCCTCTAATGAACTCTGTCAACAATTAAAAAAAATACATACATCACCAACATATGGTGGGGGCTTCAAAATATGGGCCAGTGTTTACAAATAAATGCCAGGACTCAGCAACAGCAAACACTGGCACAAATTAACCACTGGTGTACACATCCAATCTCTTCAACTTTATTTGGTACACCCAAATTTAACCGCTCTTGTGAAGGCTCACAGAATGTGAGATTTGCAAAACTTGTGTATACCTGTGCTGGTACGTGTGCCTCAAAGTCTGGATAGAGAGCTGACTGTGCAAAAC
Organism: Pleurodeles waltl; assembly: GCF_031143425.1. Taxonomy (NCBI): domain Eukaryota; kingdom Metazoa; phylum Chordata; class Amphibia; order Caudata; family Salamandridae; genus Pleurodeles; species Pleurodeles waltl. The sequence goes on from NC_090439.1 coordinate 716,636,978, forward strand.
AAGTCAAGTTAATATAAAATTTTGCTACAAATCGCTTGCAATAAAAAGAACATTGAAATTAATTGAAGGCTAAAAATGCCATGGGGGCACAGCCAAGCAGGCTAAGACGGCGGCTGCTTGATCCTTGAGCTCCGGACAGGCCTGCCATGTATCCTGAAATATTCCCGGCAGGGGTCCCCATGGCCTGAAAAAGCTGTCAGAGATTCGGGAGAACACTGTGCGCTGACCCGGCAAACAGGGGGGTCCAGCGGTGCTGTGTAACATCAGAGCAGACGGTGCGGCATGCACGTACACTGCCATGTGAGAACACCCAGGCCTAGCCACCGATCGACAGACCTGCAGGAGAGGCCTGAAAACCACCTGGGGCCTGCTCGCTGGCACCTGCCGTGCGAGAGAGACCCTGCACCCCACCTGTGTGGTGGGTGAGCCTTCTGAGCCACCCGAGAAGACCGGTGGAGGCTGGCGCCAGCAAGGTGAGACATCGAAGGGGAGGGACGGAGAGCACCCTGGGCCCACACGAGCAGCAGCACAGGCAGAGACCCAAACTGCAAGGGGATGCTGCGGTGAACGTGGGTGCGGGTGGGGGCACTGGACTGCCTGGACCCCGGCCTGAGGTGATCTTCACTACAAGAGTGGGGGGTCCGGGTGTGAGGCAGGGACTGCAGCCATCCGGTCCATGTCCTGACCAATCGCTGATGGACACAGAGGCAGACGAGGATTCCTCGCTGTCTAAAATACTCTTAACAGGATCCTGGGAGCAACTGAAGACAAAGTGAAACTGAGTCAGGAAATAGGGAAGCGAACTGAGCCTCCTGCAAAGTACAAACAGACCACCATAAAATCTCTGGTAGAGTGACAGATACCGAGGTGGTGCTTGCGGTCGAGCAGCCCTCTCACCAAGCTGTAATAGCCCAAATTACTAACTTACTGAGCGAATAAAAAGACTTGTAAGCCGAGCTGAAGACAATGAGGGCCCTAGCAGCTGTAATATGTGAATTGTTGGGCTGCCGGAGGGAGCGGAGGGAACAGATGCTGTGACCTGTGTGGAACATTGGCTGCGTTCTGTCATGGGCATGGAAACCCTCACTCCGTTCTTCACTCCTGAGAGGGAACAACGGTTGCCAGCCTGCACGCCCACCCCCCCCGGCCCAGGAAGATCACCTAAGCTGATGGTGACTAAATTGCTCCATTACAGGGCCAGGTATCTGCTACTTCCGAAAGCATTTGAAACAGGCCCCTTGGAGACAGGAGGGGGAACAGGCCACTCTCGTACCAGATTTCACAGCCACGCTCCGGACCAAACAGGCGACCTTTATGGCGGTGAAGCGAACCCTGCAAGTTGAGGGCAGCTGGTACTCCTTGATATTTTCCTCTAAATTGAAGATTATACTGGATGGCCACATCCAGTACTCTCAAGATCCGGATGAAGCATGGACCTAGCTCGAACACGATCACTACGGTACAGATGGAGCACAAGAGATTGAGTTAAACATGTCCCAGCACCGCAGAAAGAGGAGACGCTCCAAGCACTGACTGCAGCCAGCTCAGGTGATAAGAACCTACACTCCAACAGGCACACCAGTGAGTTGAGTCAGATCCCCCCGGATGTGAGTGACTCCACTGACTCAGACTCTGTTATTAGCGCCCTGGAAGGGCTCCCACAGGTGACACCCCAAACAGCAGGGGACATCGTTTAACAAACGCTGCCCATATCCCTGCTCGAAATTGTCCGTTTCAATGATGACGCGGGCCGGGCTGCCTAATTGGCTATGTTCATAGAGCCTCACGGGCCACCCCCTGATCACCCACTGGAACTTCCAGATGGATGACTGAAGGATAGTAGCCTTTTTCTAGCTTGGTTACCCCCCCCCCACACACACACATTTGGCCTGTTTGTCAGTGTGTTTGACTGTGCTCACAGGGATCCTGCTAACCAGAACCCCAGTGATTATGCTTTCTTCTCTAAATTTGGTGGCTAGTAACCTTTTCGCCCCACAATTGGCATACTGGTGCCCCCATATAAGTCCCTAGTAAAAGGTACCCAGGGTATTGAGGTTCTAGGGGATACCACTGGGCTGCAGCAGTTATTCTGCCACCCATAGGGAGCCCATGCAAAGGGTTCTGCAGGCCTGCCATTGCAGTCTACATGAACCAGGTGCACGCACCTAGTTTCACTACAGGTCACCACACCAGGTCACTGTAAGTCACCCCTATGGTAGGCCCCCTCAGCCCAGAGGGCAGGGTGCAGGTACCTGTGTATGAGTGCACCCCTGCACTAGCAGAGGTGCCCCCACAAACTCAAGTCCCATTTTACTGGACTTCGCGAGTGCAAGCATGCCATTTTATACGTATACTGGACATAGGCCGCTACCTATGTCCAGCTACATGTTGGTAACTCCGAAGCTGGGCATGTTTGGTATCAAACATATCTGAATCATACCCCAACACTGTTGCAAGTATTGGAAGTATGATTCCATGTACTCTGGAGGCTCCTTAGAGGACCCCCAGCATTGCTACCACCAGTCTTAAAGGGTTTTCCGGGCAGCCCAGCTGCTGCCACCCCTCAGACAGGTTTCTGCCCTCCTGCTGCTTGACCCTCACCCTCTCCCTTTGGAAATAGGTGTGACTAACTTGGGAGAGGTAGCCTCCCCAAGCCACTGGTTTGCTTCACCGGTTCAGTGACCCCCAGTCCCTGCTCTGGCGCAAAACTGGACAATGGAAAGGGGAGTGACCACTCCCCTGTCCATCACCACCCCAGGGGTGGTTCCCCGAGCTCCTCCAGAGGATCCCTGGGTTCTGCCATATTTTGATTCCAAGGTTGGCGGGCAACTCTGGGAGTATCTGAGAGGCCAGACAGGTGACGTCAGAGGCACCCTTTGATAGGTAGTTACCTTGTTAGGTGACCAAGCCCCCTCTTTGGGCAATATAGGGTCTTCCTCTGGGGTGGGTCCTCAGATTCAGCTTGCAAGATTCCAGCAGGACTCCTATGCAATCTCTGCTTCAACTTCGGGCCTCCAGAACCGTGACTGGACCCTCCAGGAACCTACGAGCTGCAGATCCACAAGGAAGACTCTTCTGCAGCATTGTATCCAGAATTGCTGCCAGCTCTGCAACATTTCCCCTGCTGTGCATCGTCAGAAGACTAATTCTTCAGCCTGCACCAGAAGAAGAAGGAACCACCCTTGGGGTGAAGGCATCACTCCCCTGTAACTACAGGCATTTGGCTGCAACGACGACCAGCTGCGTGGATCTCCGATCATCCTGAGAGGCGTGGGTCATGCATCACAGGCGGTGGTCCGGAGAGTCCCCCTTGGTCCTCTCTACCAGCTGTCACACTTCAATGGCGGTAAGCCCGTTCCAATCCATGCAAGACAGTACCCCCATGCACCGGGTCCTTTGCAGCTGTCAAGGCTTGTTTGCTTCACCTCCAAGGGGAATTTCAGTTGACGTGTAGCTCCAGCACTCCCTCCTGCAACTCCTGGGCCGCTGCGTGGTCCTCCGATGACGTGGGAGTGACTTTTGTGGTACGGCGTGGGCTGCTTCAGCGACTTCTGTGTCCCTGTCCTGTGGGACACCTGTGGGTGCCGCCTCTGCTCCTGTGGGCCTTCTGCGACGCAGAGGGTCCCCTGTGACTCCCCCTCCTGGGTAGAGTCCTATTGGACCTCGCTGGTCCCCAGCAGCACCTCTTTTCCTCCAAACGCAAATTTCCTTTGTCAAGGCTTGTTGGAGGAAATCTTTTAGACACCCATCTGGAATCCAGCTACCAGCGTGGGACACCTTTTGCACGCATCAGGAACTCTTCTCCACCTTCTGTGCTGATCTGTCTCCCTTCTTTGTCAACCAACTCCAAAAGGTACCACTGGGTGGGTAGTATTTCCTACTGCCCCTGGACTTCACAGACACTTCTGAACTTGGTCCCTTCTCTCCACAGGTCTCCATCTTCAGTAATCCATTGCTGATTTCTTGCAGGCTGTTCTGGGTGTCTTATTTTTCTTCTTTTTATCCTTTAGGGTGGTTTGGGGGAAATCCAGTGTTTTACTCCTGCATTCCTTGTCACAGGGAGGGAGGTACTATATTACTTACCTGTGTGGTTTCCTGGTACTCCTAGCTTCCCTCTACACAATTTAATTACCTAGGTGGGGGCCCTGTGTTCGCAATCCACTTTCTTAGTACATTGTTTGGGCTCCCCCTAGGGCTACTATTGCTTATTTGTATTTTACACTGTTTTCTAACCTTTTTATGCTTTTTACTGTTTATTAGTGCATATATATATATATATATATATATGTATAGTGTATTTACTTACCTCCTGTTGGAGAGTTGCCTCTCTAGTATTTTTTGATACTGTGTTCCAAAAATAAAGTACCTTTCTTGTGCGTAAGTACTGTGTGACTGTAGTGGTATTGCATGAGCTTTGCATGTCTCCTAGATAATCCTTGGCTGCTCATCCACAGCTACCTCAAGAGAGCCTGGCTTCTAGACACTGCCTACACTTCACTGAGAGCGGATACCTGGACGTGGTATAAGCTGCCAGTACCATAGGTACCCACCAAACACCAGGCCAGCTTCCTACAATGACGACAAAAGTCACTTAAATATTGAATTGTATAGTTTGGGTGGCAGGCTGTTGTTACGCTGCTCTGAGGAAGGGGAATTGAGTTATGTTGGTTTTGATTGTTTTTGCCCGTGGGCTCCACAGGGAACAGGCTTTATTGCTGGGGCGCTGCATAGGGGGGGTGGGGAGGAAGAGGGTTTTCTGGTCGAACTGTGGGAACTGGCCACTGGATACTATGGCAAACTCACATACACAGTTAAATTGTTGACCTGGAACATGCGAGGTATGGGTTCTGCATCCAAACGTTATAAAATCCTATACCACTTAAAACATGGAGTCACACGTCATTTTCAGTCGAAGTCGAACACCTCCACTTTTGTGATGGGGCAGCGATCTGGGTGCGGGTAGAGGTGCCTTTTGAGATCTGCTTGGAGGACATGGGCAAAGAGAGCAGTTCTGTGTTGGTGGAGGGACGTCTCAGTGTCAAACCATTACTAATAGGCAGTATATACATCCCTAATCAGGACCAGGTCCCCTTCTTCCACTACCTGTCTGCCGCCTGGCCCGATTCATAGATGTCCCACTCCTCTTGCAGGGTGACTCCTGCGTTGCAGGGGCGGCAAGGACTATGCTAGCGACCGCCCTAACCAACTGGGTATCCCAAAGGGACATATGGCGTCTTCGAAATCCCTTGGACAGAAACTATTTGTATTATTCTCACCTCTACCACGTCCAACTAGAATTGATAGAATCAGATGCTCTGCGTCCCTTAGTGGTGCAATCACACATACAGAATACCCTGGGCGAACAATATCAGCCCACTGATGGTATCCTTACAGATAATGGAAACCTGCCCGCCAGTCCCAACTTCGTGCTGCACTCCAATGCACTGGAGGACAAAGTCTTCCAGAACACACTGGAAACCAGGCCTGAACCCAGGCACTGCCACTAACCGAGAAACTGAAGGGGAAGCCTTAGAGTTGGTACCACGGGGGCACTGTCTGGGACACACAGTAGGTATTAGGAGGGACTTGGAATGAGATATTACACGGCTAGAGTTAGACCTCCACCAGTATGATGATCAGTTGGACGGTCCCCTAATTACACAAACAAGATTATTAGAGACCCGAGAACTATATAACAGCACTGGAGCGACTCTGCTGCCAGGACTATAAGAACTACATATCTAGGGCATGAGGAGGGGAAAGCGGGGCAACTGCTGGCTTGGTTGGTCCGCCTGGATATAGGGAAGACTCCTATTGCCTGACTATTACCCCCAGAGGGCTCAGTTCTCTACTCACCCACCCATATCAATAATAAATGTATGCAACATTAGGTGTCCCTATTGACCCCCCTCACACAGAGATGCCAGAAACAGTGGAAATGGATGCCATCCTCAGGTGACTTTCTCCGAAGCTGACAGAGAGGCACTGGGAGCACAGATGTTGGTGGGAGAGGTCAGGGCCGCCATAAAAGCTATAGCATCTGGTAAAACCCCAAGGACTGATGGCCTACCTCCAGAATTTTACAAACTGTTCATAGATACCCTGGCGCCTAGGCTGATAGAACTTTACGGTGAGGCCTATGAGAGGAAGATACTGCCAGCCACAACTAGGAAGCTCTAGTGATCCCACTCTGTAAGACTGTGCAGGCCGATGTAAAAGTCACAGATTTCCGGCCGCTTTCTATGTTAAATAGAACTTTTAAGATGCTCAGTAAGGCCCTGGCCACTAGACTACTACGCCCCACATGCACACTTTGATACATAAAGATTACAATGAGTTTATTCCCTCCAGTAGTACCTCTCATAATCTCCGTAGGCTGTACTCCCTGCTCTTTGATAGTGCCCAGCCCCCGCACCCAGAGGCAATGATTGTGTCAGTGGACCTCGAAAAGGCTTTCAACACCATACCCTGGGACTTTTTAGAAAAGGTCATGCAGATGGGTCTGGGGAACACTTGGGTTGACTCGGTTAAGTTGCTTTACAGGATCCCTACAGCAAGGGGCAGGACGGGCAGAATGATATATGGCTATGACATTTATAGGGGGACTTGACGGGGATGTCTACTATCACTGCTATTTGCAACAGCCATAGAACCACTTGGCGGAACAGCTTAGAAGGGAAGATTGGGCTTGGGGAGTGTTTTGCAGGGTGAGGCCCACATAATCTTACTGTATGTGTGAGATCTCCTTATATACCTTAGTGACGGGCAACAACTTTACCACAGGTGCCCGGCATACTGGATGACTTTAGAGACTGTTCCGGAGTCCACTTGAACTGCAGGAAGACGTTTGTTTTTCTAATGGTCAGCGGTACACCCTGCCCTGCTTTATGTCCCAGCGATGTCACCTGGACGTCACACTCGTTCCGCTACCTCAGAATTCAGATTTACCATGAGCTCCCTGATCTGCAAGAGGGCAACCTGGGGAAAGCACTCTGGGCGTTACAAACATCTGTGGCCTTCTGGCAAACTCTTCACCTACCCATTATGGCGTGTATTTCTCTCATTAGGCTGGAGATGCTCTGCAGACTCCTTTATTTCTTTGTTAACTTGGCCATTTCTGTTCCGGCCTCTTCGTTCCGGATGCTTGATGTTCTCTTTAGAGAGCTATTGTGGGATGGTGGCTACCTGCGAGTGGCCAGGCCCACCTTCGTCCAGAGGCAGGGTGACATGGGGTACCAGACTTTGAGCCTTACATTCTTGCAGCTCAGCTCCAATGGCCTGCGCGGTGGGTTGGGCCTTGTGGAGGTAACCTCCAACGACAGTAACCTGAGCAGAAGCTGACTTTTAGACAAATTTGGAAGCCTGGCCTTTGGGGGCCCCATACCAGGCATTTTACTAGCAGGGGCCCTCCCCAATTGGCACAGGACAGTCAGGAATTTTTTTTTTTTTTTTAAACTAAGGTACGTTATGCACTAGCGATCCCCTTGGTAGGTCTACCTTATGATGACCCATGCTCCTGTTTCACAGGAGGCTACCTCAGACGCTGAACAAAGGCAGGAATACATAAATTAAGGGATTGTTACTGTCAGGGGCTACTGGTCCTATTCAGTGACTTGGTAGATCAGGCCGGCTTGCCCCATGGACAATTCTTAACATATTAAGTGGTGGTGTGAGCCATAAGGAATTTATGGGGCGACATGGATGAAGAATCTGTGACACACACGACCTTCCAGACCATGACAACCATTGGAGGAGGCTTCCATCTCATCTCTTGGCTCTACAGAGCGTTAAATGGGGTGATGGATAGGCTGCTGATTGCTCTACGCGCCAAATGGGAGACAGGTCTGCATAGAACTCTTGCAGACACAGAGTGGACCAGGGGTCTAAGGTATCACCAGAATACACGACTCAAGTATGTACAATATAACTACACTCACAGGACGCATCTTACACCGCACAGAATTAGACATATACATGAGGGGGAGGTTGGGGAGGAGGACATTGGGCTGCCGCCTACCTGATGCAGACGTAAGACATATGACTTGAGAGTGTCCCGCTCTCAGGGAATTCTGAGACGGGGTCATCGTGAGGCTTAACCGCACACTGAATAGGCAACTTGAGAATACACTGGTGACATGCTTAAAGGGATTATTTAACAGGCCTGCCCTAAAAAAGTGGGCAGTAGATTTGTGGACCTGGCCCAGATATTAGCTAAACGGAGGGTTAGCCTCCGCAACAGAAAAAGGGACCCAATTGGACTACCTGGGTATCGGACGTGACACGCTGGGCTAGAGGAGAGGGCCTTGCGAAGAGAGGAGACATGAGGGACCCGGCGAAGACCCTTCGCCACAATTTGGACAGAGGTGATAGATGAATGGGAGACACTGGACTTGCCTGGCAGGTCTGACTTTGAGGGAGGACTGGAGGGGATTGGTGAAGACAGCTCACAACCTGTAGGAGTAAAGGCCCATTTGTCTGAAACGGGGCTTGGGTCATGGTGGTGAGATGGAGGAATCCCTCTGCCAGTTTCAACCCGTACACCTAGGATACCCCCACCCCATGTCCATTGCCAGCAGAATGCGCTGTATGCACCTCTTACACCAGAATACAAACCTGAAGACCTAGTAGTGTACACGTTTAGGGCAAGTTTAAAGTTGTTTTCATTCATATAAATGGCATATACTACATGCCCATTATGGCAAACGGTCACATCTTCTCTGAACAATTACCAGTGCCCCAACTCGGTTGGGACCGTAGCTTCCACAGTAACATCTTAAAACACCACATATGTTTGGAATATTGGCAATGTGGTATTCACCTGAAACTTCAAGATGTGCAGCGGAAACTCCATACTAAAATTAGCAGAAGAATATGCCAGGCCCCAAACTGTCAATGTACCCATCTGTGTAAGTGTGATAATGAAGGAAATAGACATGTCTCAATGTATTGTACTCGTCTACTTTTGTTTATGAAATGCCAATAAAATAAAAGTGTTAAAAAATAAAAAGAGCTAACAATACCCTTCTTCTCTGTCTTCCAAAACATTCTCAAATCCTCCCATTAGCCCTGCCGACACCACCTAAAGTGCATCACACTGTGCAACCTGCAGCACTGCCCGATCAGGTCTACTCAGGTACAAAAATGCCATTCTGTTCATCACCAAGTAACCCAAAAGCAAGCATTACAAAACGCCCTGCTGATGCACAACACCCAGATTTCCAAAGACGTAGAATCCTACGATGCTCTTTGTCAGCTACCCTCTGGGCTCCACAATACTCCCTACTGGGTAAGGTGACATATGCCTATTTGTTTGAGGGACAGGTAGCCTGGATGCAGAAATGCGGTGTACATGTGCTGTACAATGCATCCACCTAATAGGCAACAGACTAAATACAGCCATGTTCAGTGAATGCGGAGCGCTAAGTAAACTTGTCATCACCAGGCATGTTGCTAGCAGGTTGTTTGCTTTGCTGCAACCTTGCACCCGAAGAACATACTTTTTGTGTCTCCTCCAGTACCGAGAGCAGCAGCTTCATATAATTCGTAAGTGTGGTGGCTCGGGAAACATTAGAATTAGAAGTTAAAAGGATACTAAAGAGCATCAAAGGTGGAAGCTCTGCGGCTTGAGTTTACCTTGCAACTGAGAAGTGTTACTACTGCCACGCTGAAAAATGGTTGTACTATGTCATGTAATGATGACGGGTGAGAAGCCTTGGCCATTTAAAAAAATACCACAGCACGCAGGCACTGTTTCAGTAAAAGCACTTCTGCCATGCTGATCCTGTTTTTGCCACATCTTTTACTTACCATTGGAATGGCCACTAAATTTGCAGACATACAGTTTTCCTGATAAAACAATTTAGGATATAAACAATATGGTGTAGAAATCGAGTTTCAGTGAACATTTATCATTTGTGCATCTCCAAATAAAATGTCTTGATTTATTTTCATCCTATTAAAACCTTTGTTTAAATCACACTTCAGAATTAGACAAAATGTGCGTCCTTCATGCTTTACTAACAGTTATGTTCTGAAATATTTGTACATTTAATGTACACATTGTTGTGTTAGAGAAAAAAAAATTACATCTTACAACCTTTCCTTTCACACTCACTATACCCCACAAAGATTGTCACGTAGTTCATTTTACAAAATTCTCTCACTTTGCAGTCAGAAAAAAGTAAATACCAATCTCCATGTTAAAATAAGAAGCAATTTGCCAGAATTTGTAACTGGACATTTGATCTCTGCATTTGAAGCACAGCAAATGTGACAAAATAAAAACTAATTTTAAAGACCTTTATTGCTCATGTACCTTCTCAACCCGAGCACTGCTATTTTGGGGGTGCTACTGTACCCCCTACTTCCACTGCCTATAACAGTAGTACACCAACATTCTACATCACGTCTCCACAGTCTGATCTGTTCCCACATCCTACACCCATCCTGTCTTAACAGCCATCTAGTCTCCCACGGCATATTTCCACAGATACTCTCCTAGGAACAGCCAACTGTCTCGTTCTATTTGTGCAAAGAAAGAAAAAAAAAAAAAAAAAAAAAAAAAAAAAACTTACTGGTCCTCTAAACGAATATGTGTTTACAGAATCACAATCAAAACGTCACAGAATGGCATTGTGGCTCTATATCAGTGCCCAACATTAAACATTTTTTAGTCCAAGCAGAAAACCAAATAATGTATTTGAATTCAAACAAGACAGGCTACAACACGGAGAAAATAAAAGCCTACAGTAGTAAATGTACCTTCCAGAGTACTAAAAATATTAAATATTCCTCTCAATTAAGAATTTAAAGTAATTTTAAAGATAACAAATGCCACCGTTTACAGGTGTTCTCATTAATGTGCTTCCTTCAAATACTAGTTATTGGGTTTAAAATAAACATCCTTAGTGCAGCCCCCATTTGTATACTAAAGGACTCCGAATAATGCATCGAGATTTACGGTGAAAGATTAGAATTGCAAGATTCCAAAATAAATGGAGAAAGAAAATGTGATTGCACTTAGCGACCATAAGGCCAGATAGCCTCAAAATACATTAAACGGCTGCCCTTCCATGTCTTACTGATGAAAAAGTGTTGCTTGGGGGTCAGCGATAACTACTTAATCCCTTGGCCACTGGATTATGTGTCTCTCATCGAATGCCACTAGCTGTCTAGGTGTTAAACAGTATTTAACTACGCAAATACTTTTGGTACAGCCGATTACGAAAATCAGGCTGGGACACACAATCCCGAGGCTAGTGAAATGCAAGTGGAGAGACATAACAAATGCTGAAAGATTTTACATGCACCACGTAGGTGGAGGAAAGATCGGAGCATTTCATAGTTGTATTGCTCCTTATACAAACACAAAGGAGCTCATTTGTTAAAATGAATTCCACCAAGAACCAATCAGATTTGCAACAAAAAAAACGAACAAACCAAAGAAAAACGCTGCATCGGGTTTTGTAAAGCTGCTGTTTTAAGCGGGGTTATTTCGTTCTTGAATTCCTTGGTGTATATGTATACGCTACACATGCACATTTATTGTCATTTCTAAGTGTGGTAGGGGGCTCATTATTCACAAAAGGCAAAGCCCCGAGTGGGTTATGCCTCACCCCAGTAATGGTAATAAACTGCATACTACATTCAGCGGAGAAGCATATATTGTTAATGCCATGCTGTTTTCCAGGAGCAGTAGTATTAAACCAAAGGTAACTAAGAAAACCCACAAAATAAGGGGTCAGAAACATACATTAGGCCAAACATGCTGACGACATATGACTACCAACAGTTGTTTTCCACTATAAAAGTAAATATAATATGCATTCTAGGAGGCAGTAAGCACTGCTTGCTCACTTTAGTTTAAATGTTCTGCAGTTATAACATGGAATTTGACCTTTGCACTGTAGTAATAAGCATGTGGTTGTTAGTACACTGCTCTAATTAACATGTTAATAGGCTTTATCTATGCAGTCTCAGCGTGTTTAAAATAGAAAGGACAAAAAAAAAACAAAAAAAAAAAACAATCAGTTACACATGACAACGGTAATCAAAACTTAATGCAAGTACCTCTTCAGTATGAAAATGAATCACCAAAATTAGTTCCCATCGGACAAATCCATGTTAACTGGGAGAAATAAGGAGTAGTTCTAGAGCCCCTACAACAAACTGGAATGTTTGGGAGCCTGAGAATGTGTCCTAACTCAACTATAAATGAATATGGTGTTCTTTTTTTAACTTATTTTATTGATCTTGGGTGGATGAAAAGCTGAATCTTCACTCCTAGAACTCAAATGCATAGCCTACAGCCCACTGTGTAATTGAAGCATCCATAACATTTGGTCCCTCTGCCCATATACTTGTGCTAAATAGTATAAAAACCATGTAAAAATACTCAAAATAGTGGGAGTATAAAAAACTTTTCACAAGTGAAAGAACTTAATACCACAATTATGACTAACAATTATGTATATTCATTTGCCATGCCGATATCGGATATATTGCATCACGGTAAACAAAACATCAGGGCTGTGCACCTATCATGTTCTTACAGTTTCAGCCATGAATAAATAGATCTGCATTTTCAGAGGTTCATTGTGCCCCAAAATACAGTCCTTCCGCAGAATCAAATTTGCAAAAAATACCAGAGTGTTGAACTGTTCAAGCTTCATGTCTTAAAGGCACATCATAGTTAGCATTCACTCTCGCAGCTTCCAAGTGGATTTTGGAATCACACAACTGCCAAACAAAGGTTCTCCTAATATCTGCAAACCACCATCTGTGACTTCTTGGTCAATCCAGTCTCGAATCCTTGCTCCTGGATATCTCAACTTGAAGCAAGGGAATCTCTAAAGTAAACAGGGTAGCAACGAAATAATGTGTTACTGGAAGACATCCTCCACTTTTGTGATTTATAGCTACCTTTCTCTTAAGGATTTGTGGTTGAAAATAGTTTCAATCTCCAAACCCTACGCACTGCATTATAAAATGACTGCATTATAAAATGATAACCTCTGACTGGTGTACTGAAGTCAATTACAAAAAGGAAGAGGAACATACTAAGTGACTTTGGAATGATAGCTGGTAGATTGTTAGGTTATGTAGTCAGGAAGAGAACAACAAATTATAAAAGAATCGGCTCAAAGACCATAGCAAAACTGTGAAAACCAAATATGCAGAAACATTATGATAAAACTGGAACTGATTAGTTGCAAATTGTGGGGACAGGAGGGCACCACGAAAACATAGCGATATGGACACTAAAGTAAGTGGAGCAAACTTGGGGGGAAAAAATGGAAAGTCACCTATTGTCAGCGCATCATAAACACACGAAACCAGCGGTGCAAATACCAGAACAAAACACCTTTAAAGAACAACTGCAGAACGCTGCACGCTTCATTTCAGACAACCCAACAGATGGGACTGTAAGTAACTTGTAAGATGCATCTACAAACATGGAATAGCTCAACGGATGCCTTATAATGGTCTCCATAAAAGAAAAATCACACAGGACACCAGAAATGTCGATGTGTTTATTTGATAGTCTTCTGTCAGAAGAGTCTCTCCCTACAGATGCTCTGAATTTACTAATAAGTGTGTCCGCTTTGAACAATACAGCCTTTATGATAAACATTTGGACTGGAGCACCAAGATCCAACTGCTTTCATATCCCTGTAATGAACCTTCCACCAAGAGTCTTGTCACCTGAAAGACTAGAATCCGCCAGGAGAATCGCTCTGCCTTGAGACCTGACGAGAAAGTGATCTTTGAGGCTGATGAAATTTGTTCATGTGGAGGATGACATTGCCACCAAATGAGTCATCTCCATGGCCAAACTGTAGTTAGACATGGGCTATATCATCATCATTTATTAAGCTTTTCACCATTACAAAAACAACAGTTATAAAATAGCAATACAGCAACATTTCACTTTTGTTGTTCGAACATGTCCTTGTTAAAAATGTGTTTTAACACATTACATAGCCACATCTTACTTTAACGAATAAGACCATGTTCACAGGCCCTCAAAATCCAAATGAGTTATATAGCAGTATCACTTTTTTGAAAGAAAAAAAAAACAAAAACACTTTACCCAACTCCCTCAAACAGCCACTCTGGCATACTGGCTTAGTGCATGAACTGCCCATGAATGCTTTTCAATGAGTAAATGATTAAATAGGACAAAAATTATATGATGAAAATGTTAAGCCAACGCTCATTAGTTGAGCAATGTTAGAGCAAGCATTGCCATAGCATTTTCACAAGGTATAGACCGCAACACCAGTGACCATTCTGATGTCCTTATCCCTGAGCTGGGCTCTTAACCCAGAAGTGTGGGCAGTGTTAATAAAACGCCCCAGTGTCTCTATGGACTGCAGGTAATAACATTTTCCCAATAGGCAAGGAGCATACTATCATGAAACTTCCACCACCTTTAACTACCTAAACCTGATCAAACACGAGCTTGGTAAAATAACCGATTTTAATGATTGCATCAAATGCATTAGATTGAGTGACAACGTTCTTGCAAAATATGAGAACTGTTCAAGTAATGTGACTCTAGTTGTTGCTCATGTTCTAGGTCGGTGGGGAATGCAATAGCACAACAAAGCTGTTGCCAGAGGAGCAGTAAATCCAAGCCATGCAGGTCACAATTTTGATTATAAATCAGAATGAAGATTCTAGGCAACATATGCCCTTGCTGAGACATTTGGAAAGCATGTTCCCTTGCTTATTCTCACAGCTATGTCAAACACACCAATCAATCCCAGGCATCTTAACTTTAACAAATGATGTGATCATAAATGTAATTTCGCTGACCCAAGTCTAAGTTTGGTGTTGACACGGCTAGCAATATTGCAATGACCATCAAAAAAAAAAGCAAATATGTTCACAACCAAGCTTAAACTGGGCATGTCGGCTGGTGACTTAATCCATGTCCATATTAGTATCAACAACAATGGATTAAGTTTATACAGAAAAATAGCCATGGTCATACTCTCTTGTGCTATGGACAGAGATACTAGATGAGGACTGGATGCCATTCAATTAAATATCTGCCAATTTTGTTTAAAGAGACCTAACCCATAGATTAAGTCAAAGGCAGGTTACATTCAATTTTACAGCAAAGAACGTTAATGTGGATCGGTCCATTGGCATAAAATAATATTTCAGTTATAGTTACAATGAGAATGAGTCACACTTGCAAAATGCTATTTATGTGGGCAGTGGCACGACATCCATTCCCATAGAATTTGCATGCTACGAAGAGAAAATAAATAAAAATAAGGTCATCCCCATCCGTTCACCCACCAAGGTGATGTACCTGCCTTAAATGCTGAAGAGAACCACCTTACCATAGAAAGGCTGAGTGACAAATCACTATAACCATGTTGGGGTACAAATATGGGGAAAGGCAAGCTGGAGTCACATATCACCCCATCCAGCCCATCACTCAAGAGTAAGAATCAGCCCAAAGGATATTTAGGGAAAGTGGTCTGGATGGGTTGAGCTTTACTACAGCCCAGCGGCAAAATCTGGTTGGAAAGAGGGCTCCTTTATTAGTGGCCAGGGCCGCTTGGACAGGGGTCATGTCCACTAAGTAGAGGGCTCATCCCTGATGAAAGCCTTCAAAAAGGTACGCTTTTCCTCCTTAGGAACAAAAGGCAATTAATATGAAGGGTCAGGATAAATCATAAGAACTGAAAATGGAAAACATATTTTGCCATTATGGGAGTTTCCCTCTAAAGGAGGGGGCTCTGTATGGAAAACGTTACTGCCTCATTTTCAAAATGTTGGTTGATATTAACCATTAGGACCAGATAGCAATAGCAAAATAGAACCATTCAGGATCGAAATACTCAACGACCCACCTCAGCAGATAAATATTTCACTCAGCATGAAAGGCATCACTGTGACTTGAATATGGACAACTAGCTGATAATAATGGTCAAATGGACAGTAGAGTCTAACTATGTGCACTTATGTTAAATAACAAAACAAAAAAACGGGTGGGGGTATAGTAATACAGCTGACAAAATTCATTGAGGGGTGCAGGGGGGCATTCCCACGAGGAAAAATAAACAATTTCAAAAATCCCACACGAGCTAACAGACCTTCAAGGACTTTAATCCAAATAAATTGGTGTGAAAATTCAAGGCAGATTACACGCCCAGTCAGACTTGCTCTAGGAGTGCTGCAGTCACTGAGACCACTAATGCAGGCATCCATTAAATTGCAACCAACTCTTGGATTCTTAAGTAGAGAGGCAGTAAGTTAGCATCTGATTTCCTTTCCTTTTTTTTCATAAAGGGGAAACCCTGCTCTCCAATGTATACGGACCTTCTAGGACCTCAGGAAACTTGGAGTGAGTATGTTAATAAGAAAGGGAACCATGGCTCAGACGTACCCTTACAGCAGTTAGCTGCCAATCACCATTGAGTCCAGCCATAACCACTTTCTTCTAGGGATGAAAGACATCCTTGCCAAACTACTCAGCAGGCCTGCTTCCCTTAAAAGGGGCCGGGAAGGACTAATGTGCAGTGCCCATACCTCCTCTGATCATTTCCAGAGAAAGATTTGTGGTTTCAGGAGGACTCAATGGCGGTGACCAGGTGGCAAAATTAAGCCTAGTTTTTAATTTCCCCAAAGCCAAACACTAAAAATTAAATTGTCAAAACATTGTGCAAGTTTGTCAGAATTTGTGTATTATTTGAGAGGGAGAGACTCCTCCTTTAAATGGAGTCCACATTTCCATTTAAGAAAATCATCAATCCTGAGCAGTTCCAAAGCAAACCTGAGACGGACTGATGGAAGTCCTAGTCTGAGGTGTTTAAAGAGAGATCCAAGGGACAGTTGTTTGGCTGCTTTAAAGGTCTTTTTTCATTCCTGCCATCACATACTGTAACTAGAAGCTGATCATGACACAAGTTAGCACTCAGGCAATTACTAAAGAAATTAAGCCAAATAACTGTAAGTGTCCTTTTCACCGTCAACACGCTCCAAATATTCCTTCTCAATCAGAATATCAATGCATTTCTTAATGACAGGAACTCTGGGTTTGAATCTAGAAGAGAGCTGGGTCAGAACTTCTCCCAGCAATTGTTGGTGTTTTAGAACCTTTCTCATTTTCATTATTCTCACAATGGCAGCCTGGATGAGAAGTTTCCGGTCTTCCTCTATATTTTTGTGGGTAGTTTCCTGCTCCTGTTTTTGTTCAGTTTTCATGGGTACATTGATATTAACCCTTAATTTCTTGTTTTTATACCCAAGGTAGAGCTTTATTGAGGTGTCAGGCTTTAAATCCACCTCATCAACATTTGCGTTTTCATCTTCCAAAACCACTAACTTTGACTTCAATAATATCTGCAGAACCTGTACCAAAATATCAATTTTTATCTGTGTGCTGTCAGTCAGCTGCTGTACAGTGTAGGCATCTTCTGTGTTGTACTGCAGTAGTATTGCCATTTGGAATGTAGATGCCTGTAACGTATACCTATTTTTAAAACAATTCGTCACCAGTTCACCTTTGGATAGTTGATACAACCAAGTTAATTTCCTCCCACTGTGACGGCTGGCATAAAAAGCAGTGAATCTCTGATAACTGCGTTCCAGTTCAGAAGGAAGAGCGAATGTGCATGACTGTTGAAAAGGCCATGACCCAGAGCTAAGAACCTGAATGCTGAAATCCAAGTCCAAAGGCTCGGAATTGGTTAGATGCTTTTTGAACTGTTCATTCAAGTCCTTGCTAACACCAATGTCTTGGAACATTCTCTGGAGTTTGGAGGTGTACTCAAAACCACATGCTTGTTTCAATTTAGAGATCATGCTTGCTTCTGCATCATCACTAGCGCTGTTTTGGTGGACCAGCCTCTTAGCTAGCATTTTTGCATAAAACTTCTGAAATACATCTTTATCTTCAATGTATTTAAAGACTACCATCACTTGATTTAGGGTGTCCTCAAGCTCTGCCTCTTCAGGGTTTTTGGAGCTCTTCTTCAACAAGGAGTCACAGTACCGTGCCAACAGTTCTGGGGACTTACTGGAGGACTGTGCCATTTTCGTAACTGCGTTATTATTTATAAATCGACCACAAGCTTTATCTAGCGCTGCCACAAAGCCAGCATCATTGTTGAAAGCAGACATAACAAGTGCATTGTATTTCTTGTGAACATCCAACACAGTTTGGACATACATTTTTGGATCATTTTGAGCAGCTTCACCGCATTTCTCAATGGCAGCCAGACCCTGATTATGAATATGGGTTTCCAAAAGCTTCTTTAGCTCGCCCAGTCCATCCTGGATGCGAGATACAAGATTATACATGCGTCCCAAATCTTCATTTTTGTCTGCATCCAACAGATGCTGAAACTCTGTGTGAAAAATGTCCAGATGTTTTTCAATGAGAACCTGCTCACATTTTCTCGCCAGTTCATCCTGTGTACTCTCGTGAAGGTACACCTGTACTCTGCGCTGTTCCTCTAAAAGACGAGCCTCTGCCTTTTTCATATATTCGGTGACTGGGTTCTGCTGCAAGAATTCAGTGCTTTCCCTCGTGTAAAACCGTTCTGTATCTGCCCAAAACTGTGACTCAAATGATTCCTTATAGACTGTCAATGTGGGACCCTTTGCAAATGCGTCATCTTCGTTCAGACCAAGTTCCACATAGGACTGTACAACTCCACTTATGAGCCTTGTGTTGATTGTTTCACCATTTCTTTCCTTTTCAATCAGTTTCAAGACAGCGTTTGTTACCCGCTCGTTTAAAGGCCTGAACAAACTGTCTCTCCAAGTCACTAAAGCAAGTGAATAGATTTCATATATTCCTTTGCGCCCTTCATCACACTCACGGCGAACCCAGTGTCTGTTGAGGTAGGCACAGATTCCATTTAGCACTTTGCTTGAAAAACGGTAGTCTTCCCACTGCTGTGTGTAAAATTTCAGCACACTTTCACCCATCAGGTCTTCTCCATCCTCCAGAAGATTTGTCAAATAGTTCTTCAGAAACTCCTTTAACCGTTTATACAATTCCAGGCCCACAAACTGCGCTCCTCCAGGTGTCTGGCCTTTTTTAGACTTAGATGGAGGTACCCCAGTTCCTCTGGCTTGATTCGATTGGTGTACACTGGTACAATAGTTGTACACGTGGGTATAGAGTTCCATGTATCTCGAGCGCGCCATACTTTGCCTGGTGTACACCTGCTGGATGCCAGCCCGTAAGTCATCCCAGATCTGATCGAGGCCAATCTGCTTTAGTCCATGCGGATTCTGACTTCTATTCACCGCCATTCTGAACGTCCTGCAAATTTTTCAGCGATTTATTTTTACTTTGGCAGGTGCTTCGAGGTTTACGAATCCACAAGAGTGTTCAGTACGCTACACTTAAAGTTCCCGTTCTTCACAAAAAAACAACTGTTCTACATGCGTGAGATTTCCTTAAAGGCAAAGGAGCCATTGGTACTTGCCGACAAAGAAGGTTTTGTGCCAAGGTAGAGTTTGGTTTTCAATGGGCGAGCTATGCGGTGTTTTTTTTCGATCACACACCTTCACAGGAAACAGGGCTGTGGCAGTCCAAACATATTCCAAATAAACGTACAGCCTCCAAGAGTCTGGGTTGAACAGTCCTGGTTCTCCAGCCACAACGGTTTTGGGTTGTAGCCGTGTTCAGGTTCTACCCCCTGCTGCCGTAGGCCGATGCCTGCTTGTGCTGCGCAAGCGTCGCCCGAACCCTGGCTGCTGGTACGTGCGCAGCAGCCGGAAGAGGGGGGGTAGTTTCTTTACAAACGCGACGCGGTGCGTTGCCAGGCACCCGGCATTGTCCACTGCTGTCTAGCTCCTCCGTCCCATCCAGCGAAATACGCCCTTCTCTCTCAAGGCGTTCGGGCTGATCGGCGCCGCGGGCCCAAGTGGAAAGGAAGGGGAAGGAGAGGCGGAAGAAGCCGCTGCCGCCCCGGCGCACGATTATGACGTACGCAGCAACCAGACAGGGACGCCCTCGCAGTCCGGGTGCCTGCGGGCGTCACGCGCAGCACTCCGCTGTAAGTGCTAGCGCCGAGACACTCACGCGCACGGGGTCGCAGGCGTCGAGGCCGATACTGTTACGAGCAAAAGGGTCTCGGTACGAGCGAGGCCCGGTGTTCTGTAGGCAGTACACCGGCTGTGGCGGGCCTTATTGCGTTGCTGCACTTCTGCATCCGGGTCAGACAACGGAGCAATCAGAAAAAGTAGAGGAAATGACGTCAGAAACATTCTAGTCGCTCCCGGTAGTTTCAAGGCGTAGCTCTTGTATCCTCGTAACACTATAGCTACAAAAATAAGTTTCAGCGCTGTCTCTTTCTGTTCTCTGTAGCGACTTGACACCTCTAACCACTCGGAAGTAGTGAAAACGAAGCTGCGCATTAGAACTAGGGAAAAGTGAATCGGGGGAAATCCGATACTTGCATTTTATAAGCATTTCACATTTAGTAGTACCGTAAGATGATTTTGATAATGAAGGTAATAAAAGAAAACACCGTTTGTTAAACTACATACTAAAGTGAGAGCGTCTGTGATAAAAAAAAATGTAAAAGCACTTCATGCCCCGTTTTATTTAACCAGCGTCGCTACTGTAGGATGGGGCCCTAGGCCCTCATGCTGGTAAGTAACATGACGCAGACATAGTGGTAGGGTACTACTAACTGGCCTCAGGCACGTGCGCCCGGCCCCTTTTATTGGCAGGGTCACCTGATTGGTGACGCCTGTGTTGGGTGGGTGTGGGGTGCACATGTAAGACCAGCCCTCAGCAGAGTGGCTGGCAGAAACACTAGAACGAGTCCAGCTGGACTCTACATCCCTCTCAAACATTATTGAGGAACCAAACAAAGTCCAACCTGTAAAAGAAAACAATACCAAAGCACCACAATCAGTTTCTCGGCCTCGAAAAGGCAGACTGCAGAATTGCAGTGGACATGGTGCAGCTGGGAGCACCCAGACACCTCCGCACGAGTCCATAATTTAACCAGGTAAAGCTGGGCACAAACACTGTGTGGATGAAGTCCAGATACTTCAATCGCTTGTCCACGACCTCACAGTTCGCTGGATATTGTCGATCCGGTCCTGCCTGGGCTCGTGGTCAAAGTCTATTTATAGTTTCTGATGCGGGTGCATCTGGAGCAGTGGGGAGTCCACTGTACACAGTTCTGGACGGCATTCTGACTCTGGAGATTGTCTACCTCCTAAAACTGCAGATGACATGACGGCCTGGGGCACCTGGGAGTCCAGCGGCAGTCTTCCCTCTCGTGCCAGACCTCCATCAAGCAGGAGTCTCCTCGAGGCCCTTTCGCAGGCTTCCACAGGACTGTGCCGGGCTATCTCAGGCCCAGCAAAGACATCTCAGAGGAACAGCCTACAGGACCACATCTGAGTCTCACATGGAGCCACAAGGGTGGTTGATGCAGGGTCCACTTGCTCAAACCATCTGGATTCAGGTGCTCTGGCCATAGTGCAAAGTCTTCAGGTGACCAGTCTCTCGATATGAGACCTCCATGCTTCCGGATGCCTGACGTGGAGCTGTCTCATATGCATTCTCGCTCAGCGAGATTCCGCTCTCACAGGAATTCGTTGGAGGCCCTAGTCCCTGG